>NC_071620.1:10396596-10705096 GCF_014839835.1 Dryobates pubescens
ACAACAGAAGGGAAAGAAAAAAGGACCAGGGCTCAAGTCTGTTCTCTGAGAGAGCTAGCTGTTAAAAAAATCCCAAGAGGAGGAAAGACAGGCAAGATGTGGCTTGAGCTTCATGTGCCAAAGTCTAATCCAAGAGTATGTGTAAAACTAAAATTGTGTCTTCCTCTCCCATTTCAAATTCATGCAAACTATGCACGCAGAATCTGTAGAAAGAGTAAGGGAGCTGGGGACAAATAGTGTAGTCATTTGGAAATTAGTTATGGACAAGCTACCTGGTTTGTGTGAAGAGAAGATTTTATATTCTCAGAGCATTTTCCAAGCAGATCAAATTATTGGCCTGCTGTGATCATCAATGCTACATTCTGGTACTGAAAAGCTCACACGAAAACAACAGGGGACAAAACAACTCAACACACTACAGCCTTCAGCAGAGGGAGGATTTTCAGAGCTTTTCTCATTATCTGTGTGCCCACCATAGAAGCCAAGTTCATTCCTAGCTCAGCAAAAGTGGTGCTCAGGGCTGTTACATATTTCAATGTGCAATAGGGAGGAATAATCCTGCCTGGCATCACTGGTGGGGCAGTTTTCAATGCCTTCAGATACATCTCTGCAGCCACAGCAATATCCATGGCAGGACATGATCCCTAGTGCCCAGGCTAAGTGGGACAGAAAAGGGTTCATCCATCCCACTCATGGTAGCCTCCCCTGGTGCAGCCTAGTTGACACTTGCCCTGAAAAGCACATGGCCTAGCTCTATTGTGCCTGATGTGGCACCCCAAAAATACCTTTATTTTTCATTTCAGCAAATCTGAAGTGGGTGTGTTGCAAGCCAGAGCTGGGGAGTTAATAGCAAGATGATGAAGTTAACACATTACATGCTCTAACACATGGCATAATAAGCTGTCCAAAGTACAAAATGCTGTCTTGGTGAGTGGAACTGAAACCTAGTGCAGTCCCAGTGTTGTGCTTTATAACATGAATCCTTTCAGTCCTTTAGAAGCAGAGCTCCAGACACGGTACTAGGGGAAATGAGAGAGCCTGTTTCAAAGGGAACTCTTGACGCTCAGTATCTTCCGTGCAGTATGGAAAGTTAAAGAACTACAACCCACCAGAAGACCAGGCCACAAATTTATCCAGCATTTTACATGCACTCCAACCACTTACTTGTTCATAAGTTAGATCAGCATCAGGTGAACCCTTTGGCTTCATCCTTGTGAGGAAAAACACTGCTGAATTCTACCCCTATGCTGCTTCTATGAGGAACATACTAAGCTAGCAGAGATCTCAGCAGCGTGCCATTTTAGTAAACGTGTTCTATGCTGACAGGTCAACCATTATCAAGGCTTGTCACACTTACATTTTTTCCCCCCTTCAGATTTTGGCACCTTCTGCACTATAAACAAACAGAAAGTTTCATGTTTTACAGAGTAATGTTCGCTGTTGCAGCGTTAAAGGTACCTTTGTAACCTAAACTGCAATCCTTTAGGAGATCTGCAGCAAAGCTCACTGAAACCTAATAAAACAAACAGTGTATGGAGAGAGTTTATATTGGAAATTATATCAGTAACAGCATTAGCAAAGCAGGCCATATGCAAGGGTGCTGAGAATTCATCAGAAATTGTTCAGACGATCCTCAAATAACAAAGACTTATTCTTCTTTGTTTTTGTAACTCATGCAATGGTGAATTTCCCAGTGTCCTTGAAGCTTGCCAAATATGAGGGAAAGGGAAAGAAAATTAAGGAAAGTGAGGGGAATGTACTACAAATATGAGATGACAGAGGGCAGAGAAATGTGGAATGAGCTTTGATGTGGAGCAGATGTACCCTTGCATTCTGAAGGGAAAACCGATGCTGAAACTGCTCTGAAAACAAGAAGTTGGGAAACGTCTCCTGTCTCCCTTTAGCTTTAACAAAGAACCATTTCAGAAACTAGGATGGGTAGCAGAAACATTTCTAATAGAACCCCCAAAGTTTTCCCATCATTGAATGGGAGCAAAAAACAGACAGAGAGATTTTCACTCCTGGGTACACAGCAGTGCCTTTCCAAATTACTTGTGGATTCAGACTCTCTGCAAAGCACCCTCACTTTGTGGGCTATTTGCTCTGTCTCCTACAGATAAAGCTAGACAGTCATATTTACAGTGTTGTGCAAAAGTGGTCAATTGACATAATGTGCAAATAAGGAAGTGTGTCTATTTTTTTTATATATTGCAATCGCAGAAAATACAAGAGAAAGATGTGAGCAATGGCAAGGTACATTATTAGCTCAAATATTCTCTGGTTTTCTTATGACATTAGACATGAGTCTTTCAAGCTGTTAGCAGCATTCAGAAAAGGATGGGAGGAAGGGGATGTCCACGGGTTATTTGGTATCAGCACTGAATCCATACCTGGGTGGAAATCCTGTGATGTTAACATTTCTGTTAGACTGCTCTGGGCAGAGATTGGAGTGCAGTTCTGGCCTTACAAGAGATTCATGGCAGAAGCTACACTGACTCCAGCAGAACTGCCCTTTAACCCTTTGAATGGTTCTGCTTTGTTAGAAACATCTGTCAATGACAAAGAGCTGACAAGGAGATGAGAGGATTTGCCTTGTGGTTTTGCATCTGAAAGTATATTGAAATGTATACATATACATGTGTATTGTAACATATGCCCTTACTGGGTGTATGAGTGTGTGTACCTCTGCACAGATAGGTAAAGGTATGATGCTTTGAGATGTCTTTTCCCTATGAGTAAGAATGAGTATATCTTAAAAATAAGAGGAAAACAGCTCCATTCAATTAGATGAATAGAAAAGCTAAGTAAGAATCCCAAACTATACAGCATCAGATTATCTTTTTCAAACAGAAGTGACTTTTTCAGCATGAGTTGTGTATTGTATATTACTCCTTTTGTGCCTTTTAAGTGCTTGAAACTTAGATGTGTTTGCAATCTTTTAAATGAAAATTCTTTTCCCTTTCTTTAACCTACTCTGTTCAATAGGAAGAAATGACATAAATCATCAGTACCACAATTTCATGTGTATTTCCTTCATCATTTACTAATTTCTATTGGATGTGTTAAGTAACATAAAATAAAAATCATGTGACACAAGAGAACAATAAGAATAAGAACAGTTACTGCAGACACATACAGGTGTCAAAAATGCTCCCTACAGCATTTGAGGCTCCAGTGAAAGATGCTGTTACCTTTTCTTTGCCAGCCTTGGTGCACAAGGAGTCACACAGGACCAGAGGTTTTGCATATGGAATACATTGTCCAGACTGGGTTCATACAGGTGAATGCTTGGCATATCAAGTAGACAAGGACAAAGAGTTGTGGGAGAAGGGCTACAACTGCTCCTGCATTAGTATACGACCCAAAGTGCTCAGTGCCTTCAGAAATTTCCTCTCATGAGAAGTGGTGGCATGTCCTCCATTTTAGTCTGAAATTCCTCCTGTTGGCCACAGCCAGGAAAAGAAGCATGGGACCTTGCACTGGCTATGCTGTGAGGGTACCCAGGAGCCCCATACAATTGGCTCAGAGTAAGTACTTGTTTCTCTAAGTACATGAGAGGCTGGTGGCAATTTATCTCTCAGCCACAGAATAGAATAGAATAGAATAGAATAGGATAGAATAGAATAGGATAGAATAGAATAGACCAGACCAAGTTGGAAGAGACCTTCAAGATCATCGTGTCCAACCTATAAGCCATTATTAGCTCCAGCTCTTGGAAACCAGGAGAGACACTATGCGTGAACCCACACTGACATGGCTGAAAAGACACCCTTTTTTATTCACTGGGAGATGTCACACTGAGACAGGGGGCTGTAATGGAGATGTCCCTGGCATACCTACTCAGCAGATCTGAAGAAAACAGTGAATTAATGCAAATCTTTTTGATTTAGGCTCTACAGATTCTTTTTCTTTGGACAAGTGCATAGCCTGCACTAGCTAATACTTCCCATATAGGAGCCCTTGGAGGAGGCAGGATTAGGTTTGAGAATATCAGTTAAGATTTAAGCTGAAATAAAATCTGCCCTATGGCAGCAAGCAAAGTCTGATGTTCTATTTCACCCGTGTTGAGGTATACACAGCAAGGGGTTCTTCAGAGTCCCCAGTGCCTGAATGAAATTACAACCAACAACAACAACAAAATCAGGTATAAAAAGCCCCCTGAAACAAGGTAATTGCTTCCAGATGTTTTAAAATTCCCTTCAGAAATGAATAAGCAAATACTGCATGAGTAAGACACAATAGCAGAGGTAAGGAGAGTCAGGAATATTTATGAAGAACACTGTGGAGGGTATCTCTTTTTTCATCAGGGGATAAAAGACTTAACAGCCAACAGCATCCAAAATCTGTGTTTTGGGTGGTGACTTGCTAAAGACTTTCAGATTGAGAGCCTGTTAAGGAGAAAGGATTGACATGCTAATTACAAATGAACAGAGCCAAGACAATTGTTGTTGGCCACAAGGTTTTCAGGCCTTAATTAAACGTGATAAGATACACAAAGCCTTAGTTTGTGGAACCGACAGCATGGGGCCCCTGCCCCGCACTAGTCTTTGCATGTGGTCTTACAATAAACACAGAGGTAAACCCAGACCCTCATTTCCCTTTTGACTGATTCAATATATGGAATATTTGAGCTCATTTAACTTTATTTCAAAATCAGGATTGTCTTATAAGGTCAGTCTGCATTTTTAATATGTTTTTATATTTTTTTCAGCTCCAAGGGGAAAAAAGAACCCCACACACATCTGTGTTGCACTGTTACATTCAGGCTACTGCAGAGACTTGGGTCTGATGCTTGTTAATTCTTCTCCACATCCTGCCCTCAAGAGCAGATCTTAGGCCCAGGTACCGTAATTCTTAACTGTGTCTTGAGTCACACAGTCAGTGTAAAGAAATTAATTGTCCAACAACATATATAAAAGAGCCCTAGAAGTTCTTCAGATTCTAAATATGATTTTTGAAAGACCATGCCCCTGCTCACAGCATATTTGAGTCCGAACTGAGTACCAGAGAGTACTGTCTTAACATCCACTGTCCAAAAGCAATTTCAAACAAGCTGCACACATTATGAATGAACAGTTTAAAGCATAATCCATTATCCATTCCAGTTGATAGGCTTGTATGCAGTATGTAAATAATTGAATGGAGTATTGGAGGAAATCAGAGAAAAGACACAGGAAAATTACCAAACACAGATTATACTAAATACAGCAATACTAGTTGAGAACATCCATAGCTATGTATTCTTCATCTTAAAAGGCAAGCACAAAACAAAGCCAATACAGCTGAATGTGGTTTCTGTGCAGGGATCAATGTAGTTGGAGCTCAGCTTATTCTTCCATGCCAAAGAGAGGCTGGAGAGGTAATCTCTCTCCCTCTGAGGTAGATGTTTGTAATTAAGACATAATTCTCATCAGTCTCTATCAAAAATAAAATATACTTTATTCTCTTGTGGTTCCAATAGGCAGCTGAGGAAAGGACTGAAGAAATTACACTGAGCTGAACTGCCAGAGTAATTGTTTCTGAGGATGGGCTTGCTCACCTTGGATCTCCGCAGCAAACCCCTCTCTAGTTGCAGGGAGCTTCCCAAGCACACGTGCGCTGGTGACAGGAAGAAGTGCAAAAGCAACGTGCAGTGTTTCCAAGCCCATCTTTACCAAACCATTCCCTTTTAGCACCTTGCTGAAGTTGGTGCAAGGCTGTTTCCTGGGGCTGTGCTTGTGTGTTGGTGCGGTGCAACTGCATGTCTGGAAGATGTAGCACAGTGGATCTGCAGAGAGGGGACAGAGTACAGAGGCCGTGCAAAGGTTTTCTTTCTTGCACTCACAGGTCCAGCTCTCTACAATTTTGTCCATTTCAAGGTCATTTCCACTGATGCATGTTGAGCGCAAGACATTCCAGGTGTGGTTTTGTAGCACCTTGCTTCTATTATGATGACACAAGTGACCAGCTGTTGCAGACTATGAAGTCAAGAATGCAGAGCCTTGTTTTTTCAGGCAATGTTGTCTCAAAAGCTCAGAAAGTAACCTGCCAATTCAGTCTCTGCTCTCAGTGGTGAGAAGGGGGAAGAGATTCCTAAATCATTTGTGGCCTAGAACTGTGTTGAGATACTTGCATTTCTGGAGAATGTGTGTGTTTGGGTTTTTTTCCTTAAGATTTGTTGGTGGTGGTGGTGGTGGTTTTTAAATGTCTTTATGGGAAAAATTACTATAACTTATTTTTAAGGAAAGATCATGGACCAATTTCTCCTTTAATGGCTTCAAATTTATTAAGTTCGATTATGTTGGGGTCTAAATCCTTACATGTGACACTTTGTAAAGGATCCTTACAACTGATACATAAAGGTACATTCGGGACATGCCCATTACACTGTATTCACAGCTAAATTGTTGGCATCTGCCTAGTCCTAAGTACAATCATTTCTGATAAGGCTGACTGGTGACCAAGCTCAGCAGGATTTGCTCCCATGGCTGACTAATGGTGTTTCCAGTGCTGTACAGAAGCCAAATCCTCCAGGGAGAGAGACTCCTGATATTTAGAAGATGTTCTGTCTCCATGGGGAAAAGATGTGGCCTGGGAGGAGCTCGGTCTGTGACACTATGTGCCCACACCAAGGATGAGGTGCCTTAGTTTTGTGTAGCCCTAGCCTGCCTGATAATCACCTGGAGAGTGGGCCAACACCCTCTCTTTGACAGTCTGATGAAGCTGGCATTACATCTCCCTACTGAGCAAGGGGAGCAAAGCAAGACATCAGCGTTTGCTCTCCAGCTTTTAGTATTTTGTGTCTTTCTGTCACCAGACACCTCTCTGCACCTTCCCCTGACCCTCACCAGGAGCACACAGGTTTCAGGCTCACAGCCCACAGCCTAGCTCTGTCTCCAAAGCCAAGCACCTCGCTCCTTATCCAGCCTTCTGCATCAGTTCTGCATCCCAACACAAACTGTAGTGTGTACTTACTTGGTCTGGACATTTGTTGTCACTTACGGTGAAGAGAAGGGCAGTAACTCATCTCCTTTGTTCCAAGGAAGAAAACTTCTGCTCCAGATAAACTTATGCTGAACAAGTAAGTAAAACCTCCAAGTAAGAGAAACCTGCTGCGTTACCTGATTTGGCAGAACAGCTGACATAAGAGAAAAGCAAGATGACCCCAGTAAGGGACACCAGTTTCTCCAGAGGAATTAAGGACAATTCTAGATTTATCTTTAGGCTTCACCCTCTGTCAGTCTCTCAATATGGTTGAGACCAACCAAAGCAAACTCCCATCATGATCCTTTTTCAGACATGCACAGGGATGCCCCAATGGTTGAAAGTCCAACCACATCTTTCTGTCCCCCCACTCCACTTATATTAACATGGCCTGTGACTATATCATGTGTTTTCCAAATGAGTTTCTGTTATATCAAATAAATCATGCCAAAACCAACCTCTTCAGCAGCCCTTTCCCCCTGGTATGCTTCAGGCAGTGTCTTTGGAAGCCCTCCCTCTGGATCCAAAGTCTTTGACCTTTTCCCATCAGCAGCTGGCTTTAAAGCATTTATCTCTGCAGCAGCTGCACACCAGGAGGAAAGGAGGAATGAAAACCTACCACAACTGAGTTTGCTTCTGCCTCTTTGATGAACAGTTTAATGTTTCTGACACAAATCCTCCCTCTTGCAAAGAAAACTTTTGCTTTTATGAACAGCTCCAGTGTACTGGTTTGAGTTAGAACAGAGCTGATTCTGTTCAGTGATTGTACTTTTCAGCTCAGTCTCTTCTAAGCCACTGCAATTTCTGAAATTAAGAGCCTGTCTTCGCAAACAGCATCTGCTTCTAGTAGCAATGATGCTGGATGTTTCTACTTAATACCAGGGATTGGCACACAGACCAAGGTCCATGCTAAATCTTGTGTACAGCATTGAGATTTCAGAGTAAAAGATGACACTTTCAGGGAGGACTGGACAGGCTAAATGACCTCAAACTGACCACAAGGTATTCCATTCCATATACATCATATTCAGTACAATGGAAGGATCACAAATGTCTTCTCTCTTTTCTTCAATGACCTTTATTTCTTCCTTTTTTCCTTTTCTTCAATGACCATCATCCCAATAGGGTTCTGTCCATTCTGCCTTTGATGCTGATCCATGAGCTTCTGAATCCAGTTCCAGAATCCAGCTCCTGAATCTGGTTCCTATCTGCTTCCGAGGCCAGTCTGGGACTTCTGCCAAAGCATCAGTGGTGGCAGTGACTAATTGCCATCAGAGGGTTTGGGTTCAATATTGGTTTTGTATTTATTTGTACATATAGTATTTTATTGCTATTGTTTTCATTTAAGTAGTTTTAGACTCTTTTCCAGTTCCTAAGTCTCTCTTTATTCCCTTTCTTTTTCCCTTTGGGAAGGGAGAGGGGTTAATGGAGTGTTTAGAGTTGTTTAGTAGCTGGCCCAGCCCTAACCCTTGACATCTAGCTGCTCTATTAAAAGCAGAATTTGAAAGCAAAGGCCATGGATTCACAGCTGGACCTTCACTTAATTGTTCAGACCTTATTTCATGGTTCATCTATGTTTGGACAGTCTCCTGCATTCACAAACACTCTGAGGAGCCAGGACTAATAGCAAAAGCAAGGGCAAAAAACTGAATTGCTACAGTGTACATAAATACTTAAGTTTCACTGTCTGAACAGGTCTCTTGCTGTCAGTATTATGGGAGACCAGAGCACAGTTAAATGCTTATGCATTTGTAGGACTTAGACCTTAAGTAAGCAATCAGTTAGTTGTTCCACCTAGAGGGAATGATTTGCGTTATTCTTGCAGGGAAGTAGAACTGGGCAGTGGTTCAATACAAGATAATTTTGTGTGTGTGTGCAGTGAGAAACAAGCCATTATCAACACAGAATTACCTGGGAAAGTGATAAAGATCACAGTGGTTTTCTAGACTCAGGATTGACTACTTTCCTACTCATCCTGCAGAGCAAGCCTTTTGACAGGTTGATTTGCCCAAAGATGTCTGTATGAACAAGAGAATATTGATAAAATAAAGACATTCTCCATCCAAAAATTCATTATTTTCCCTTTGGATCATTTTCCTCTCTCTCAGATGCAGAGGCTCCTGAGCACGGGTTTTATTAATCCTGTTGGTTTATTTTGCCCTCCAGATTCTCCTCTTCCAGTGCCTGCAAAGGAGAAGAGTACATAAAAGTAGAAGGAATTCTCACCAGCACTGGTTGATCAAAATGTTTTCCAATATAAACAATCTTAGAGAAGGACCATATATATATATGGTGGTTGAGGCCCTGGAGATATTCAAGGTGAGGCTTGACAGGGCTCTGAGCAACCTGACCTAGTTGAGGATTACCCTGTTCACTGCGGCAGGGGTTGGACTCAATGATCTTCAGAGGTCCCTTCCAACCCCTAACATCCTGTGATCCTGTGAGCATCATCCTTGTAGGCCAGTAGCAGACTTGCTTTTGTAGAAGAAGCTCTTATCTAACCATTCTTTTCTTTTATGGATCTTTTTCCTGTCTCCTCAGGTGCAGAGGATCCTGGGCATGGGTCCTGATAGCCCTTTATTATAGTCTGGGTGTATTCTGCTCCCTATATGTTTCTGTTGCACTGTATATTGTTCAGCTGTTTCCTGGTAGCAACTACATGTTCTTATTTACACTGTGTGTGCTTTGAGATTTGAAACACCTTGTTTTCAGTGAGCACCACATGAGAAATGAAAAGCACCAATATAACATGGTCAGCAGTCAGAATACAGCATTCAAAGAATGATTAAGGGATACCCCTAGGCTAAGATATTGATTGGCAGAGGCTGAGTTCAATCATATATACGAAGCAAAACTGCATCATCTGTGTGACACTGGAAGCCCAATTATGCATCTGCCATGCATTTGTTACAGCAAGAACCTTATCTTTGGGTTACAGGCAAGAAATCACATGAAGAGGTTTAGTGACTTCTAGTGTTCAAGCAACATCCCCAGTGGTGTTTGCAGCTTCATGAGCAGCTCCTTGGGAAGTAGCATGCTCAAGGCTGCCCTCATTACCCAGGAGCATCTTGAGACTGGTCTGCCTTTTCGAGCAGCTATGCTGGCCATGAGTGTCAGCAGTCAGTTGAGCAAGCCTAGCTTGTTACTGTCTTTACTGCTCATACCTGGGTTAAAATATTTGTCTTTGAAAGGGATACTGGAAGTTTCTTCACCCAGCTGTCACCAGTTACTTACACTTAAGTGAGTTAGTTAAACATTCACATTGGGATTATGTTCACAATAACATTTGCGTCTGCTTCTTTATCGCTATGCCTCATTAGAAACAAGCAAATAATTATTTCCAAGAGTATATTGCAGGCATTTATATACAAGGTGTGGTAATACTACAAGAGAGAGCTCAGACAGACCAGAGACAGAAGTTGTCTAGAAGTCACACTGAGCCCAGCTAGAGTAACTAGGTTACACAGCAAGCCTACACTCTTACACAGCAAGGATGCATTTGCTGGTCAGAGCATTTCAGGTGCCAGGGCAAATGGCCCTAAGAAAACAAAGGCCTTACATGCATCTGCCCCATTTGCTGTGATGAGCTTTTCTGGTTGCTCAGTGAGTTTTGCTCATATGTATTCTGCTCTTGATGGCTACCAGGCAGAGAAGCATCTAAATAGCTCTGAAAGCAAATTGTGTCCTTTAAATGCTACTCTCATTGGTCTGCCTTGGGAGGACTCAGCTAACTGAACTAGCACATTGAAGTCTATGATGCTGCAGCTAGATGAAACTTGCCCTGAATAACTGGGGCTCACAGTTAGAAAAGCAGTGCTGGCTTCATGAAACTTTTCTGTGAATTAACAGCTAAGCAAATGTACAGGGCCCTACAGAAGTCCATGTGCATCTATGCACTCTAGGAGCACAGCTATGGACAAGTAATGGAGACCTTCCATTACAGGCTTTCATCTTATTGGGGTACCAACCTTTTCCATAGGTAGCCTTGGCCTGGCAGTTTGAGAGCAGATTGCTGCCTTGGCATTATTTGCCAAGCTGGGACATTAGGCTGAGCTACTACTTGCAGGAAGGCTGGATGCCTTTTGTATGAAAGGCAATGGACAAGGAATTTGAAGGAGCCTGAATTCCCTCATATGCCCACACTCCTCCTTTGGTACATCTGAACACGTTAGTAGTCTCGGGGCAACTATGCAGTGCAGAGATGTGAGCAACTGAGATGATCCTGGCTAACACCACGCAGCAGCAAGGGCATCTCAGCTCCCCTAAAGATGCAGAAAAGATACATTAATGAATCCTAAAACTACTTTATTACTATTTTCCATTCTGTTACTTTTAGCCATTTTGCAGCACTACCACAACCTGGGATTTAGGACAGGGTATTCATATTATAAAGCACTATAAAAGAGTAGCTCACACTGTCTAAAAAGTCTTTGGAAACTTCTTAGCATGCTGAGGGCTCAGATGAAGTGGGAGAGATTTCATATTTTGCCTTTTGTATACTGCAGTGATGACACCTTTATATCAAATAAATATTATCAGTGTGAGGTGAAGGAAGCAGGTCAATCTGTTTCCACTAACCCTGTCACTGGTAACAGATACTAGACCAGTTGGTGGATGCTGTAGGAATTATGCTTGCTTGTGTTCTCAGCACCTCTCTTTGCCACATAAGAACAGTCTCCCGTGGCACTGTGAAGAAGGACCTCAGTGCACTAATACATATGCTAGTGTGCAGGAGAGAAGCATAAGAAGAGAGTGAAAATAAAGGTGTTTGCTCAGAGGAGAGAAGTGTTCTGTGGTTATTAGGACAGAGGATGGCTCCACTAGTGTGATAGTTTTAGGCTATGCCTTTAAAATTTTTCACAGATCTTGAACAGAAAGTAGTAAAATGCAAATAAATCACTGCTGGGTGTAAAAAGGAATACAAAGATAATTCTAAACAATCCCATTGGAGAGATATCTAGAATAGAATAGAATAGAATAGAATAGAATAGAATAGAATAGAATAGAATAGATCAGGTTGGAAGAGACCTTCAAGATCATCGTGTCCAACCTATCATCCAACACCACCTAATCAACTAAACCATGCAACCAAGCACCCTATCAAGTCTTCTCCTGAACACCTCCAATGATGGCAACTCCACCACCTCCCTGGGCAGCCCATTCCAATGGGCAATCATTCTCCCTGTTTAGAACTTCCTCCTAACCTCCAGCCTAAACCTCCCCTGGCACAGCTAGAGACTGTGTCCTCTTGTTCTGGTGCTGGTTGCCTGGGGGAAGAGACCAACCCCCACCTGCTACAACCTCCCTTAAGGAAGTTGTAGAGAGCAATAAGGTCACCCCTGAGTCTCCTCTTCTCCAGGCTAAGCAGCCTCAGCTCCCTCAGTCTGTCCTCATAGGGCTTGTGTTCCAAACCCCTCCCCAACTTTGTTGCCCTTCTCTGGACACGTTCCAGCAAGTCAACATCCTTCCTAAACTGAGGGGCCCAGAACTGGACATAGGACTCAAGGTGTGGCCTAACCAGTGCAGTGTACAGGGGCAGAATGACCTACTATAAGATTAAGTTCCCAAAATAATTTCTTCTCTCTTCTCACTTCTTTGCTCTGGGAGAGATACTAACTTGCTTCTGCTTGACCTTGGCTGCATAGTTCTGGGTAAGTCTAACATCTCTCTGCTCCTTTCTCTTGTCCCTTTTGTACAGGGGAGCAAGGGGGAGGCAGGGAAGGAGAAGGTAATAGCTTGCACTGGTCTTTACCCCCGGGAAGGGGATTCTTTTGCTGTTTATTAATTGCAAACACCTGTAAATTTTGTAAATATTCATTGCATTCCATTGTAGATTGTAGTTTTGCTTGTAAATAGAGCTTTCATTTGCTTCCAGCTGAGCTGGTCTGGCAAATGTAATGTTGGGGCGTGGGGGGAATTTCAACCCACCACAACTAACAAAGTGAATTTCCCCTTCATATTTTCTGAAAAGCATTTGTGTCCTTAACAGATTGAATTTTGGGCTGAAGCTGTTGCATGGTGTGTTTCACTCTGTGATCATCTTCTCACCCCAGAGGAGAAGGCTCCTTGGGGGGCTTTAGTTGTGCACTTGAAACATGTTTGTTTGGCCTTCCTGGCTGTAACTCTGGTCAGGCTGAGGCTGAATGCTTAAGGCAGTGTGTGATGAGCTATATATGTGGCTTCAAGGGAGTTTCTGTTCCCTCGGGACTGGGTGCAATTTCTCCACAGCTGCAGTCAGCCAGATTCTAACAATGGCTACCAGTGCTGTCATCAGTCTTCAAGTGTCTGAAGGTCTGGTAGGAAGAGGTTAAGAGAAAAAGAATTGAAATCCTGCCAGGAGCTCTGTGCACACATGTACAGTGCCTGGCACAGCAGTGACCCTGATCTAATTCAGCATCCTTGGGGCAGTACCTTTTAAATGCCATTACCTGGACATAACAATGTCAATGTTTAATGGACAAGCAATCTTAGGCAAAATAACATAGTAGGTTTCATAAACTAAGGCAAAGCTTTAAGGGAACAAGCTGGACAGAAGTATGTCTTCAGAGCAGAGAACAAATGGATTTTCTGCCTGGGCAAGCCTGCCAAATGACCTCACAGTGACGTTTTTCCAGGATTCATACTGGGCCCATGTAACTGGTTTGCTCAGGTGGGTGTTCATAATTGACCAACACACACACATGCCTCAAGAGGATTTGCCTTTTTATTAATGCAACTTGATAGGCAGGATTAAGCAGAGAAGGATATCCTGAACCAAGGAGAGCCACCTGATTTGGAAAAAGCCAGCAGTGCAGGTGCCTCAAGTAGAATGTAGGACCACTCTAGCACCCCAATATGAATCCTAATTGGAGTTATCGCCTTCACACTAACTTTCTAAGCCTCTCTGCCTGTCAACAGGCTTTAATGATAGCCTGAGAAAAAGCTGCTCTCTGTCCCACTGGTGGTGAAATACTTTTTTTTTGCATAAATATTTCAGTGGTGGTTTCTGTGGTGAGGAAACACATCCAGATAGAAATGGATTGAAATCCTTTTCTTGTTTTAAATTGCAAACTGCAATGATTATATGAAGATGAATTTGAACAAGTAGTCCCCTGGGACCATGATGCTATGTGTTCCAAACCCTGTCCTTAATCCACCCTGCAACTGCAAGGAAACAGTTCCAATCAGGCCTAATGCAGTGAGAGGATGTTTTTCATCTATATGTCATCACCTACTCTGGCTATAGTCTGCAGTGATTTAATGCTCTACACACTTTTTTTTTCCCCAAAACATTAACTATGCTTAGACCTCCCTGTGGTAGTAATAGAGGCCAGCTCACCAATCTCCTCACTGCAGGGAACAAGCAGGAGCCTAGAGCAGAGATGAAGATTGTTCATCCCAGGTTGCTTTTCAACCCCTGGGTTGTTATAAGTCTGTTATAAGGTGGGGTGCTTTCCCAAAATATTTTACAAGGCTTTTTGCAAGCTTCCCCTCTACCAGCTCCCTTTGTGAGTGGCATGTAGGATTTGCATGTGCTTATTACAGAATTTCCCTTGAACTATAAATCCCACACTATATTGGTGGTTTCCTGTGTACACCTGGGGAGCAGTCACCAAACAATGCTGTAAGAACTTGGGGCAGGGACATCTTTCCTCAGGTATTGATTCAGGAGCTGGCACAACAAGGTTTTCCAGCCTCATTTAATAATTACTTGCTGCTAATTACCACCTGTGCACTAATAATTATGTAGCCTAGTTTTAACAATCAGTTGGTCCAAAAGGTGCTGTTAATGCCAGGCACCCTTTTTATTCAGGGTTTACCCTACCCAGCAGCACTGTGTAGCTCCCTAGCTAGGTAGCATGCTGCTGAGTCCTGCTGCTGGGGAGAAGGGATGACAGAGTCTTCATGCTCTGACAACAGCAGAAATTGGCTACTGGAGTGGGCTGGACCAGACATGGTGGCAGCCAGCTATTCCCAGCTCCACAGTGGCTCCATAGTTCCAAACCATTGAAATTAAATGTTGGTCTGAGTTGCTTATACCAGAAACACTAAATTACAGTGTAAAGCAAACCTCCAGAAGAACTGAATTTTTTAGAGGGCAATTTTGCTGTGTCTCTGGGATTCTGTGTTTTCTTCCATCATGGTTCCTGCAATTAGACATCACTGTTGGTTTGTGTTTCATTGAAGAGTACTCACAATGTCAAAATAATAATAATAATTGTAAAACCCATGCTTAGATACCATCCAGGATTTCTGACATTTAATTCTATGTGTGTTAATGCATTTGTATACACACAGCTCCTGTGTGTAGCAATGTGTACCCAGAAATTTAGGGCTGTCTAATTCAAGTTGCAGCTGAATTTTGGGTTCCTGCCTGTGAAGTTCTGTTGCACACCCCAGGTGTAACCAGCACTCCTTGGTACATGGAGCTTCCAAAGTCAGAGACAGGTACTCTCAGACCAAACTGCACCCACTGGAAGTGTTCCAGAGCCAGGAAAGTCTGGCAAAGCTACGACTTGTGTCTCTGTCCTCATAACAGATGTAAGCAGAAATGCTAATCTTTTAGTAAAGCAGGCTAAGTAAGATAGACAAGCATCCAGAGAAATTCTGGAACACAGGATTTATTTTGATGTTGGGGTACAAGTAAAGTACATCTCATTGCTGCTAACCATCAGCCTTTAAGAACTTCCATCTGACTTTTCCACATACACTCCTAGACTATAAATCAGGAACTCTCTTACAGTGAATCAGCTCAGGTGTCTTCTGTAATGTATTTACTCCAAGTTTGATCAATTGTGAGCATTAATGTGGTATTTGCAGCATTAACCAAACACTCTGACCGAGACTGGAAAAGAGCTTAAAGATTAAGCCACTGAGCTGTGATCTCTGGCCAGCAAGATAAAAAGGGCTTTTTACTTCTGTTGTGTGAAACAGTGGCTGAGCAGCCCCCGAGTTGGGGAATCAGCACTAATGCTGCCCACTGTACTCAATTGCTTCCTCACCACCTGCAACCCTTCTGAGGCCCTGTGCATCTCCTTCCCTGTTGGGCAAGCATTGTCTGGGAGGAGGGCAGGGAAAGCAGATGAAAATAGTAAATTGTGTTAATTCTTCACCAGCTCTTCTGTCAGTTTAAGGCCAGCTCTCAGTGTTCATACAAGGTGAGATGGGAGCAATCAAAACCTCATGATTAAGAGCAAATCCCTCACCTGCTGTAATTCTTAGAACTGGTCTCTGGGCTTTTACTGCTCCTTTGTCTCCAGTGATGAAAAATGCAGCCCCTCATTATAACTGTTCAGCATAGCTGCTATAAATGCAGCTTTGCTTTCCTTCAGCACATTTTACAAATAGGAAACAAAGAAAACAGATTGCCTATTCTCAAAGGAGAAGCACAGGATAGAATGGAGAGGGATGAGAATGGACCAGTCACGCCCTGAGAAATCATGCTGAGCATGGCGTACAGAGATTCCTGCACTGGTGGGATGCTGGCTAGTTAGCCTGACACAACAGAAGATCCCAGCTTGGCACAAGCTAGGACCTGTCACCCTTGTACTACTGCTGGGTCCAGCTGGGAGGTGTTCAGCCTAATGTTGTGGGGTGGAGATGGATGAGGCATCTTGTAATTTAGTCAAAATCATACAAACATCACCCTGGCTCTGTCACGTTCAGTAGAGGTCTTCCTAGGTTGCTAGTAGCAAACAAGTGCATAGCTTGCTATGACAGTTTGAGCTAGTACCTGGCTTAGACACAGAGACTTCCTGCAGAAGATAAATAAAATTGGGGACTGGACACAGAATAGTAATAACAACAGATAAGTTAATATCATTCCATTGGTGTGTTGAGAAGCTTATCTTTTGTATCACAGACAGCTCTTTCTCTTTCTTTCCTGTTGCTTCTGCTTGCAACTTCTCTCTCCCTTTGACCTTGCTGGGATAACCTTTATTTTGATTACACTGTGTGAGGTAATGGGAAAAAGGGAGGGAGGTCAGAGAGAGTAGGTCAGCTGTATACAGCCTCCTTTGGGAGGGGGGGGGAAGAGCTGAATTTATATAAAGGAGCATTTTCTGATGGTTGTTGAGTTGTAAATGTATGTAAATATACTTTGTATATGTTTTATCACCTTAAATAATTTCATACTTAGCTCACTTTTTGTAAGTACAGCTTCATTTTGCTTTCAGAACTTTTCTGAGCTAGTCTGGTGATTTATTCTGGAGGTAACCTTCCATTCAGGGGGTGGGGGTAGGGGAATCTCTGATTGTTGGGGCAATTCTAACCCCACAACACTTGCAAAATAAAAGCTAAGACAAACTTAAGTGATACTTCAAAGGTGTTAGCATCCCAGTCCTCCTTGGAAAAAGCTGCATTTTGGTGGGTGTTACTCTAGCTGGTCTGATGCAGCATGGTAACACTGCTTTCTGTATTCAAAGAGAAGCCCAGAAAAAGTCCTTGCAAGCTATGAAAAGCTCTTTGAGCCCCACAGGCCAGTAATGGGAGCTTGGCTACAGCATGTACTGAAGGGAGGTTGTAGCCAGGTGGGGGTTGGTCTCTTTTCCCAGGCAACCTGTGACAGAACATGAGGACACAGCCTCAAGCTGTGCCAGGAGAGGTTTAGGCTGGAGGATAGGAAGAAGTTCTTCACAGAAAGAGTGATTTGCCATTGGAATGGGCTGCCCAGGGAGGTGGTGGAGTCACCATCACTGGAGGTGTTTAAAGTAAGATTGGATAAGGTACTTAGAGCTATGGTTTAGCTGATTTAGATGGTGTTGGGTGATAGGTTGGACTTGATGATCTCAAAGGTATTTTCCAACCTGGTTAATTCTGTATTCTGATTTAAATATACCCCCTTTAACTGCAACTGCAGATCATAAAGAGACGACTGTGCAGCCCACTGCAGGTACAGCAACATATTGCAGCTAGGAGCAAGTGTCCTAAAATCCACTCCCACCAGCCTGGGCACTGTGGGCATGTGTTCTGCAGGTAGCATTTTGAGCATGTCTTCATCCATGTTGCTCCATGTGCTCACCTCTGGAAAACCTCTAATCTGTGCATGAAACGGTTGCTTCCTTGAGTGCCATGAGGCAGTAAGGTCTAGTTGTCTAATTTGTAGTTGTAAATGCTTGCTTGCACAAGGAGTCTTGTCTGTGGGTGAGGGGCATTGACCATACAAGCAGAGACCTCTATGCAGCTAGAGAGTGGGATTTAAAAAGCACCAGCAAAACAACAAACCTCTCAAAAAGGCTTCAAAATTTAGCATGGCCTGTAAGTGGCCACATCACCAACCAAAACCAAAAGTAAGGAAATGGGGAGTCATTTAATTTGAGTCAATCCTCAAATCTAATGTAAGTTATTTGAAGTTAATTTCATTTTGTGTTACTTTTAATTAGCTTGCATCTGTTGCAGAGATCCACGGGACTGACTGAACCTGTGAACTTTGGCTGCTTTTCCTGTCAGTCCTTTATATCCATTACAAAATCCCATCACACCGTGATGCTGCACATCTAATTGCTCCCTCGGGAAACTAGCAGGCAGAGGATGAGCTGTGCAGGATGGACGCTGCTTGCATTGCTTATTGTACAGCCACAAGACCTATAGATTTTGTGCTGACAAAGAGGAAACAGGTCCAACACAGATGAGACAAAGCTACCCTGAGCTATAATTCATCATAATATTGGCCTGTGTGCAATTTTTTTGTAGAAAGAAAGATGTGAAAGTGATTCTGTGAGTACTGACTGCAATGTAAAAGAGCTTTGGCCGCTGATCTCAGTTCTTTCTTTTTTTTTGTACGCTTACAACTGGCTAAAGTCTGTTTTTCACACTTGCTCACAGTAAGTGGATTTCAAGACTGTGAAACAGTAAAATTGCACCAGGGACTCAACTAAATCAGATGAAGATGGTTTTTTGAAGCCAGATTAGATTTCTCAAAGCTCATGCTATGCACTGTGATGATTTTATATGGATGTAGCAATCCACTCTACAGGCGTGTTAGCAGAACTGAGATCTGGATGCTCTGAGTGCCTTTAATACAGCTCTCACATGAAATATGCAGCAGTTTAAGCTAATTTTCCTCTCTTTCAAAGAACTCCCTTTACTGTAATAAGGCTTCACAAAAAGTGCATGTACATGTGGCCACTTATTTAGTGGCTGGGCCTAAAAGTCTCAAACAGAACTATCAAACTAGACAAGAACAAGTAGATGGTGCAGTTGCACCCATGATGGGCTTTGTTACCTCTGCACCCAAGCACTGCATTTTATAGTGCACTCCTTTTCCAAATAGGGGTACCTATTGCAAGGTAACATGGCCCTTAAAGGGAAGGCTTTGACATTTTAAAAGAATTTCCATTTCTTCCTAGACTGAAATCTAAGCCTGGCAGACTCATGGCCTAAATTAATTCCCTAAACCCTTTGCTCAGTGATAAAACTTATCTGAAGCTGAAAATGGAACTGTACAGTGTGCTTTACAAAGCTGATCAAAGATCCCCCAGAAAGTACTGAAGCAATCAGAATGAATGATCAGCTCTCAAGGATAGGAAAAGTGGATATTTTAATTGCATCAATTATTCACCACCACTTATGCCTGAGATGTCTTTTATGTCTGGCAGATTGCGAGGCCTATCTATGTGTGTTAAAATAAACTTGAATTTCCTATTATTTTTCTGTGGACAGCAAGTTAGCTGTGGTGATGGTTCAAATGCCAAGTTGGTATTTGGTGGCTACTGTGTGGCTGCTTCCTAGTTAAAATTCAAAAGAAGTTAATATTGTGGTAGGAAACTGATCCTTACTGACCTGGCCTTTCACATAAAAATGGAGAATCTCTTGAAGAAGACAACCACGTACTGTATTTTAACATAGTAATATCATGTTGTCCAGCAGAAGATAATACACACAGAGGATGCTAACACAAGACATTTCTTTTTGTTGCTGCTTCAGTAGATATCTTCATCATTAACTAATCCTTCTCTCCTTTCACATCCATTTCTACCCATCTGATGTGGTTTTGGGGACATCTGCTGCTTTCCTGTGTTTTTGTCAAACTTAGTTGCTGCTGAAGAAGAATAGTGCCCACTTGGTAAGCAGGAAGGGACCTCATCCCTTCTCAGTGCTTCTTCACCCTGTGGGGACCCCCATCTGTCTTATTTTGCACAGCCAAGGATTTGAGCTCCTCAAAGTCAGGTTATAGCACCTGTGCTGCTGGCTGGCTTTAAACAGTTCAGCAGGGGACTTTATAGCTCAGGATATTACATTTAGAATTATAGATTCATTTCAGTAGGAAAAGATCATGAAGATCATGAAATTCAATCAAACTGGGGTGCCCCTTACAGCTATAAGGTTGGATTTCTCTTACATTAACATTAAAGGCCTTGCATGGGATGACACAAGGACAAAATTTGACCTGGGATACATCTGAGTGTGCTGCCTGAAAGGGTAAATGTGGGTGTTGATAAATCAGCTTGCTCATGTCAATGGCCATAGATGAGCTTGAGATATTTTTGTGACATCTGGGAACTGCTCAATGACTGCCATGCCTGGCAGGGATTGTCCCTGACATTTCCAGCGGAGCAGATATGTACAGCACATCCCATGTCAAGAAACAGCCCGTACAGACACAGCATCTCTAGAAACAGCAAGATTCCCTCTTCCCCAGCTGTTACCTGAGCCAACCTGCATTTCTTGAGATGCTGCTATCAGCCATCTGTGGTTGGCATGAGAAGCAGTTATCATGCATAGCCCATGGCTGAGCCTCAAATCCCCTGGAGATGGTAGTTGCCACAAAGTGATTTAAGACACCTTAAGCAAAGCAGCAAGATGTCTGAAAAGCAGAGAGAGTCTGTTTGCAAAGCTCAAGAAAGTCATTATGTAGCTGGGGCAGGAATAGCAAAAGCTGAGAGGCAACCAGAGGCATTGCCAGACACAAAGTGATAAAAAGTCCCAAGAAAAGAAGAACTCTGAACCTGCAAACACTTTGGAGCTTGTAATTGCTTGGACACTCTCTTCATTTACCTAGGTTTCTATAATCCAATGACCATCCCCATCCCTGAGAAAGGAAATTGGGAAAAGAAATGAAGACCTGTGGGTCAAAATGGAAACAGATTTAATAAAATAATTATAACCCCCTAAGATTAATACTAATACAAGCTACACCAAATTACACTCAGCCCATATATGTGGTTGCAAGCTGCACACTCCCAGCAATGAGTGCTGGATGTGAGGCACTGTGAGCACTGCAGCTCCAGTGAAACTGCAATGGTCACAAGAAACAGGGGAGCAAGCCTTGAGAGCAGAGTGATGGATGAGACCCTCCAGGGATGGTGACTGTCAGGAGAAAACACCACCCTCATCACACTTTCTAATTTATAGTGAATAAGATGTTTATGGCATGGAATACTTGTGTTGGCCAGCTTGGGTCAGCTGCCCTTGCTTTGGCGCCTGGCTGACTCAAAAATCACTGGAGACCTTGATCACTGTGGACACCCACACACAATGGCTGACCACAAGCAAAATCAAGTGTCCTGTCAACTTTGTTCTCATTGAATCAGGTGCTGCAGTCTTGTCAAAAATGCAGCTTTCCTGAGTAGAAAGTTGATTCTCTGATTCTGTCCCAGCAGAATCAGGACAGACGCAAAAGGTGTCATCCCTGCCAGGTGCTCCTGACCATGAAATGTCCTGCCAACATAGTGGGGAGGTCTGAGGAGAGGGACTGTATATCACAGGGCAGCCTTTCACTGCCAGCAGTCATTCAAGCTTCTCTGTTAAGATTATGAGACTGTGTATCTATCGTTTCCCTTTCCCTTCTTCTTTCCACCTACCAGTCTGGACTTCTGCATCTCCCAGAGCAGGCAATTGAGGAAGAGAAAACATGCAGATGTGGTGGACAAGCGGCTTCATACTAAGAAGGCACGATAGGAAGAATCCTACAAGTTCTTTCAGAAAAGGAAAAGCAAGGCAAAGATGAAGGGAGACAAGGAGAGAAGGAACAACCAGAGATTTCATAGGTTTTAAAGCCAGCTGCTTGATCTTGTGTTGCCTGATACATAGCCACTGCCTGCCAGGTGTTAGCAATAGCACTTCTGGATCCCACCAGCAAGAACCTGGAAGTGGTGGCCAGGGAAAGCATGTGTTAAATTTCATAGCAAGGAGGGAGGAAGCAGAAACATGTTATAATTTCTTGGAAACTAAAAACAACACATAAAAGACACTTTTAAAATTAGGCAATTTCTGTCTCTTAAAAATTAAACCACAAATATCTGAACATCATTAACAGTAATCCTGCAAGGTCTTCTATTCTTTAGCTGTAAAAAGAAATCCTGGCTGAAAAAAGCCTCCTCATTATAAGCCTCTGCACTATATGGAAGATGGTTAAAGGAAGTCTAGAATGAGTGTCTACATATGGTCCTGTCACTGTATCAGTCACATAAGGTCCTTGCAACACGCCCTGCTCATTAGCAGCTTATGCCTTATGGCAGAACTGGATGTATTGGTTTGTTTATGATCTTCTGCACAGCCCAAACCCAAGCAGATCATTCTCGGCTTAATGACCAGGAAGCATCCCAGACTCATGCCCATGCTCCCGTGCACATTTATTCATCAGGAAAGAGGAAACAGTTGCCTTTGCTGATCTCATTAATTAGGTCTCAGGCAAACAATCAAGTTATTGTGGTGCCTTGGCAAGCGCCGCGTGTCACCCGAGCCGTCGCGTGTGTGCTCTCTGCTCGCAGGAAGAACTGAACAAATGCATTGGCCTGAGCGTAGTCTGTGCTTCCCAATGGTCCCATCAGAGTGTATGAAGGAGTTGTTGCTCTTCCCCTAGGCCAGAGCAACTGTTTGCCTTTGTTCCAGCTACCAGCTGAAGCAGGGCTCACCTAAACCACAGCTACTTTCCTCCAGGCTCTGCTCCCTGGTTTCTGCCTGGATCCTCATCTAAAAGCAATACTTCTTCAGGCACATCTTTGCCCCTGCTGGCACAGAAAACCCTGGCAGTCTGGTGGCTCTTAGCTTGTATGCACCACAGAAACTAACCCATTTCCTAAGGATTAACAACAGTAAATAATAACTGTGTTTGGCCACACCATCAAAGTCTGAGACATGCCAGCCAAAGTGACAGATGACAGCAATCTGTTCAAACAGCCACCCAAACGGGATTTCTGAGTGCATCTCTCTTCCCCATCTTCCTCTCTGTGAGATGCTGGGAGGGATGTCTTATATTCGACTTTGCAGGGAATCAAAACATGAGAACATGCGATCCTGAGGTTTGCCAGCAGAAAGAAACACCTTGACAAACTCCTTACAACCTTTTATTCATGGAAAGCAGACATAGTCCTAATAACAACCTCCCTCAGGACTAGAGGTATTGGATTGTGGTGTCTACTTGAGCAAGCCTTGGTACTGCCATTTTCTAGCACTGGAACTACTTAATTTAGCAACACCCAGTTTTAAAAGCTTAGGGTATGTCTGGTATTGAACCCATGGACACATATCCTGCTACCTTGAGCTGGCCTGGCTCCACTGGATCCAAGGAGGTTCTGACAGCTGGCAGATGCTCGTGCAGAAGCTTGGCCTCATGGCTGCCTTGTGCAGCTTCTGCCTGCACAGCAGCATTAAAGCCCACCTCACAGAGAAAATCAGGAAGGATGGTTTCTTCAGGTCCCATCAACAGTGACCCATTTCTCTTTACACTCTGGTGTTGATTATGTTATAAAGTAATGAAAAAAATGGCACAAACATTACAGGGAAGTGTGCCACAACTGGATTGAACGTTATTTAGGACTAAATTCTTTGTATTCCCCCATGATATCTGGAGAGCCTTCCCTGGGTTTTGTTATTAGGGTCTAGTGCAGGAGTACCTCGAAAGAATAACCACATTCACCATAAAGTGCAGCCCATGTATACCCTCACACTGTATGTGGACACCAGTACCATTAGCTCTCCTTTATTTGGGAACATGATGGCCATTATTGTTAATGATTGCTTGAAAGTGAATTTCAAACCCAAGAGGGTTCATTTTCAACATGTAGCTCTAATAATCCACAACAGAAACCTTCCCCTGGTAAGACTGGACAGGAGGAAACAACTTGAGCTTCACAGCTGCAATGCCCACAGCAGGGACCCCAAATCAAGTCTCTCTGAGCCTGGACAGCCACCAATTCTCCAGTCACATTGCCTGGTAATAACAGTTCTCATGGGCTGTGGTTTCTCCCTCAAATCCAATTGAGTTTTTTTTTCCCTGAGACAGCTCACCTAAAGAGATGCCAGATGATGCTAGAGATGCAGCCTGAGCATTGTCTGCACTGTGTGCCACATACCAACCATTTTTCCTGGACAGAGATATCCCTTCTAGTTCTCCCATCATCTGCAAATTTTCCAGCAGAATAGCAACACATTTTTTATGGACAACAGCAAATGTAAAATAACAAACCCAAAAGGAAGGGCAATGCCTGAAGCTGACATAAAGGCTGAGCTTATGGCAGACAGGCAGCAGGATGCATAGCTGTAGAACAAGCCTGTGAAATCAGTGGTTCCCAGCTAAGTGAGAGAGGCCAGGGTAATTATTTTATCTCTGGGTTCCAGTGGCATCTCCTTGTTGGCATTAGGCAACTGGTTCCCTTATTTTCACTCATAATGGGTTGTAAATGGCAGTCTTTTCTCTCCCCTTTTTCCACATGAAAATGTCCCCTAAAATGAGACACAGTTCTCTGTGGAATTACTGAAAACACAGGTCCCCAGAAAATGAGAGCTTTTCATTAGCAGTCAGTGTAGACCTCACCAAAAAAATTGCTTTCAAGGTTACTCGACCCCATGTAATTACACAGCAAAGTCCCATTTAGCATCGTGCCATAGAACAGCGACTTTCTGTTTCAAATCAGATTAATGTAAGAGTTAGCCAGCCTTTTGGAGAGATAATAGCTGTAATTAAGGTGTTTCCCATGATGGGTCCCTATTATAATGTGGCAGATGATTCTCCAGTAGTCTTGTTGGCTGCATTAGTCACAATTGTTTTCATTAATATTGACGCTGTTCTCTTGCCACGCAAACAGAAAAGGAGATTAATCAAAATATTGTGTTATTTCCCTATGCTCTGAGCCTTTCTTTTGGGCTGAGGCTCAATTCTTTCCATTCAGTAGGAATTTAGAGCAGGCTTTGTAAGATGTACGGGCAGCTTCAGCCATGTTATTTAAAGCAATGTTGTGAAAACGAAGGGAGAGAACTATTTTACTGAAAGTCTGAAAATTGAACACCAATGAAATTTGAATGTTGTGGTTTCCAATCACCCCCTCTCATTCCAGTTTGAGTGTAAGTGATGTGAGATCGCTGGAGCATGTTCAGACTGGGGAATGAGACGAATGTGTCTATATGGGTTAATTATCCTGGGGGGGAAAAAACCCTGCACAGACCAAGGGACAACTGGCACATGAGCAATTTGGGATTGTGGGGCTGGCTCAGGAAACTGGGTGGTCTCCAGAGGCAGATCTCCATGGTGACAACTTGGGATGAGCATGCAGCTTGTTGAGGTTCGAAATGATGGGAGAAAAGATCGTAGCTCTATAGCATCATTTCCAGTGGAATCAATGAAGTTAAATGAGGGATGGATGTGAGTTAAAAAGCCCTCTAAGTGTATGTTTTTCATGAATATCTGATCTACACAGTCAGCTGAAGCCGTCAGAGACATCTCTTCTGAACAAAGTTGTCATGGCAAGTCATCCAGACAAAGCTATGGCAAGAGCCAAAAACCAGAAGGGCTGAGAGGAGCAAGGAGCATGGCAGGGGTGCAAGGCATCATCTCATATAATTCACATCAAAAAGGGAGGCAAAGGAATAGCTTTGCTCTGAGGAAATTCACACACTGATTTCCAGATCCAGCAGCTTGCCAATTAAAGAAGCAAACAAAGAAAACCAGCCATAAAATGGCACCCTGGGGAGCACTGGGCATATTGACTTGTGGCACCTAAATGACTTTTGGAAACATGTCTGTCAAATAGAATGATATGTCAGTTAAAATTTATTCCAGTAGATTTGCATACTATGAAGAAAGAGAAAACTGAATATCTTAATCCAAATTGTCTTGAGAAAAACATGAAAGTACTAAGGGAAAAGAATATTGGCAAATGTTTTCTTTCCCTTTCTGGGTTCAAACTCTAGTTACCAAGATGCAGGCTCCTAAATAATGTTATTGGCAGAAAATGCACTGATCAAACAGCCCTAAACCTTCCCTGCATATTTGCAGCACAGGAAGCACCATGGTATGTAAATGCTTTAGGTTTTGGAGGCAAGAAGTTTTCTTATAATTAATGCAAAGCAGGTAATTTTTTGTGTAACCATCCAGCTGTGCAATAGAATGTACATTTTTGTACATAAGAGAATCCAACATGCATGCTAAAGTACCCTCTGAGTCTGGCAAATAGCTGTGTCTTATCAAAATGTATTACCTAGCTATTTGTCTACAGCAGCTTGAAGAGATGAAATCACCAGAGCCTGAGACTGAAGGGCCTTTCATTCATGAATGAAGGGAAAATAATTACTCAAAAAAGTAAACCTCTGCCAGCAAGGAACACATCTTCCCTAGGAGAGGCCTCAAAATGCCTGCCTCCTGCCATAACAGTGACTGTCTTATAAGACCATTGCTCACTAATAATTGCCTTGCTGAGCTTTGTAAGGTGGGCTCAAATCCTGCTGCATCTCCTAATATTTTGCTTTGCTTAGAGGGGACCTGCACCTCCCTGAGGATGTGACAGCACTGAGATAAGGCTCTCCCCTCTGATCCCTGCAAACAATACAGCATGCATGCCTGTTTTCCTGCTCTCTGCTCTGGAGAGGAAGTTTCCCTCATGGAAATATGAAACTAACTAACTAAAAAAACCCCACCATAACTCCCCTGCTCTTCTGAGTTCCCTGTGAGATGTTTTAACCCATAATCCCCAATTGCTTTTTGTTAATGTTTTGTAAAATGCTTTTATAAACTCACTTGCTGAAGGCTATGCCCTCACTTATTTCAAGGTAACAAAACCAGCTGTGCGAGCATGCAGAGAGGAAGGCTTTGGTTAAAAGTAAAATCCTATATTTGTTGTATACAGTCTTTAAAAGTTAATTATCTAATTACCACTTCAGGTTAAAAGTTGCTGTGGTTTTGATGAGGCAGGACAGGATACTCTTTAATTTACACTTCAATAAATGGGGAAAAGTTCTGCTGATAATAATAGGATTAAACAGAAGTGAAACGGAAGGGACCAGTTATAACTGAAAAGATAAGGAGACGGTATAGACATTGTTCCCATATGCAAAGTAATAGAAACTGTAGCTTAAGAAAAGAATAACTACAATGAGAATGATGTAAAGACTGAACAAAGAGAGGGAAACAGAAGAATACACTTCAGGCACAATTATTTAGGCTGATAAGTCAGATGCTGTTTGAGGTATGATGAAACAATGATTGGTGATGTGCCCTGCTAAATTAGTTAAGATCTGTAAAGGATGCTATCAAATCATGCCTGAGAAACATTGGTGTGTGAGGTTTCTCCAGTAGCTTCCTATGTGCTGTCCTGCACTCCTGGCCACAGCTCTTCCCTCAGATGGATGTGAGCATCCATGAGTAAAATTGCATCCCTGATGGCTTGGGGAGCTGCTGTTAAGGCCTAATTCCTTGTTTATCATTTTTCTGGACCAGTGAAAAGCTATGTTATTGTGGATGTGATCTGTGCTGCTGCCAGGGTGACAAAAAGCAGTTTTGGAGTTTGGTGCTGGGATTGAACAAGCACTTAGCACTTGTTCTGTTTGTGAGCTTAATGAAAGCAAGAAAATGAGAATATCATATCCCTAAAGCTGTGTGTGCTCTTAAGTGCTTTATTGAACCAACATCTCCGTCAGTATTAGTGTTGACTGAAGGTGATTTCTGATTAATTGTTATAAAATCAGGTATAAAGGGAGTGTTTCATTGCTCTGCCTTGTGCAAAGAACATAACCAGAAAGGTGCTTGTAGGTCAAACCTGCGTCTCTGCTACGCAGCAGACAGAAATGCTGAGGTGCTGAAATGGGTGGGAGTTTTTCCAACAACCCTTCCTTCACAGTTTTCTCTTTGGAGCTGAAGAAAGGATTATTTGGTCCTGATAACACAGGTATGGCACTTTCTGAATATTCAGTAAAAGCTTTTAGAATAGGGAAACACATGGCAGAAATGATGTTGCTGCCATTAAGCTCTGGACACTCATGGCTAGGGGGGCAGAGAAGCTTAAAGTTCAAGAAAAGTTTCACATACTTGCTAACTCTTGCAGATTAAAAAGCAAAACCACCAACAAAACTAACTATTTTACTATATGTGCTGAAGATCTTTGTTATAATTAGGCTTCTGTCCTTCCGGTTTTTCAGTTTGTGGAAACCTTGTCAGTTTGAGTTGGAAGAAAGGCTGATAGGCATCACAAAACCTCTTGCCATTTAATGTGTTTTAGATAAAATGGCTACCAGGTATGGTCTACCAGTCCTGGCAGATAGCTTTCCATACATAACACAGCAACTCCAACCTTACTGAACATCTGTAATTGCTGGTTTTTATTTCTGCACAAATACACTGTCATCCATCTAATATTTTAAATGCACAAAGCGTGACACTGACCAAAGTAATGACTCCACACATATTAGAGCACCGTCAGAAACACCTAGTAGCTGCACTCTGACAGCAGTGGCATGGCAGTTTTAGGGAGAAGCTCGTCTCTGCCTTAAAGGATGGCCAGGGCAGCATTTCATGGGGGGTAGCAGAAGATCAGCCTCTTTTCTGAGCATCTGATGCACTCGTTGCTCTCTCAACTACCTGAAAGGACATTGTGGAGAGGCTGGTGCTGGTCTCTTCTCATAGGTGATTAGCGATAGAACAAAAGGGAACAGCTTCAAGCTATGACTGAGTAGGTTTAAACTGGACATAGGAAAAAAATTTTCATGGAAAGAGTGTTCAGACATTGGAATGTGCTGCCCAGGGAGGTGGTTGAGTCACTTTGATATGTTTAAAGGTCATTTGGATGGGTGCTTGGGGATATGGTTTAGTGGTGAACTTTGTAGAGTAGGGTTATAGGTTGGACTTTGGTGACCCTGAGGATCTTTTCCAAGCTGAACGATTCTGCGATTCATGGAGAGAGACATTGCTAAGGAGTCTCACAAGTGGTGGCAGTGAGTGAACACCACAAAGGGGCTGGTGGAGCGGGGAGCCCTCTGTGTGAATCCCACTCTGCTGCATCTTCATGCAGCCGCTCTCGTGCCCAACAGCGTGGTGTCCTGGCTCCTCACCGCTCGCTCAGCAGCACGGACACACTTCTACCAGGAGCAGCAAGCAAATCTCACAAGGCAAACACAACCAAGAGCACTCTGCTGGCTATGGGTTAATTTTAAGCCCAAGACACAAAGCCAGTTCAGATTTCTGAATTTTCCCATCCTTGTTCATGTCGCAGTGGTTGAGTAGGATCTGGCGGAACTTGTCCAGGTCCACCCCGCTAATGCTGGGCTGCAGGCAAAACAGAAAGACAGTGCTGAGAGAAGAAACAGCCCTGGATTTCCCAGCCCTGTAAAACAGCAGGCTGTGTGGCAGCTGGGAAATTCACCCATGGAAGAGTGACCAAATGGCCTGACTCCACAGCAGCTCATACACAGTGGGGAAGCGAACAGAGGATAGGGGAAAGGTCACCCTCCAAAAACAGGAGGGGTATGGGATTGTAACTAACTGTATGGAAATGCAATGTAGTTTTTGTGCTTAGTCAAGGCTGTCAGAATCTGATCTGTATCAAACTAAAGTCTGCAGAGCGGTGTCCAATAGAGATTGCTGCACTGCTGGGCCTGTGCTTCATCTGATTTCCTCCTTCAACCCTGCCTCACCAGGCATGTGGCATTTCTGTTGGCAGGCTAGTCAGCAGCATAAAAATACTTCTAGTGGATCAAATGAATGCTAGACATACTATTTTGTCTCTGTGCTCCTAATGCTGCACCACTTCCTCTGATTCCCACTTTTTCAGGATGAGATCAAATTCATATGCACAGCTTGCAGTGCCCAAGGACAATGCTAATGAAGGAAAGTACACATTTTTCTCCTTTGGACACACATGCAGACCACAAATCCAACATCCTGCCTGTCCTCACACACTTCCCTGCACACCATTTGGCTATAATGTCTATACACACAGAGCCATCAGCACGAACTGCAGCCTCTGCTCTGCTAAATGGACATGGGAGTGCAAGCAACCCAGTGTCACATCAGATTGGGTGGAAATGCACTGGCTTGGGCTCAGCAGGCACCAAAGGACAGGCTGTATTTGCATCAAAAGCTCTGCCTTGGACTGTATCTGGCAACTCAAGGTTATCCAGTGCAGATGAATTCTGCTGTCTGTAAGAGACCAGTCATGTACTGGATATGATGTTCTTGATTAAAGGTAGAGCTCAAGTAATTTTCAAGTGCAGCCTTGTGATGAGCTAATGAACGATGAGGTCACAGTAGTGAGGATCACATCCACAGTGAAAACAGAAGAAAGAAATTCTAATGACTGATCCGTGTCAACACAGTTTGTGATGCTGTAACATCTGACTAATTCATACTGTGAGCTAGAATGGGCTTTCTTTAAATGCAGTTGCTGAATGAAGATCTATTAATTTGTCAGGTAGAATTTCTGTGATATGTTGAAATACTTTGTGGTGTTTATGCTGAGATAATGACATTAGTTCTGCTGCTGGAAAAAAATAAAGACATTTGGCTGTGTGTTCTCACTAGTCTCTCTGTTACACAAGTTCACCCACACGAGAACCTTCCACTTGGACATAAAGGGTATTAAAAACAGAAAGAGCCAGGAAACTACCTTGACTAGTTCCATCATGTCTTTGACAAACCCATCCACTTCTGGGCCTTCAAGTGCTCCTGTTTTACTCTGGAAAAAGGATAAACATCAAAATGCTCCAATGAGTCAAAAACACTACAATATTTACTGGTCAGTAGGTCCACTGGACTCACCAAGCTTTATAGTGTCATGATCATAGAATGGTTTGGGTTGGAAGGGACCTTTAAAGGTCATTTAGCTCCAAATTCCCTGACATGGGCAGAAACACCTTCAACTAGATCAAGTTGCTCAAAGCCCCATCCAATCTGACCTTGAACAGTTCCAGGGAGGGGGTATCCACATGTCTCCAGTTAACTTGTTCCAGTGTCTCACTACCCTCACCCTGAAGAATTTCTTTCTACTATCACTTCCTTTTTCCTAAATAATTTCTTCAAATCAGAGCAACATCTCCCACCATTTTGTAAGGCTTGCTGGTCACCACCCTGAGAGACTTGTGTCACTGTCAGGAGTGGCACCGAGTTACTGGTTTCTAACAGGCGGTTAAGTAGTCATGTCTGACCTGGGGCATACTCCCTAAACAGCCCTTGGTTCAGTACTGGAAGGCACTTTGTTTTTCCGGGTGGTGGTGTGTGTGGGGGTGAAACTAAAACTACCTAAAACTACCACATGGTGATGCAGGTCCCAAACTGCCCAAGAATGCTGTACAGCCCTTGTGGCTCCTGCAGAGAGGTGTGGCTAATGCAGCAGTGCTGGCCATGGTGGTGGAGAAAGTGAGAATGGGTCCTTTGCTGTGAAGTCTCTGAGCATCATGTTTCTCTGTCCCCACCTTGGCCGTGGGCTCATGCACAGCTGCATCTACTGAATGACCCCACAGCACCCAGTGGGACTAAGAAATCTGAGCAGTGTATGCTAGATCTGTGTAATTTAAAGACTGCAATGAAATGGCCTCCAGGACTCACAACGTCGTAGTGTGCAAAGATCTTCTCAAAATCTCTCCTCCTTTCTTCTGTGCTGCAAGCCTGCATGCAGGGAGGACAAGCATATGGAAAACAAACAAAAAATATCAGAGTTGGGCCCAGGTTATCTTAGCTGAGAGAGATGGGATTGATGTATCAGAAAAATAGTGCTACTTACATCCATTTTAAATTGAAGAAGGAAATTTTCCTGAAGTGCCAGAATCCTGAATGAAGAGATTTAAATTATGATCTTTCCCTTGCACACAAACTATTCTCTTCTGGTTTGTGAAGCAAAGAGATTTTAGATTATAGGCTTTAAAAGAAAAAGAAAATTGCCTGTGGTGTTATTTATGGAGGGCTGATACAGGAACAGCTGCCCCCCTCCCTGTCTGATGGAGTATGATGAGTGCCCTTTGGCTCACTGCAGATGGGTTTCTTAGTACCATTGCCCCTCCCAGAGCTCTTCTGGTGGTCCAGTGCAGTGGAGGCTGTAAGCTTCTGAAGCAGGAGCTACCAGACAATCATTCCTTGTAACTGAATTGCTGTGATGCGTTAAAGGGAAGAGTAATTTATCACTCTCTGTTGGAGGGAGAATTGGTGGTTGTAAAAGTAAAGACCAAAGTAATACTGGTCTGTGCACTGAGGTGGCCCAATTCCTCTTTTTTTTTCCCCCCTCCCAAAGCTCTTCAAAGCACTGATAAAACCTTTTCTCTTTCTAGCTGCTCTACTAACCCCAAGGTTCAGACAAGAAAAGAGCCTCAGCCAGCCTGGGTAATGAGGCAGTAGGGAACCATACTTAAGAGGAAAATGTAAGGGCAAACCTTTTTATTCTCCATTCTGCCTCTATTTCTCTCTTCATATATTCAGTGGTCAAAGAGAACTGCTACATGCACTGCAGTTATTTGTCATGGTCCTCTGCAGAAAGTGGTGGTGGCAAACCAGCATCTTTCACCTCTCATCCCCCAAATCAGTGGTTTAAGACCTGCATGTTTAAAGTGCCAGTCTCTGCACATACATTTATAGACAGAGGCATACTGTCCATTTGCAGTGAAATCATATAAGTCTCTGAGGTATCAAGCACAGAAAAGAGACAGAGGCCCATGACTGAGTCCCCTACTTCTTTCATAGCTGTCTTCACCTTCTCTCTCCAAATCTTTTCTTATTGGCATTGGCAAACTCCTTTGCAGTGGCACTTTTAGTCATCAAACAAGCAGAAAAAATTATTTGCAATCCCTGCTGTGCACAATGATGTGAAATAAATGCACACCCGTGACCCTGTTGAAGAGGATTGCCGTCCTTCTTTGGGAGAAACAGTGCTCCTGTCTCCATTCTCACCTCCTGAGGAGCTTTGCAGAAACAACATAGATTGTGCCAGAGCATGTTGCTGATGTACAAGGAGGTCCTGGCATTGCTCACTGCAATCAGCTATAGGTTCTCAGAATATTCCTATGGACCCCATTTGCATAGAGACTTGGGATACCTACATCAGAGTACCTGAATTAAATTTAAAGGAGGCAGGATTCAAATGCGCATCCCTAGAGGAGTTCATCACCTGCCCTGGATCTGCCATTGGGAGCTGGAAAACCCTGGCAATATTACTAAAGCCTACCTTGCCAGGTCATTGAGGTCCAGCCGCCCATCTTTATTCTTGTCGAAGATCTTCATCTAAAAACCAAGAAGACAGAGAAAAATCAGACGGCCTAAGAGCAGAACACAGATACCAAAAAGCCAGTATGCATTCTGCTCTGCCTGGTGCCTCATCTCTGCTTGCTTGGGGTGCTTTGCCCAAACCCCAGGCAGCACAGTGTTCTCTGCTAGCACCGAGAGCAAGGGTGGCACAAGAGCTGGGCAAACCCCTTCTGCCTTCTGCCAGTGCAAACCCAAGCAATCGAATACCAGCATCACTCTCTTCTCACCTTACATGAGGATAAAGAGGGGTCTCAAGCAAACACCTTGAGAAATTGAATACTGGCCTTGGCATGGCCCCTGAAAATAATACTGAGTAAACAGGGGAACTTCCAAACACTTCCAGCCCAACTCAATCCTTATCTGTGACTGTTGCTGTGGCTACCAAGTGGCTGAGGTGCAAATGTCACCTTTTGATAGACACATGGGTCAGGGTTTTACGCCACCAAAGCTGGTGGGCTGTGCTCGGCTCAAAGTGTGCTGTGGGAAAGTGCTAAGACTGTGAAGAAGGTTCAGGTGCCAAAGCCAAGAGGTTAATCTGTGTGAATACAGAAGCCATCCTTCCCTTAATGTTATCTTTTCCTTAATATGATCTTTGGCATGAGTCGCCACCGGATATAATGTGTGTGTTTATTGCATTTGGTATTGTGGGTTTTTGCAAGGCACAAATAAAGCCTGTTGCAGGGAATGCTTATTGGAAAGCAACATCCCCAGGCAATTTGCTTTATTTGCACCCTAGCTTTGAGTTTAACATTAAACTTTCAGTGGCTGACCATGTCTACTAACAGCTAATCAGCTTCCCTCTCTGCTCTCCTTCAGGTCAGAGCTATGCTTTTGCAATACTAAGAGATGATCTTTGCATTTTCAGTAGGTTTGGCTTTTCTTCTGCAACAAGTATCCCAAATAATTTTTTCAAATGTATGCAGTATTTTGGTATTGTTGATACCAGTCAACAGAGAGAAGATAAAAGTCTGGCTGGAGGAGCTAGGCTGAGATAGTTCTTGTCCAGCGACTTCCATGGAAAACATGTGGGGAAGATGGACGAGTGTTCACTGAATTAGTTCAGCTACTATAGCTAATAAGATAGACCTAATCCTGTTATCTGGAACAGGGAGCTCGTGCTTACCCACTGCAAGCTTGGGCTGCATTGCTAGGGGAAACCCTGGGGAGATGTTTATTAATTAAATTTTCAAATTTCAAGCATGTGAGTGTTTGATCTGCTCCGCTAATTGTGTACATAAGTACACAAGGAATGGCAGAGGTGACAAAGTGTATGCCATGGGAGAAGCAGGTACTTGAAATCATCCTGAGATTGTTTCTAATTTAAACTTTCACCTTGAGACATTATCTTGATGTGTGAAACTTGATGGATTTTCAGTTTACACTCCTGAAAGGTGTATTTATGCTGCCAGGCTGATACGAAACATCTCAATGTGGTTAAGGATAAGGTCTGGCGTGTTCAAATAGCACTCCATTTTTAACTAAAAGCTTTGTTGCATCCAGCAGTATGCTTTATGAAATGATGCATTTATTTTACTGTCAAGCTGTCCTGTGTTTTAAAGCGTTTGCACAAATGAACTCCCTGACATTTTAAAGGCGGTGCACCAGGGAAGTCTTAGTTCTGTCTGCGTGAATGTAGCCTGCGCACTTGGAGGCAGATAGAGCATAAATTAAGAGCTGGGTTTGCAAAAATAGGAATTGTTATCTCTCTCTCACTCTCTCTTTTTTTTTTTTTTTTTTAATATATATACATGCAAAATCAAAACTGCCTTTGGCTTTGAAATCATCAAAGGAAATCTCTCTGCTTTCCCGGCCCAGCTTTGTAAAGAAGGGCTCTGAAACACCATGGTGTGGCAAACACATATATGCTTTGAAGGGTGATGTAAGATTATAAATCTGAATTATTTTTCATAACAGAGACGAGGAAAGAAGTAAATGATCATAGTATCAGTCAGGGTTAGAAGAGACCACAAGGATCATCTAGCTCCAACCCCCCCTGCCATGGGCAGGGACACCCCACACTAGATCAGGCTGGCCAGAGCCTTGTCCAGCCTGGTCTTAAACACCTCCAGGGACGGGGCCTCAACCACCTCCCTGGACAACCCATTCCAGGGCTTCACCACTCTCATGGTGAAGAACTTCCTCCTCACATCCAGCCTGAATCTCCCCACCTCCAGCTTCATTCCATTCCCCCTAGTCCTATCACTACCTGATATCCTGAGAAGTCCCTCCCCAAAAATCAAATCTATTCAAATCAAAATAAATAGTTTTGTTACCGATGCACTCACTGAAGCCTGCTTTTAAATCTTTTTTGGTTCTGGTTCTGTGTGTGCAATGAAGTGTTTTATCCCTCAGGTGGGACATGGAAAGAGTCAGCTTTTGCCTGACCTCCTGCTCTCACAATTTTATGTTTCAGGGGCACCTGTACCCACCAGCTGTAACTAAAATTGACTGGTGAGTATCAAAGTTATTGAGTGTGTATAAAGCCAGACACCTTCCCAAGCTGCAGGAGTGCCTGTGGCTTCTTTCCCTAGAGAAGGATGGGGGCACAGTGGATTTTGCTGAGAAACAGGACAGCCCTGTGGCCAGTAAGTTTGCCTTACGACAAAAGCTCAATGCCTTGCCTGCCTGACCAGATCGCCTGTGTAATCTAGACAAGTCATTTAGTGCAGGATTTCTGGGTGTTTTGGTTCCTAATAAAAGACCAAGGTGTTTAATCTGCTGGGGTGTTCAAAAGCCTGCAGGCTTCTGAGTTCTGTTGGTTTTGATCTTCAGAAATGAAGTTTGAGCTTAAATAGGATTTTCCATTTCCCCAGGCTTATGCCACAGCAAGTCTGTAGCTGAAACTGCTGGGATTAAGTTTAGAAGGCACTCAGGTGGCAGATTTCCCTCAGTTGTATCCGTCAGCTGTCTGGGTCCTCTCTTTTTCGCACACAGCGCAGCAGCAAGAGGAGTTGCTTGTGCCATGGTAATGTGTTCACTACCTGTTTTTCTTCCCAGGGATTCATCACTTGTTCATTAAATCCCTGATCTATATCAGCATTCTTGGAAGAGAAAATGTCAAGATCACAAAAAATCAGAAGAGTTTCATAAGAAATGGCTTCTAAGAAACTTCACAAAGTGATGTTCCTTTCTAGGGACAGCAGCCAGGCTTTTCCAAAGGAAATTTCAATTTCTCTCTTCCTTGTTTTTCTTAATGTGGCATGAGGTCATAGCCACACAAGTAAGTGGCAGGTATTTATCATGCCTTGGGCACTGTGAGATCTGCTCACACTTCTCACAAGCTACAGCTGCAAATACCCAGCACAGAATTAGAAATTGCTGCCTTTTTCTTTTTCCTTTTCTTTTAATTTCTCATGCCTGGGTTAGCTTCTTTAAAATGATCATTTCTGTCTTTTTCCCTTTTATCCCTTTATCCAGAAGGCTCTAAGGCTCTAGGGTCCACTCAGTAACTACTCAGTGTATCAGTAGCTACTCAAGATATATCCAGCCAGCTGCTGACATACAGAAATGAGTGCAGAGATCTGCAAATTCCTGTGGAGACAGATGGGTTTACTGCTCCTGGGGGCACAGATTATTTCAACGGAATGTTATCACAATAGCACTTGAAAGCCACTGTTGGATAGATGGGCCACCCTGAGATACCTTGTAGCAGGTCTTTGTCCCCCAAACCTCATGCTTTAAACAGATGAAAGAGTGGGAATCAAGTAACAGGGGAGATACATATATGTATTCCCATTCTGTCTTAAAGGAATTGGTGATGCTGGTTGCTAAAGATACTCTGTAAGGCCTCAGGAATTAAATGTAAGGGCCACTGTCCCCCTGCTTTCCCAGAGAGTGGTGATGCTGACCGAGTCCCATCAGGACTTTGCACTTCAGCAGCTCCCCGCTTCACATGGAAAGCAGAGAGAAAGCAGAGAGCTCCCATTGCCCTGGGGCTTGACATACTTTTGCTTTTGGCTCCTTGACTTTCTTCTCTCTTTTTAACCCAGCACTGCAGATGTAAGACTGAATCTTTCTTCTTAATTTTGCCCTCCCACTTCAGGTAAGTTCCCAAGCAATGACTCCATGAAGCTGTCTGCTGCTACAGAGATGCCGCCTGTGTGGCTGCTTTGCTGTGACACACAGAGTTCATATCCTCTGTTTCACCACAGGATATTACAGAGCAAGATTATGCATGCTGCAGTTTCACATACTGCCTCAGCTCTTGTGATCAGGTGTGTTTATGAACATCCTTGCTCTTCTGTTTATAGCTAAGAATCACAAGGAAAGAAAGCAATTTGCCATATCCTCATTTTCTAATACCCATTAACTTCCCTGACTCTTTTGGCATTGTGGCTTTCCAAACTTCTGTCCTCATGAGGCAGATTAGTATTTCAGATCATAGATTTCCCCAGATATACAAAACATCCCTTTTCCCAGATCAAATCTTCTCCTGTAACACAGAGACTGAACTGCCTCTCCAAAGACACAAAGCCAATCTATAAAAAAGCAGGGGAATAGAAACCAGACCTCCTGGCTGTCAGCCCTGGGCTGCCTTGATATTTAGCTGTGTTGGGGCAGCGGAAATGCAGATCTTTCTTGGCAAATTATGGGAATGGCAAAAGAGTTGGAGGAAATTAACTACCCCATGACTACAAGCTTCAGGTTACCTATTCCCCAGCACCTGATCAGAGCTCAGCCCCTGGGAGTGGAAACCTTAGTGGAGCAGCATAAAAGCTATTTGTTACTTTCAGATGCTACGGGAAAGCTTTTTATTCTAGCTATAGCTCCTGGGGGTTTATTGTTTACAAGCTGTACCAGTTGGAAAATGATTTCTGCAGCTTGCGTTCCTCTCCCTTCACTGTCCTATAAATATGGGGGTGGGGGAGAATCTGTACACTTCTCTAATGGTACAGCTCTTCACTTGGCTCTAATGGGTCACATTTCTAGGCACAGATGCATCATGCATACATAACACGGTACTGCAAAGTATGTGGGCAGCTCCTTGTTTGCTTGCATACCAAGCTGTGTTTTAGGCACAAACACTGATGCTGAGCCAAGAATCAAGGCAGTCTGGTCTGAAAATCATTTAGAAAATTGCAGTGGTAGTTGTCTGCTGCTGAAACCCAAATGATACCCTCTAGAATGACATTGGAAATTAGCCTGTTTGGGTCTTTTTTTCCTTGCCCCCTCCCCCCATTTTTTAAGATATCTAGATACAATAAGTTGCTCTGAAATCCAGGTGACTGATGTTAATTTTGGCACCAAATATTATGATGCTGATTGCAGTATAAAAACGATATTATGATAAGGTAAGGGAGGAGTCAAAGCTTTCAACTTCCCCATCTTTCAGGGAAGCAGCAGGAAGCCTGTGTCTTGGGAACAGAAGGACTAGCTGGGAGGAAGGGAGGGAGGGAAGCAAGGGAGGAGCTGGAGCTCTCTCTAAGGATGAACACACCTGAAGAAGGCTGCACCTCACCTATTTATTTTTTTTTAAAAGGGTTTTGGAGCTCAGTTTGCTCTGGTGGAAATTTGATCTGTTTTCTCATAGGAAATAGTTCAGCTCAAAGCAAAAACATTTGCTTTGTTCACAGCCATGGTCCAGTGCAGTATAAGAAACAGCAGCAGCATGTGCTAACTTCCTACAGGGAGATTTTGGGGAAGATGCACCTTTTAAGAGGGCATTTATGGCCCTACCTACCTTGATCCTGAAGGAGATTTTTAGGCAGTACTATAATACCCACAGTATTAACTCTTGTCTTTTCTTACCATGGTATCAGTGTATTCTTCCAACTTTACTTCAGCCACTGTCTTCTTGTGCTGCAAAAAGAGATCTCTCAGGAAATCCTGCGGTGAGGAAAGAGACAACTTTCTGTTCAGCGTGAATTCAAGAAAGAGCAGTGAGAAACTCAATGCAAATTCACCAGACTTACATGAACCTGATTCCACATTCCTGATTACTGCTTCAGTCTCGCATAAAGCGCACAGTTTTTTAGTTAAACATTTTCTTTTCTTTCTTTTTTGGTTTTGTTTTTTTTTTTTTCAGATAAGTTAGAAAGTTATCCAACTTGCCCAGAGCAGGCATATGGGAATGAGTCATAATTAACTCACAGGATAATCAAAAGGTAACTGAAGTCCCACAGTACTTACTAATTGATCTCAAGTTAAAATAATTGCCATTCAGGAAAACACTTAAACATCCTCATATGCCTTCACTGGGGCACAGGCTGGAGCCACACACCGAGATGTCAGTGCAGGGTCTACAGGCCAGGGATAGGTTTAGGCTTATTTACTAAGCCTCAGTAGCTTGAGCTTTAAAAAGAAATCAGTGTTCAGAAAATCTTCAGGCTCAGGAAGAGGTTGTGAAGAAACTTCAATGGCTCTGTTTAGCTGGGAGGGGCACACACACAAAATCAAGGCAAAGCAGCACTCAGGGGGCTCTTTGAGTGCTTGGTGTTCTCCAAGGGGGGTCATAGGACAAAGCAAGGGGGAAGCAGGACATCAAGGGCAACAGCAGGGCATCCTTCCTTCTAGTAGAGTCCCCTGCAGCCCTGCCAGAAGGCTGGAGGGGCCTCAGCCCTTAAACTCACCATGAGCAACCTAGAAATGCCATTTGTCAACTGCACAAAAAGTCAGCAAATTGGTAAAGTCGATGGAAAGGCTCCTGTTGCCATCAGTGAGCTGTAGACCAGACCCAGAGAGACTTGTTAGAATAACTCACTTTGAGCTCGCCAGCTGAAATAAATCCACTGCTGTCAGCGTCGTAACTGCGCCAGATCTGAACGGGGTAGATTGATACAACCACATAAATATTGCAGTTAGTCATCTGCTCGGGGGTGATAGATCATAGGGATTCAAATCAGGACTTCCACAATGAGCAAGCTGTTGCACTACCCAATATTTAATTAATTGTAGATGAAATAAAATAAACTTCCCACACAATAGCTTTTACTCTCACTTGGATGCTGTGCACGGAGCATGCTGCTACCACACAGTCAATGCACACTGTCTATAAAAGGAAGAAAAGACTAAGGAAACCACTCTGGGTTTCTTCCCTAATTTGTACATGCAGCTTCTTTTAGTGCCCTGAGTAAAAGTCTGTACACAGCTGGCCACTGATCTGCAGAAGACCCCAGTCTGGATGTGAACTCAAAGTAAAGAAAGGCGAGCAGTCTTGGAAAAAAAATCTATATTCTGTGCTGAGATACTTGGGACAGAGACTGGAGAGATAGTGGGCAAGGTTAAGGAAACCTTTTGGGCCTGTGCACCTCAGATGGTCAGACTTCTGGAAATGTCTACTCCATGCCCTGCCAGGCTAATGCTTCAGGATAAAGCATACCTGCTGTGCCCTCTTGCTCTGTGCTGTGATGCAGGTTAGGAGCTGCAGCTCTGGCTGTGGCTCCCAATGAGGCTAAATTTGTCAGTGGGTAGATTTTACTGTAAAGTTTTGTCTCTGGTGGCATGATAGGTGGCTGAAAGTGTTTGCAAAGTCTAATGAACTCTCCAGGGGCCCTTACTCCAGTCCTAGATACCACATCTCTGCTTTTCTAGTGTAAATGATGTAGAACATTCTTCACCTGATCAGGTCAAAATGTGTTTTGCTTTAGTTATACCCAGTATTGTGTCCAGTTCTGGGCCCCTCAGTTTAGGAAGGATGTTGACTTGCTGGAACGTGTCCAGGGAAGGGCAACAAAGTTGGTGAAGGGTTTGGAACACAAGCCCTATGAGGAGAGGCTGAGGGAGCTGGGCTTGCTTAGCCTGGAGAGGAGAAGACTCAGGGGTGACCTTATTGCTCTCTACAACTACCTGAAGGGAGGTTGTAGACAGGCAGAGGTTGGTCTCTTCTCCCAGGCAACCAGCACCAGAACAAGAGGACACAGTCTCAAGCTGTGCTAGAGGAGGTTTAGGCTGGAGGTTAGCAGGAAGTTCTACACAGAGAGAGTGATTGCCCATTGGAATGGGCTGCCCAGGGAGGTGGTGGAGTCACCATCATTGGAGGTGTTCAGGAGGAAACTTGATAGGGTGCTTGGTTGCATGGTTCAGTTGATTAGGTGGTATTGGATGATAGGTTGGACGCAGTGATCTTGAAGGTCTCTTCCAACCTGATCTATTCTATTCTATTCTATTTCCCATGCTATGCTCTGTGCAGGGTGGAAGGGTGAACATTGAAGAAGCTGTTGGTGTGCAAGAGAAAGAGGCCATGTGGAGATACATACCCTCATGAATTCTACACTGTTGTCCAAGGGAGCTTCCCGTCGGAAAAGCAGCAGAAAGTTCTCATCATCAGGCAAGATCATATTTGCAAGCTGGGAAAAGGACACATTAGAAAACCCCTCAACCAACTCACACCATGAAAACACAGAAAAACCTTGGGTGGCTGCTTTTTCAGTATGGCAAAAATAAACCTTAGAAATAATCACAGAATCACAGAATGTTAGGGGGTTGGAAGGGACCGCTAGAGATCCAAGTCCCCTTCCAAAGCAGGATCACCTAGGGAAGGGCACACAGGAACATATCCAGGTGGGTTTTCAAAGTCTCCAGAGGAGGAGACTCCACAACTTCTCTGGGAAGCCTGTTCCCGTGCACCATCACCCTCACAGTAAAGACCCAGATCAAGAGATCTGGCTAATGAAGCACTCCTTGACTCACCTCCTTCTCATCCATGCACTATCTTCCATATCTCCCAAGTCTGCTACAGGCCCTAATCATAGAATCTCAGAATGCCTTGTGTTGGAAGGGACGTTTAAATATTATCTGTTCCACCTCACCTCTGATGAGTAGGTTGCTGAAAGCCCTTTCCAACCTGACCTTGGATGCTTCCAGGGATGGAAGCATTTACCACCTCTCCAAGCAACTTGTTACAGTGCTTCACCACCTTCATTGTAAAACATTTCTTCCTTATATCCAGTCTGAATCTACCTTTATTTAGTTTGAAACTCATAGCTCTTGTCCTGTTTCTACAGGCTCTTCTAAAAAGTATGTCCTAATTCTGAGTCCTTCCATAAAAGAAATCCTGGGCTGGGGCTGGGGGGAGGTACCTCCTGAATTTGCAAGCGTCCATCTGTGGTGACATCATAGGCAGACATGAATTGCTCCTTCATCCTCTGAACCTTTTCTTCTGTGATGGTGCCCTGCCATGGGGAAAACAACACATGCATGAGAAAGGCTGAAGGCCCTAGAAAAGTCTCCCAGAGGAAATCTCTCCTTACTTGTGGATAACCATGAGGATCACTGCATCCTTATGGTTGGAGGTAATGATTCTATACGCCCACAAATACACCAGTGCAGATGAATTATTGGAAATAAGTCCTATGCAATATCTTTGCAGCAACTAAGCTTTCAGTTGGAAGAGCAGTGTTTGAAGCCCCTGAAATATTTCAGTGATGCTTCCTTAGCCAGCTGTTTCCACTATATCACTGGGGTTTCTTTTCTCTTGACTGTGTGCTACAGTGGTTCCCATGCTACTCACTTTCCACTTGTGTTTTTTTCAGGAAGATATCCTCATCCTTGAATTATATCTCTGTAGATCATCAGCCTTGAGAGGTGTCAGTGGAGCTAGACTGTTGCTTATTATTGCCTGTCAACTGGTTCAAGACCTGGCACCAAGCCCTGTCAGTGTTTCTGGGTTAACAGCATAGAATTTCAAGCAATTCATACTCCCTTTTCAGCTGCTCAACCCTATAATCAATTTATACATAGTCAGGAGTTTTCAGGACTTGTCAGGCTCTGTGTTTTGACAGGCTGTGACAGGTGAAATACAATGCTTAGGTTCATCAGGCACGATTTCATTTTCTTAGCAGTAACTGTTGGGATATCTGGTCTGACTGTGCTGCACAAAGTACAATTTCTCCACTCTGGGGAAAGGCCAGATGGGCTCTGGGGCTGGGGGCTGGGAAGACCACCTAGTTAATCTTGCCCAAGCAATTGACGAAGTCCAACATTTCTCTCTGTGCCATGCTGAGCAGATCCTGGCTCCTCTTCCAGCCTTGAGGAAGGTGGCCTTTTCTGGTAGGGGAGGGAGAGAGGAAGATAACCCAGGCTGGCTGTTGGCATATTTTTGTAGCATTTTTTACAAGGAGTTTTTTCATGTTCCTGCCAACCCTTGAAGAGAAACCCTTCAAAGGCACTCACTGCTGCCTCCCCACTGGTGTGGACATCAGTGACACAGCACAGCACTGAATGCACACACACACACAGAGGTGGTTTTCTTTCCCCATGTCATTATAACTTGCCCTCATGCTATTTAAATTACCTGCTGATGACACCTTGACACTTTGAGACACTTCCCAGTCTTTAGGTAAGCCAACTGGCAAAGTAATCTGAAATTATTATTAAAGCAGGACAAGTTCTTTCTGAAATGTGAATCACAGCTGATGTTTGAAAAGTGTGCTGTGGAGTGCAGGTTAATCATTTGATAGGAAAGGTTGTTGCCCACCCTCCTGTCAGCCATTAACCACTACTTCAGCAAGCCTTGTGTGGCAGGAACATTCTTATCTGCATAAAAATAGGACTGCCTCCTCTTGGTTTTGTTTTTAACTGATTTAAACCATGGGATACAGTAAAGAAATAAATACCTGAGATATTTACACAGCTCCAACAGCTGTTAATCCAAGGGGTTATGCCACAGCAGATTTTGCAAATTGGACAGTCTCTCTCTGTTGATAAATATTCTACTTGGGAAACACAAGTGACAATGGTCTACTAGAACCCAATCTTTAATCCCAAGGAACACAGGTTGAATATTGCACAGTGTGGCCTTCCTAAGATGTGTACTCAGAGAAAAATTATTTGTATGCTGTAAGTTTTTACAGTGAGAATGATGCACCTTGGTTTATGACCATTAGATTTTAAAGGCAACCCTTATGTTTGCCAAAAAAACCCACCCCAATCCCAGGTGAAAAATAAAACACATCAAAAAAACATAAAACCAAAAAAAAACTCCAAGCAAACCAAACATAGAATCATAGAATTGTTAGAGCTGGAAGGGACCTCAAGGATCACCTAGTTCCAACCCCACTGCCGAGGGCAGGGACATCAGGTTGCTCAGAGCCACATCCAGCCTGGTCTTGAAAACCTCCAGGAATGGGGCTTCCAACACCTCCCTGGGCAACGTGTTCCAGTGTCTCACCACCCAACATCCAACAGGCCATGCCACTTCCAAGCAGAAATCAAGTTTGGGAGACCTGGTCTCCAATATTGATTTATTGGTGGAGCAAACCAGCAGCTTACTCTGATTCCCTTTCCATTACAGAAACATTTCAAAGGCTGGAAAAACCCTTGCACATACTCTGCATGATTTGTTCTCCTTGTCCAAGCAAGGACACAAAGTGCAGACTCCTGCTGTGTTTGCTGACTCTATAATCTCATTTTGGAGGTCTGCAGTCTCTGGTGGGGCATTCTCAGCAGTCTGCAGGGCAGAATAGGGACAGTGAAGCAGATGGCTGGAGTCTGATCCTGCCCTGAGAGCTTAGGGAGCAAGTTCAACTCTCTGGTTTGTTAGGATTTTGTTCATTTATGATCTTTGCCTCCAAACCAGGGCTGTGGCATTGCCCCAGTGAGACAGAGATGCTGGGAAGCTTGTGAGTGGTTCAGCAGGAGCTTCACACCTAGACAAAAGCATGCTCCAGAAACAGAGGGAGAAAAGTATTTGGGCAGAAGTATTGTTTATGCAGTATTACAGGGTTTATGGAGTTGAGGCAGCATTTCACTAGTCAAGTGGTGCTTGGTTGCATGGTTTAATTGATTAGGTGGTGTTGAATGATAGGTTGGACACAATGATCTTGAAGGTCTCTTCCAACCTGGTTTATTCTATTTTTCTATTCTAAGTATCTTGTCTCTGGTGCTATTTGTGCTAGTGCAATATCCTGGAAGTCCTAGGAAGGCTTTAAGAGGGGGCACCCCAGATGAAACTCTTAGCCCTACTTAGAAGAAAGTAGATGGACAAAGAGGAAAAAAAAGTCAGTCAGAGGGGAAATAGAGACAATATGGGGACAATTAACATTTTATCATGTCGTGCAGAGATAGCAACCAATTACAGGTATGTAAATACACTGAGCAGGTTTTTTTCAATAGCACTGGTGGTCTGTACAGAGGTCTTCAGGTAATGCTAAAAGGGACACAATAACGATTCACAGGTAAGAAATTGCAGCTGAGGCAATTCCTGCAAGCATGGCCCAGGCAGGGATCCAGCAACCAGCCAGCCGTGTGTGAGGGCATCTCTCATGCAGAAACGGGGCTGGAGCCGAGATGGGATGCTGAAGGCAGTGAGGGGCTGCACTGGGGCACCAGCTGCTGCCTCAGCCACTCTGCAGTGAAGTTGCTGAGGGGAGGCCAAAGATGGAAACTTGACAGCTCACCATTCAAGAAGCCCGTTTTCTTTATTCTCTGCCTTTCAGCTCCTGCAAATATTTCCTTGCCCCACAGTGGGGCAAACTCTATGACAGAAGGAGAAAGATGAGGAGCAGGAGAGCAAGGGGAACGCTGCAGGCAGGCCCACAGAGCACTTGCACGGACGCACAGGTGCTGCGCCAAAGCGCGACGGCCACCTGCTTCCCCAGGAAGTTTGTTTGTCCTTCCTTCCCTTTAATTATTAACTCACTGCTCAACTACAGACTGCAATAAGCAGGAAAGCCTGAAAGCCAAACGTGCTCTGCTTTCAAATGCCTCAGGCTCACACTCCATTGATTCAAGCACTATGATGTACAACAGGAAAAATGAAAAACCAACCCCAAAGCACCATTTTTCTGTGACAGAAAGCAGCTGCACAAAGAGCACAACACAGACTCATGCTTCCAGTCTCTATGAGTGGGGACAGGCAAAAATGTCTTCACAGTAAGTAACCAGTTGTATCTGAGCACAGGTTTCTTTTTTTCTCTGAGCTAATGCTCTCCTGACCGTGTTGCCTGGCTCAAGCAGCAGCTCCTCCCCCAGTTTCAAAGGTTTGCAGCACTTTCACAAGCGTTCACTGATTGGGATAAAATTTTGGCAGCTGGATAAATGTTCCCTGTTGTGAATATTTAAATGAATGCTGTTGCATCCTTTCTGCTATCTGTCTGTATGCAGAGGCACTCCTTGCCACTCCTTGTTTTCCCTGCTGCATGCAACACCTTGAGTTTCTGGAGGCGGATTTAATCAAGAAGTAGTGGCTCTGCCTGACAGAGAAGCACAGTTTCCCCTGATCTGCTGCCTACTGGCGGCAGAAACAGCTATACAGATGCTAACATTTATCAACAATCAACACTGTAATGAAGAGGATTTCCTACCACAGTCTGGAGAACATGGCTGAACTGAGATCTGCCTTCAATTTTGCTCAGAGTTGGGCTGAGGAAAAGTGCAGTTGCTGGGAGACCAAGTGCTTGGCAAGAAAGGGTCCCGCAGCAGAAGTAAACCCCTGGCAATATCTTCCTGAGGCTCATTTAAAGGGAAAAAAAACCAACACCACAAACAACTCTCTGCTAGTTTCCATGAAATATGATCTTCATTGGGCTATTATAATGATGATGGGAGCTAGCCTGGAATAGGGTGATCCTTTAACCCCTTTTCAGGTTGCTTCATATGAATCGTAAAGCTTCAGCTGTCCTGGTCCCTCACAGGTCAGATGCTGCATGATTTCCAAGAGCTACTGCATGTACTTGCTGTCCAGTCAGGGAAGAAATCCTTACTACATACCATGAGGAGAAGGCCATGTCATTTTTGTCCTCATAAAAGTACACAGTTTAAAACATTGCTGTGGCTTTGCTCAAACATTTCTTAGAGTTAAGGAATAAATTTCTTACTGTGGGCACTCTTCCACAGAGCTTTGCAGAGCAAAGCCCCTATGCTTCATGTTACCATAACAAATGAATTTTCTGCTTCCTCTTTTCCACATCCAGTCTTCTCTTTTGCCCAAACCCTTTCACAAGTAGTCAGCATCACAAAGGTAATCTGTTTTTTAATGCTGCCTGCAATAATTGAAAGGGTGTGATCAGGTTTTGGGGGGTTCACTTTATTTTTTTCCTTAATTTCCACAGCATTTAATTCCTTTGTCTTGGTTGGTTATGGCTCTTGAAACCTGTCTGTAATCTGTCTTCTCCGTTAACTCATTCCTCTTATATTGTTGAACTCTTTGCCTCACGCTGTCTAATTAAATTTTTGCTCCCCAAGGGATCCCTGTGCTTGGCAGCATCTTGCCTTGATGGGGAAAAAAAAATAACTATGAGTCATTTGGCTTGGAGAGTAAAAAGTGAATGCAATGGAGCACTTTGGAGCCTTTCTTGCTTGATGAAATGGGATGCCTCATTTAATTCCTGCTGATTGAGGCAGTCTTATAGACTGCTTTTTTCTTTTTCTTCTTGACACGGTTTTGGGAAGCAAGCAACTATATTGATAAGAGTATAAAAGGCAAGAAGAAACTAAGTGTGATTATTATAGCCTGTTTCTTGGGGGTGGGGGGGAGGCAAAGGGTGGTGGGGGGAAAAAGGCTTATCTGAAACTGAAAATTCTGGCTTGGGCACGTGTTTCTTCTAACAACGTTTCAGCCAAATCTGATAGAAGGGCTAAAGAGTCATAGAGATATCAAGTTCCTACAAGAGCCATGAAAATAAATTATGCCTGCCAAGAGGGCTAGTTGGAAAACAACCCCGGCTATTAATATGCCGAAAGGCACAGTATAAAGAGGAGGCCAGCAAAGACTGGATAAGCCATCAGTAACCTACACCTTGACCTCAGAAGAACTTCTTTTTTATTCTTAAACATTTCTTCTTTAAATCATGTGGCATCAAAACAATGAGTCACATGAATGACTTCATTTCATCTGTGCAGTTGTACATTGGACTGCCTGCATCAGCATGGGATTTCACTCTGCATCTTCTGAGCCAACTACTCATTTGGGCCAATCTCGCTTACTGAACTGCAGTGCTACTACTTGAGAATTTGGCCCTGTATTTTGGTTAGGATTTACTGTAAGCCTGCATGCTCCAATAGAAGAGTGCTTATCCTGTCATCCTGTGTTGTGTTTTGGTTCTTTTTTTAGGTTAGAGCAGCACATATCTGGGAAATATTTTTTCACGGGGGTGACACCAGCATCCAACAAAGGCTGTAACAGCCTTTGCTGTGCCATCATGGCTTTGTGGTTAGGCTTTGGACAGGTTCTTTGTTCTGCTCTTTCCACTGGGATGAAAGTTTTTTGGCATGTCCTTGGGCAATGAAAACACACCATGCCTGTTTTTTTCCCTTAGGTATTTTGAGTTTGCATTTAGAGGTACTTCAAGATGCTGCAGTGCCTTTATGTGCAGGCACAGGAATAGAAACTGGTCAGGCCAATCAAGGCTGACAAAAGATACTCCTAAAGAAATAATTGCATTTGGCAGTAATCAGAATCATAGAATGGTTTGGCTTGGAAGGGACCTTAAAGGTCACTGAGTTTCAACCCCACTGCTATGCTCAGGGACACATCTCATTAGACTAGATTGCTCAAAGCACCGTCCAGTCTGGCCTCAAACACTTCCAGGAAGAAAGCATCCTCTCTGGGCACCCTGTTGCAGTGGTTCACTACCTTCACTGCAAAGAATTTCTTCCTTGTATCTAAATAATCACTGTCAACTCAGGATTTAGATTTCTGAATTAGTCTGGAGGCAGGTCCAAGATGAATGTTTTCTCTTAGGGGTCTTCTTGCTGTTGATCTGTTGGTCACCAGAGGCCTGGGCTGTGATCCTGGGTCTCCTGAGGTGGTATAACACAGAGGAAGGATAGTTTGGATGGCTTTGAGGCTGGCTGATATTTTGGTCATTAAACTTTGTTTAAATGACTACCTGCCACATTCCTGACCATAGTAAGCTAAATACATATTTAAATACAATGTCATACACTGTGTAAGGCAGGGCTGAAGTGCAAGAGTGAAAGGTGCTCATCTTCTTTCAACGTAAAAAGAAGAGACAAATCCTTTATGGCTGTTCACAGTGAGGTCCTGAAGATTAACTTCAGATCCTCTCAGGTGTTTTTTGGGGCAGGGGTGATTCTAACAAGGCCAATACCTGGCTTGTCTGATCAAATTTACAGTTCAAGTATTTTTACATGTGGTCTCTTACAATTAGCTGAGGGCAACTGACTTTCCTCTGGAAGTCTTCTGTCTAATTTTAGTATAATTTAAGCAAAGTGAAATACTTTCCTTTGAAAGCCCTGCAAGCATATTGGAAATTTGCATTTGCCTCTGTATCATTGGTTTTATGGAAATTTTCAGCAATCCAACCCCAAAATATATAACCTTTCACCTACAGAATGGTTATTATCTAATTATTACAAGAATATACATAGAGCTTCATTAAAACTGCAGCAAAGAGCATGCAAGGATAGTCCTAAATTAGCTCTATCCAGAAGAAAAATGTAGAACAATATAAGAAAGTCAGGGGCTGCAGTTCTTGTTCCAGTAAGACTACTCCTTCAGTGCTGAAGGAAATTCTCCTTTTCACTAAACTTTTATTCCAGTATAAAAAATTAGATAATGCATGGAAAGGTGTCCATAATAGAGAGGAACAAAGACCAACGTGATTTAGGAGTGAGCAGAAGAGAGCACAAGCAACTCACAGCAGCCATGCAGTGGCAGGTTGGAAGCTGGAGGCTCAGAGAGAGGTGGTGGAGTCACCATCACTGGAGGTGTTTAGGAAGAGACTTGATGAGGTGCTTGGTGCCATGGTTTAGTTGATTAGATAGTGTCAATTGTCAGTTCTCTATTCTCTATTCTCTATTCTCTTTCTATTCTATTCTATTCTATTCTATAACACACAGCTAGAAATTAAAGGCATTTCTTTCAGAATAGAAATGAATAGTCTAGAATAGAAATAGAATGGAATGGAATAGAACAGAACTATTTCAGTTGGAAGGGACCTACAATGATCACCTAGTCCAACTGTCTGACCACTTTAGGGCTGACTAAAAGTTAGAGCACGATACCAAATCCATTTTCCAAAACATCTTGAGCAATCACCCTTTGCTGGAAGAGGAGAGACAGCAAGCAGCATCTGGGGGTTGGGTTAGTGGTAGCTCTACCTTTGTTGCAAAGCTTTTCCTCCCTCCCCTCCCAAATTCTTGATAGTTCAGTAAAAGATGATGAATCAGCCTCCCTCACTGGATGGTATTTCAAGTTTATTTCCTCAGTTGGAGCTGTCAGGAAAAGCTGTACCTCTCAGCTTTCCAACAGGCTCCCCTTTGCATTGTTTTTCCAGCTGCTCCATCCCCTGGCATTTAGTGTCAGCTGGGGATGTGGCAGAGTAGCTGGGAAGAAAAACAGAGCTGAAGGACTACAGTGGTCATTAAGATAAATAGCAGCTTAGAAAGTGCAGGCTGAAAAAATGCAATTATGAAGCCGTTTGCTATTCAAACAGAGACAACTTCCAGTGCTGATAGCATTATTTATCACTTGTACAGCACTTCAGACACAGTCACTAATTAATCCTTGTGACACATCTTGAAGTTATGCCAGTGTATTACTATCTTCCCCTTTTACTGTGCAAAAAACCAGAAATGTTAAGAGCCCAAAGAAGTATATGTCAAAATGTGCACTAAAGTAGAGAGCTGCTCAGTTCCAGTTCACTGCTTCTGCTACAAAGAAGACTTCCTGTAGAAAGGTAAAAGGGGATTTTTACCCCTCCCACTATAGCCACAAGCCTGTACAACATAAATCTTGTGGAAAAAAAAAGGAGAAAATTAATACAATCATAGAGTGGTTTGGGTTGAAAGGGACCTTTAAAGGTCATCAAGCCCAAATACCCCTGCAACGAGCAGGGACACCTTTAACCAGATCAAATTGCTCAGAGCCCTGTACAAGCTGCCTTTGAATATCTCCAGGGATGAGGCATCCATAACCTCTGTGGGCAAAAAAAGTTATTCCCTTTATATAGTCTAAAAATCTCCCTCTTTTAGTTGAAAACCATCACTCCTTGCTCTGTCACAACAGGCCCTGCTATAAAGATTGTCCCCATCTTTCTTATAGGCCACCTGTAAGTATTGAAAGGTCACAATAAGGTCTCCGTGGAGCCTTCTCTTCTCAAGGTAGAACCCCAAATGGCTCAATGAGGTTAGACAACCTTATGATACAAAGTTAGTAGAGACCTTTGCTTAATCCAGACCTACAGGCAATCCCCACACCTAGGGGAGTGGGGTCAGGGGGCTGCTCTCAGCGTCCCAGGACAAAACTTCCCTTGGATTTTCTGTCAGTACGGCAGACAGCTCTGCCTGCTGCCTGCTGGACAGGAGACCTTTTTGTCCCTACACAAGTGTGAGAAATTAAACCATACCACTGGCAAAGGGGAACAAAGCAACGTACCACTTTATCATCAGGATACTTGAGTGGAAATGCTGACAAAAATAGGCAAGAAAACCAGGGGAGGAAACCAAAACCACCTGAGAGACTGTTTGAGCTCCCTGCCAGTTAGTGAGCGCTGTCTTCCAGAATGAGCCTGTTTCTCCTGTTTAATAGGGAGACAGGGAGCTCTTGCTTTTTTGTGTTCAATTTGTGTTAAGCTTTTTTGTTGTTGTTTTGTGTTTTGTTTTTGTTTGGGTTGTTGGTTGTTTTTTTTTAATGGCAAAACCTAGGCAGTAGAAGCACAGGAGATGCAAGCCAGATGAGGGTGCTGGTTTAAGCCAGAGTCATCTGAGCACTGACTTTTGGCACTGTTCTTGATTTCTCAAAGCTGAATTGTTCAGTGTAAGAACACCCTCATTTTGCATATTCTGTGTGCTGATACCTAACATGATATAAAAGAGTTCATACCAGTAACAGCAAGACCACAACAGCTGCTGTAACACACTGGAGTTTGCTACCCAGCTGGTGGGACGCTGTCTCCAAACTCTCATGCAAGAGATGTGCAAGAGCAGCTTGGGGCTGTGCCTGGGCTAGAGTGGAGCTGAAAGTTTCATCTCAACCTCACATCATTAGGAAGCTGCCTGTAGTAGGAGATAAACCTCAATTTTATCTCCAGCTCACTCTAGAGAACCCCACTTGGAGGTCCCTCACTTCAGCAACCCCCTGCTGTGTTGAGCATTTGCTGCCTCATTTGGAGCCTCTTCCTCAGCATCTCATGTTTGCTGGGTTCACTTGAGAGTGCTTTGTGCTGGTGTTTCAATACCCCGAGACTAGCAGCTCCTTGGGTAAACAACGTGAGACTTTCAATTTCTCTTCAAAGCATTTTTTCTGTGTCTCTAACGATTCTTAGCACTTATTGTTAAATCTTGTGCCTTTTAATTTTATTTTTGTTTTGTTTGAAGCCTTTTTCTATGCCTATCTGTTCATCTAATCATCCAAGCTCTACAAAGACATTTCATCAGAAAACTGCCAATATTTCCATCCAAATTTACTTCAAAATCAAACAAAAGCATGCTGGAAATAGGATTTACATCTTCTTCTTTCTTTTTTTTTTTTTTTTTGGTTCTTTTTAATTGTAGCCTCCAAGATCTGGGAATCCTAATTGGCTTGTAAGGATAATTCTGATTTTATGCTTGATGCTCATGAATTTATGCCTTTTATCAGCTAGCTTTTCCCTCTTTGTTAATTTCTTTTTGCTTAAAGAAATTGTTTCATCTTTGGTTTTTGGTGCAAGTTCTCCTGCCATGTGGAAAATACTTATTCCCTTTCTCTTCCCAGTTGGGCACACACTGCATAGCAAAAATATTAAGGACACTATCAGACTGTATTATTGAGGTACTTCTGAGCAGGTGACCTGAGTGGCAGGATTTCTCCTCCACTGATGATGACAGTCAAAGCCTCTGTATGAGCTGGAGCTAAGGAAGCTAGCCTCTTTAAAGGGTCATGCAACTTCTGGTAGAACTGAGATGCAGGGAGTGAGAGAGGACAACGCTGTGCAAAGTGGGAAAGAAAACCAAGTGAGAAAACCAGAAACCATTGAGAGCCAGATTTTGACCTTACAAGCAATGGAGTTGACTCCTGTCTGGCTTCTAGCCATTTTAGGCAATACAGACAGAACCACAGAATCAATCAGGTTGGCAGTCTTCTTCCTAAGGACCATTTAAAATCAGTGATGGTGTATTTGTTAAAACTTGATCTTGGAAAGAAACCTCTCATGTTAACAAAGCTGAACTGCAGTGGCTTGAATAAACCATCCCCGTTGTCCTCCCCCTTGCCCTGCCAGACTGTGTGCCAGTGCTTTTCCATTTGTTTCTATTCATCAACACTAAATGACTTTCTTCTCAGTCACCCCCTTCAGCTGGTGCCAACTGCATTCTCACCGTGGCAGCAGTTGCTGGACTGAAAACAATCAATCGAACCTCTCAGGTGATTACACTTGTTGTCACACCTGCTTACACGCCACCTTGTTGCCAAGAGAAAAGCTCTTTACCGTGGAAATGGCTAAGGAGGCCGGCAACGGGAGAACAACAAATACAAATCACCTCTCAGCACAGCAGCTTCTTCCCTTGGGCTTGATGCACCACTAGTGTGACACAGTACTTACTTCTGGTCCCAGTTTCTCCAGCAGATGATGAAAAAAATTGTCGAGCTCCTTCCCTTCTATGTAACCATTGTCTAAATGAAAGCCAAATATGTTAGTGGTCAGATGGCAACGCCTGAGCTCTGGGAACCATGTTATGGGCTGCTGCAGGGAACCTAGGGCTGCATGGCAGGAGTCTCAGCTGGGGGCTTTGCTGGCCACTTGGGGGTTTTAATGTTCAGTTCATGTCTATGTGGCTTCTGGGCACAGCACAGAGGAGCTCCCTTAGGACTTTTCCTTACAGAAAAGTTTTCAGGAAAACCACAAGAGGGAATGGCAGAAGGAAGGGAAAGGGGATGAAAAGGCAAGAACTTTGGAGTGAAAGGGTGGATTTTCAGAGCCGACTTTGGGACACGACGAGGGGGAAGAGAAGGGGCTCTGAAACCCCTCCAGCAGTCAGTGGGGGGGTGAAGCTCGAGTGTGACTCATGCATTCATCCACACTATCAACAGCCCAGGCACCCCACTCTGCACCCACCTGTATCCACATTGAGACTGGCACCCACGCGGGCGGTCACCCACTTCCACCATAGCACCCACCCGGACGGCCACCCCCTGCGCAGTAGAACCCCCTTTGCCCATCTCCTGCTGCTTGGTCCCCCCCAGTCCCCACTTGCCGTCGGCATCGAATCGCCTCCAGGCGCTGAGGAAAGCGACAGCGTCCAGGGACCCCGCGGCGCCGCTCTCCATGGTGCTGCCGGAGGCGCCCTCCGCGCTCAGCAAGTCCCGGCGCAGCCCCCGCGCAGCCCCGGGCAGGCTCTGCCCGCGGACCGCCGCCAGCCCCCGTTTTGAGGGCGGCGGCCCCGCCCCGGGGCGGCCCCACGGGGGATGCGGAGAAGAGGGGAAGGCACCCCCAAGGGGAACGACACGGTCCTGCGGGCTGCACCCGAACTCTAGGCGATGGGTGGCTTGGTGGGGCTCAGAGCAAGGTCATTGTCTACATCAGGGTGTGCTTGGCACAGGGGTAGACAGGATGGATTTTAGCCTTTCCAGTATCATTCCTGACTAGGGGATGAAGGGGCAGAGAGCAGCCCTGCCAAAAAGGACTTGGGGGTACAGGTGAGTGAAAAGCTGGACATGCCCTCACCAGCTGGTGACAGGAAGGGATTCTTCTGCTCTATTCCATTCTGGTCAGGTCCCACCTAGAGCTCTGGAGTCTTCAGGACAAGAAAGATAGGTGCTTGTTGGAGTGGGTCCAGAAGGGGGCCACAAAAATGATCAAAGGGATGGAACAGCTCTCCTGTGAGGACAGGCTGAGAGAGTTGGGGTTCAGCCTGGAGAAAAGGAGGCTCCAGGGAGATGTTATTGCAAACCTTTAGTGCTGAAAAGGAGCCTATAAGAACAATGGGGACAATTCTTTTAAAAAGGGCCTGTTGTGACAGGACAAGGAGTAATGGTTTTAAACTTAAAAAGGGGAGATTTAGACTTGATACAAGAAAATGTTTTAGGATCAGAGTGGTGAGCCCCTGGCAGAGGCTGTCCAGAGACGTGGTAGAAGCCCCACCCCAGGACACATCCAAGGTCAGGTTGGACACAGCTCTGGTCAACCTGAAGATGTCCCTGCTCACTGCAAGGCATTTGGACTAGCTGACCTTTAAAGGTCCATTTCAATCCAAACCATTCTATGATTCTGTAACCCTAAAGCTATCACTTTGTAAGAGCTGTGTGCTATTTACAGGCAATATTTAAAGTTTCAAAACTCCCTGAATGAAGGCAGAAATGCTGGAAAGAAATGTGAGTCTTCAGAGAAGAAACATTCAGGAAGAAAAAAAGTAAGTCTGCTAAAACTTGTAACCCTGCTCCGCAGTAAATGAACGCAAAGAGGCAGCGGGCAGGGATCTCTCTCCTCCTCCCTCCCAGCCATCAGAAGCTTCTTCCTTCTGTAACACTAATCAGAAGAAACCTTCCCTGGTGTTAGTGGTCTCAGTGATGATTGGGAAAGACTTAGGCTTATATTCAAGATGGTCCTGCTTGGGACTGCATGTCATTTGAAAGTCATCTCCACGTTCATCTGAAGGGGCTTCAAATACCTTGGACAGGGCTCTGTGCTTTTGTCCACACTCCCAGAATCTTCTCCAGTAACTCCATTAACTCTGCTGAGATCCCTTACAGATATATTTTTTCCAGGTTTCTTTTGATTCAACATATGTATTTCAGTTTTATGCAAACAGTGGTTGCTTTAGAGAGGCTCTCAGAAGCAGAGCAGGAAAGGTTTTCAAAAGGTATTGAATGTTTGCTCTGAGCAGGCTCCTGTTTGACACCAGAGAAAGAAAAAGCATCATGGAGAACTAAAAGCTGTATTTTACCCAGGCTCTATCACATCTGCATATTACATCCTTTCAGAGAGGTCACAACAGCAATGTGTCCAGTTTCTCCAGTGCACAAAGGAAAATATGTTGTGGAGCTGCTGCCTTTAAGCTCAACACAGGAGTTTGTTAGGGTACAGAAGTTCTCTGCCCATCAGCTGGGGGTCACCTCCAGACTCTAGAAAAATGATTGTCAAGAAATTAATGCAGTGGCAAGGCTAAAAACAATACCCATACTTCATGAGTATTCTCAGACCAGGGCACCCCAGCACAAGGGAGGAGCTCCTGCTCAATACATTACAACACACAAGGAAGTCTGAAGTTTAGAGGACACTTGCACAAGTTCCTTGCTGGCATGACCAGCTGCTGCTCAGGTTTCTCTTTGACTCATTCTTGCCTCACTGCCAGCAGGCATTTCTGGCCCTGGAGTGAAGTCTTCCCCACAGAATTTCTGCACTCCTCTCCCCAGTACTTCTCACCATGGCTCCCTGGCAGTGGTGGCCTTGCGTGTTGCATGGGAGCTGCCTGAGCTCCTTCACTGGAAGAGGTCACCGGGTGCTGCTCCATGGCACAGTGAGGCCATGAAGGCTTCTTTTTGGGCCCATCTCCCTTCCCAGGACTCAGAGCCTATTTGTCCCAGACAGGGAACATCCTGGTTGCAATTTTTAGCAAAGAGCTGCCCAACAATTTCTGGAAAGGTTTGTAACCTGGCTAAGGGAAAGCAACACCATGGCTGGTACCAACAAGGGTCCTTGGCAGTGTAATCATGACACCTGGTTTCTTACTAAAAATATTCTTAACAAAACTCATTTAAGAGGAAATACTACCCATGTTTTGAAATACTTGCCAGGGGAAGCACCCTGCCATTTGGGAGGGACAGAGACAGTGAGGTTTTATGGGAACTGATGCATAACTCAAGACACTGAGAAGAGCTTGTCATGGCTGGTTCTCCTCCATGCCTTCACAGGAAGAAGAGGAGGCAAGAAGCATCACCTTATTTGTATTGCCAATATTCATTCAGGTTCCTCATGCAAGCTCAGTGAAACTGGGTACAGGTTGAAGACAAAAAGGGACCTTGAAGTTCAGAGGGCTCTCACAAAAATTCTTTGTTGTGTGTGATGAGGGTTTGAATGATTCTTGTCCATCCCTGTCTTCCCATGCACCTATAGTGCCAGCTGTCTTGGCAGAGAGAGGCTTTGCTTTCACACAGCAGCAGTGGAAGAAAGAAGGAGCACAGGTGATGGCCTCCTGTTCTGTTTGCACCAGCTTTGCTCCCCTCCAAAAACCTCCACCAACATATCCTATACAGCCCCTATACAGGGGCTACCCCATAGAGACACAGCTTAACCATCCTGCTCCCTCATAAAGTCATAGAACTCTATGACTTGGTTTGGTTGGAAAAGGCCTTTAAGATCGCCAAGTCCAACCATCGACCTAACACCACCATGGCCATTAAATCATGTCCCAAAGTGCCATGCCTACACCTTTTCGAGTGGCCTGCTCCAAAGCCTGACCACCCTTTCAGTAACGAAATTTCTCCAAATATCCAATCCCAACTGCCCTTGGTGTTACTTGAGACCATTTCCTCTTGCACCAGATGCATTTAGGGGGAATAGCAGTGAAATGGCAGAAATTTAGCTCAAAGTGACTTGAAACCTTATTGCTGTCTACAGCTACCTAATGGGTGGCTGTAGCCAGGAGGGGGTTGGTCTTTTCTCCCAAGCAACCAGCACCAGAACAAGGGGACACTGTCTCAAGCTGCACCAGGGGAAGTTTAGGCTCAAGGTGAGGAGAAAGTTCTTCACAGAGAGAGTTTTTAGCCATTGGAATCTGCTGCCCAGGGAGGTGGTGGAGTCACCATCCCTGGAGGTGTTCAAGAGGGGATTGGACGTGACACTTGGTGCCATGGTTTAGTCATGAGGTCTTGGGTGACAGGTTGGACTTGATGATCTCTGAGGTCTTTTCCAAGCTTGGTGATTCTGTGATTCTGTGAAATGGCTAAGCTAAGAGACACCCCAGGCTGCAGTGAGGATCTGGCCACACTGCTGCATGGCAGTTGCTTTAGGTGATTCACTGAAGCAAGAAAGAAGAAAACCCCCAAACTATCTCAAATCCACTTTTACTGTTTGGGCAGCACTTTCTGCAGGGTGCTGTAAATATGAGGAGCATATTGAACTGTGGATCTATTGTGGTTAGTATTAAAGCAACAAAGTGAAGAAAGCTGTGGTGTGTGCAGCTCATGGACAAACCCAGCAACCTCTCTGCCTGGGCTTATTTTCCCAGAGGAATAAATAAGAGTGAAAGGTGGGCAGTGTTTCAAAATGTGTGGAGTGCTTTTGATTAAGGACTTCTGTTTTGCCTCAGGCTTTGCAGTAACTCTTTAGCAATGCTTCAGGTAGATCTCAAATCCTTGTTTTGAAAAGCTGAAAAAGGGGGGTGGGGATGGAGAAAGGCAATGGAAGTCTTTTACTTCTGAGCTTTAGAGGCTTTTCAAGATGCAGCTTTTGAAAACCACACCACTGTCCCATTCTTTTCTTTTTTTCTTTAGTTTACAAATGGGTTTGAATGTAATCATAATCCACAGGGTGATGTTTCCCATTAAGGCTTTGTGCTGGCAGATCATTAGTTCAGGTGGGGGTTTTTTGTTGGTTAATTTTAAGACCACTAATCTGAATCTGGGAGTGTAAAACAGCTTTGAACAAGTATAAACCCAGCTCTTTCCTAGAAAACTGTTTTTGTCTGTGATTTGCCTGGCTCCTGAAAAATGCAACCAAAAATTTGGAGTGTAGATAAAGAAGGCTCATCAGGAAGTGGAAATGGACAACTTATTCCTAGTAACTCTTCATTCCTTTCAATTCAGGTGGTCTCATGTTGGCGGGTACCAGCCCTCGCCCTCCTGCTCAGAGAGGTTCCAAGCTGGCTGCAGCAACTCACTGGGCTCTGCAGCAGGTGCTTCTCTTCCACAGCACCTTTCACCCTTCACGAATTTCTGCCTTGAGAAGCCCCACAAAGATGCTCTCATCTGCAAAGAGGAGAAAGTGCCTGGGATACACCCTGGCTTAGTTGGCATTTAGCTCTTAAATGAACGTGCTTCAGTTGGTGCCTTGACACTTGAAGCGCTTGCACGGCTGCTCTGTGGCTGCTCCAGGTTGGGAGCCCTTCAGCTGGGGGACACCAGCAGCACCTTATTTACCTGATATTGGTAACAAATCTTTTTAAATGGCATTTTTTTCCAGAGTAAGGAACATGTGGCCAAACACTAGGGTGGGTCAGCTGTGTAGAAAGGCTAAATCAAGCAACTGTGACTGGGAAAACATGTATAAAAGTTAACGTTAATTTGGAAACAGAAAAAGGGACAGCTGACAAATGCCTCACTCTCTAGGCCAGATTCAAAGTATCTCAGTCACACGTTTGGATTTCCGTGACCAGAAAAGGGAACTAAAAAAATGATTAAAAAAAAATCACCATTTGGATTTGTGGCACAACTTTGTCACCCATTTTTCATAAGATGATTCCAGCAGATGCAGACATGGATTTATAACTGGAAACATTTTTCTTATCAAGTGGCTTCAGCTGCCAAGGAGGCCAGCACAGCATCCATCAGCATCTCCTGGTTTGTTTTTGCAGCTGGCTTGAGTCCAGCATGGATCATGGATTCAAACCAGCACGGATCCTGCAGGAAGCCCAAGCCTGGGTCCTTGGTGCAGCCCCTTTTCTCCAGCAGCCAGTGTGCATCAGCGCAGTGGGAGGCGAGAGTGCCAGAGGAGCTGCTGTGCGCAGCTGGGGCTGCTGAGGGTGGGGACAATGCACTGCTGCCTGGCAAGGGGTCCGTGAGCATCCCAGTAAAGGAACACATTGGAGAGGCAGATGAAAGACAAACTGAAAGGGGAACAAAGTGAAAATAACAGAGTTAGTGAATCCCCCTACCATTTGCCTGGAAATCAAGCCAGAGACAAAGCTGTCTGCTGCAGAAAAGAAATAGACTCTTCTTTTTGCCAGCCCCACCCTCAGATGGGTACAAGCTGCTTATTAGTGGCAGACCCCAACCCCCACCTTCCACACAGATGCTTTCCTCCCTCCCACCCCAGCTTCTTCCCTCCTTCTACCCAGCAAATCCCGCATCCCTGTGCTGGGCTGAATGCTGGCCCCATCCTTTCTGGCTTAGCTGGGGCAGGGTGTACAGGTGTGAGGGTGCACAGAGGTCCTCTGGCAGTTCAGGGCCCAGAACTAAGGATGTTGTTTGGCATGAGGACACTTATCCCCTTGATGTTCCTACCTACAGATTCACCAAGGCCAGGTTTTTCCAGCCTTTCCCATGCTGACCAACCTCCCCCCCAGCCTAAATTGATATTCACAGATTAGGTTGGGTTGGAAAGGATGTTCAAAGGTCATCTGTTTTAGACCAGTAGTAGGGATCTCTGAAGTCTTACCACAAAGCAGCCAACCCCTTCCCACCAGGATGCTGCTGGAAAGGAGGGATCAGGACTCAGACATTCACATGTGATCTAAGGAGAGATTTCCCAAAGGAGAAGCAGACATTTCCAACAGCCACATGCTGCTTGGTGCTGGCCAGCCAGGGGCTGCAGCCTTAGCTACAGTTAAAGACTTTCACTATTCCAGTCTTCTGCTAGAATTTAATGTTGTCCAAATAAAGTAGTGGCTGTACAGCCTCCATGGGACCATAAGCAAATGGGAAAGGGAGGCATGCCCAGAGCAATGATGAGCAGAGATTACAGAATTAACCTTATTCCTTCTTTCAGTAAAACCAAATTGGATTTGTCAAGGTAGGTCTTGTTACTGCTCAACTCTGTGTTAGTATGAAGATCAGACCTGTAAGAACAAGGCTGAAGTCCCAGTGCCTCCTGCTGAGGTGCTCTTCACAGTCTTCCACCCGTTTTTGTGTCTTGAAGGATCAGGATGGGGCATGGGAGGGGAGCTCAAGATGGTTGGAGTCCCATAGCCAAATCCACTGAAACCTCAACACTGCCAGCAAATCCTCAAGGCAGGAAAACTGCCCTTCAGAGCCAGGGAAGTCTCAGCTTCCTGAAGGAAGAAGACAAATTCCATGTGCAATGCTCAGAGCAGTGTTTTAAGCTGCCAGCCTTTGGCAGTGCCTGCTGAAGTGAGATGCAGACATGGTCAGAGGGCCAGTGAGCCCTGGCTGTTTGGTGAAGCGAGAGCTCTGCACCAAAAATGAGCACAGTCAGATCTGCCCACCCAGGAAGTCACCCCAGCTCCTGTGGCATCCTGCCTGCCTATAGACATGACAGTGTTGGAAATGTTGGACACAGGTTGGACTCAGGTGAGGAGTCACTCTGGCACTGGTGAAATGTTCCTGTTGGGGAGAAGTATGAGAGACTGCAGGGGGATGGGTGTAGGAATGAGGCTGGGGATCTCCTTATGGTATCTGCTATACAAGATGGGGAGGTGGACTCCATACTAAGGCAGCACTCTTCTCTTTTAGCAAGTCACAAGTTGATGTTTATGTTGTGGACTGAAGGCATTTTAATTATCTAGTGAGCAGTTTGTAACCTTTGAGAGACTAACTGACAATGCAGTGGTATTTGAATGCAAGGGCATCTAAAGGGGCTAGGCTCAGCTGGGCATGGGCAGAGCAGCAAGGTCCTAGGCACCAGCTCACCAACTTCCTGCCCAGAATCAGAGAGAAGGCGAGGGCTGATGGTGTTCAGAGAGAATGATCCAGACAAGTGGGTTCTGTCATCTTCTACATTTAAGGGACAGAGAAATTCATCACCACCTGTTCACGTAGCAGTTTTCATCCTCCCCTTTTACAGACATCTTCTCTGCTTTCTAGGCCTGATGAGCAAGAGTCTGACATCAAATGACAATCCCTGGTACTCACCTGTGCTGTATTTGTTAGACTTCTGCTGGGTCACAGCTCCTGGAGGAGCAAAAGACAGTGTCACTACCTGGAACCTCCCTTCAGGCTCAGCACAAACTGAGGATAATTCCCAGAGCTGGGATTCAGGCAGAGGCCACCCAGCATTAGCATGCCTGGGGCTGGGGAGAGCAGCACAGCCCTCATGACCACAAGCAAGCAGTGTTTCAAATGGGAACAGAGCTTTCTGGTGTCTTCCTAGAAAATGTTTCTCAGTAGAGAGAAATCATTAACCAATGAGCAAGAGCTCATGCTGATGGTAGCTCCCAGTGCAGGACTGGGTCACACAAATCTGTGACTAATGGGCCACAAACTCCCAGACTGTCTCAGCCTGGCTGGGTGGCTCTGGCAGAGGAGGATTTAAGACAATTGCTGTTGCCATCTTAGGAAGCAGCTGTTTGCTTTTGTTACTGCACATCAGGGAATACTTTGAAACACCCAAAATCTATCAGTCAGATTTTAGCCTCCTTTAGTAGCGAGTGGGAAGCAGGCCCTACAGATGTGGTGTAGAGCTGTTTGAGTTCACACCAGAGCCTGGCAGGTAGCCACAGCCCTTCTCCAGCACTGGACAATAGTGCTGCTGGATCCTTCACTATGGTTTAGTCATGCAGTAAACACGCTTGGAGAATTGCAGAGGATCTTGCTGGCACCTCAGATACTGCCACTTCCTCTCTGTCACCTTCAAACATGGCAAACAACATACAATTGCTGTCTTGCTTGAGACCAGCCACTGGCCAGGGACCAAACCATCATGCTGGACATAATCCAGCTGGACTCTGCGAGCTCTGAGTGGCCAGATCACACTGAATACTGTTGCCGACTTCCTTGGCTGCAAGAGGAAGGCTGGTGATGTGCTTGAGAGGAAACCTCCTCCTTCCACGTCAGTATCTGCTCCCTGCACTGCTGACATGGCTGGGGGTGCTCCCATGGCATGGGACAGGGAGGTACTCAGTCACCATAGATGCCCTGGGAGAAAAAAACCAGGACTTTTCTTCAGTGCTGCCACTACCTCATCTCTCTGTTCAGCCTCCCAAGACCCTCAAGGATCTCTGCCACTGGCATCCCACCAAAGCAGCTGAACATAGCTTCTGGATTCTGCCTCTCAGCTTCCCAGGGCAGTGCACAGCCTGGGACAGGCTGGGATCATGGGGGATCGACTGTAGAGTATCCACAGGGCTGCACGGAGGCAGCAAGAGAAATGAGGATTCCTACAGCCAAGTGTCTGGTTTGGAGGGCTCACAGCTCATGGAAGGTATCATTTCCCCTGCCATGGACCTCACAAACCTCCCAACCAGCTTGGCTTGGCACCATGGTACTGGGGTTGTTACTTTCCCAAAACATGCTGGCACTTACCCAAGGCCTATATGGGCTCAAGGTACTGAAAATAGGTCACTGTCTTAAATGCAGAAGAGGTACAATGGGGGTGCTTTGGGTGCAATGTAAATTCTTTGCTATGGGGTGATAGAATCACAGAATTGTCAGGGTTGGAAGAGACCTCAAGGATCATCTAGTTCCAACCCCCCTGCCATGGGCAGGGACGCCTCACACTACATCAGGTTGCTCAGAGCCACATCCAGCCTGGCCTTAAAAACCTCCAGGGATGAGGCTTCTACCACTTCCCTGGGCAACCTGTTCCAGTGTCTTACCATGATAGTGCTGGAACTGCTGGGCAGAAAGACAATAAAGACAATAAAAGAAAACAATTGCTCCTCTCCACACATGCACAAAATCCCCCAACCACCAGGGCTCCAAGAGCTCACACTAAAACTCCTCTCTAAAAGCAATCTCTCTAGCACGCAGCCTACCCACAAGGCACTGATGACTGGAATAAGGCCAGGAAAGGCTTTCCAAAACTAATCTGGAAAACACTTATACTCCAGCAGACAACTATTGCAGCACTACAGCTTTTCTTCTTCTGGTGTTTATCAGCATGAACACAAACTTTCTCTGCCATTTCAAACATCCCCACCTCTGATTTACTGATACCAGGTTGGTGGGCACACACTGTTGTTGGGATTTCTCCCAGCAGAACCTGTATAATCTCTCAGATGAGCGGTGAGGAGGACATCAAGCACAAATAAGAGAAATTCTCAGCAGCTGGAAGAGTTGTTTTGTTTGTTTTTAATTAATATCACAAACCTTGCTGATAATTGTCCTAAAATCACAAACCCAACAAATCAGGCAACCCTTCTTGGGGGCCAGCCTCTTCTCCTTGGTGGCAAGTGACAGGACTAGAGGAAATGGTTACAAGCTGTGCCAGGGGAAATTTAGGCTGGGTGTTAGGAAATATTTCTTCACTGAAAGGGTTATCAAACACTGGAATGGTCTGCCCAGGGCAGGGGTGGAGTCACCAGCCCTGGGGGTGTTCAAGTGTGTGAAGCTGGAGCTTTGGGTTTATGGTTTACTGTTGACCTGGCACTTAGGCTGCTTATGGTTTGGTGTTGAGCCTTCAGTGCTGGGTGGAAGGCTGGACTGGATGATCTTGAAGGGCTCATCCAACCAGATATATTCTGTGTGTCTCAGTTTCAGAGCAGACAGAAAGATATTTTACCCCTCCCCAAAGGTGTAAAATAAAAACACTCCTCCCAGAATGGGAAATTTAAATGGCAATACTATTTACAAACATTTACAGTATTTACACAAATGCAAAGCACCCAAGATCACATTTCAGCTTACAACCTCATCGAGCCAAAACACCTTCCAACAAATCAGGCTTTAGTGGCCTCCCACCATTCCTCCCTCCCTCCCTCAAGCTAAGCTGAAAGGCACAGCTACAAAACTGGCTTTGCCAAGGCTGAGCCAGGCTGCTAACCTCTCCCACACAGCAAGAGATAAGAGATCCATGCTGGGAAGGGAGAGGCAGAAAAGGGACAAACTGACTCTGCAACCCATTTATATAGCAGACGCAGGGCTCGTGGGATAAAATAATAAGAGATTACAATTTCCTGTGCCTATCTAGACCCTTGGAGGGCTTTTCAACTCTGTGGTTAAGACATCCTGTGTTAAACCCACAACACTGTGATTCTGTATACTTACACTTCTCAGGCAGTTGCTTTTTCCATGTCCTGCAGGAGTGAAAACTGCAGTTCACTTTTGAGGAGATGGTTTTTCCTTTCTAATACAAGCATCTCAAGTTTTCCTTTGCCATTTGCCTTTTGTTCTCACTGATGCCCCCTCGTCAATCACGACTATGTGTGTGTGAAAACGAAGAACTTTCCCTTAATGATTTTTAGATGAGTGCAGAATGTCAAGAGAGGGCAAACACCAGGTATGCAGGGGCTAACCTTCATGGACTCTTTCCCACAGCCTTGCGGCCTACTGTTTTGATGTAAACTTTACTAAGTGCTCCCAGGATGTTCTGCTACAAAAGGCTACTCTTTTGACTAAGCAGCCCTGCAGTAGAAGTGGCAGTATCAGGCACATGCACAGGAATCAGACAGAAGGTCATCCGGCAAGTATCTGAGCGTTTCTACACAGGCAAAGAGCCACAGCAGGGCCAAGGAAATTGCTTTTGGGAGAGTTACCAAAACAGTTTTGGTCTGTCCTATGGAACCAAAAGAGAATAGCAGGTGTTTCTGGCTCATGTGAAGGCTGCTCTGCTGAAGATCCCAAGGGGCCTACGAGAAAACTGGGGAGGGACTTTCTAGGGTGCTGGGAAGTGATAGGACTAGGGGGAATGGAGCAAAAATAGAAGTAGGTAGATTCAGGTTGGATGTTAGGAAGTTCTTCACCACAAGTGTGGTGAGACACTGGAACAGGTTGCCCAGTGGGGTGGTAGAAGCCTCATCCCTGGAGGTTTTTAAGGCCAGGCTGGATGTGGGTCTGAGCAACCTAATCTAGTGTGAGGTGTCCCTGCCCACCGCAGGGCGGCTGGAACCAAATGATCCTTGAGGTCCCTTCCAACCCTGACAATTCTGTGATTCTAAGGGAGGAGATTAGCAATGAGACCTTTCTTCAGCAGCTTTACAAAGCTGAAGTGTCCCCTTTTCAGCAGGAACATTTGACTAGAAGCAGAGAAAGATGCTATGTGGGTTTCATCTTAACTGCATGCTTTGTCTGCCTGACCCAGTGCTGTCACGCACAGAGCAGAGCCCGCCAGACCACCAGCAGTGCCAATGACAACCAGCATTTCAGTTGTAAAATCCTTTTTTTATTGTTACAAATATACATATGAATAAAATCCCTTCAACCTGTAATGTAAGTGGGTAGCTGTGAAATTTTCACCCCCCTCCCTCAAAAGCTGAGACCTTTTTACAGATGTTGGAACTATTTGTCTCGTAGAATTACACATTGGAAAGAAGCTTAATATGCAGACAGAACTGAGGAAGGCCCCTAGAAAACATCAATATTAATAAAATTCCCATTGCCCTCATTCCAATCATCTATATACATTAATGTATGGACGTGGAGGAAATACCATGATTATACATCATCCAGATCCTGCTCTGTTGTGCTTTTTGACGGTACACAAATGGAAGCGTTGGAGCCTTATGTACAGTATGAGAACAGGAAGAAAGAGACTCCCTATGGGAGAATGTAAAAACCATACCCAAGCATTTAATATATATAATCTATACAAATTATTTTATTAGTGTGCTCTTTTAATATAATTACAATGTGCAATTGCATACTGCAGGAATATATTTATAGGTAAGTCACGTGCAGATCTGACACATTTACATTCAGCAGTACAACACATTACCTGCTGTACAGTGTATTAGTGTAAGACAAGGTCCAGTTAGTTTGCTTTGCTTCCCGAGTGCCCCTAATGCAGGGCACTCTTGCTAGCTGCTTCAGAGAGGAATTCAAGTAGAATACACGAGAGAGTCGCTGGTTTTAGCAAAGGCATGGGAAGGAAGGTCTGCGCTGCACAGAACAGAAATCAAGGACCAAATCGATGCCAAGTGAGCGTAAATCACCATTGGAAGATCAGGTTTTTCTGTGTGGAAATGTACCTGTGGTGGAAGAGCAGCTGGCCAGAAGGGCTGTCGATTGCTGTACCCTGATTGTGACAACAGGCCCTGGTGCTATGAAGCACTTGCACCCACTGCTACACAAAAATAAAATCCTTGTCTGCTTCTTCACCAGAGTCACTCGACTTGCTGCCCTGATGCCCGTCTTTACTTAGGGACCTCTGCTTCACCTCCTGGAACTCATGAGACTGCTGCCCAGGGCTTCTTTTCGCAGCTGTACGAAACAGAAATAGGTCTTACTAATGATTGTAGGAGAGAGAGGAAGATAGATCATTACAATGTCATGCGTACACACAGGACCTGCTTATTCTCCCTGGATTGATTTGCACTAGTGGGAGCGGCATTGGTCTGTCAATTCTTCAAGCCAGAAAAAAGTGAGAGAGAGAGAAGAGAGAGAGAGAGTTTGAGCAAACTTTACCCCACTGTTGGCTGGCAAGCAGGCACAAACCTGAAATATGAAACTCAGTACTTCACTGTGACACAGATAAACATTACAGTTAGAAACAGCCTGGAGACTTCCTTCTCATCGCACCACCTCAAAAGCACAACAGGATTCTTCTCTCCAGCTGGGCTGGACCTCAGAAGATGCACTCCTGACTGCTCAGGTGGATATCCTCACTGGGCATCCCTCACACCAGCAGCATGTGTCCTGGCTCCCTAGAAGGGCACATCTATATTTTCCCTTTTGACTCAGCAGCCTTAATCAGGACAGACATTCACCTTGACATTCACATTACCTGAACCGCTGCTCCCTGCCCCATCAGCACTGCCAGGTCTCAGTGTCCTCCCTGTTCCCTGGCTTGGGGGGGAGCCTTGGCTCTGAGCCCAACCTGCATCTCTTCCAGCTGAGATCATGGGCCCTGCACCTTGCTGCGCTTGGCTGTGGAGGAAGCAGGACATACCCACTTCCCATGATCTAAGTACAAACAGCACTAATTTTGTCCACCCAGCACTCTAAAAATCTCAGGCCAGGGCTTTCCCCAGACCTACAAGATTTGAAATAAATTGGAAAGATCCCCCCCCATCCCTGTAGGTTTTTAAGGCCAGGCTGGATGTGGCTCTGAGCAACCTGATGTAGTGTGAAGTGTCCCTGCCCATGGCAGGGGGGTTGGAACTAGATGATCCTTGAGGTCCCTTCCAACCCTAACAATTCTATGATTCTGTGAAGATAGCTGTAAACCTTGTTAAGATTTCCAGTGAATCAATGGTCTACAATTGGTATGCTAACAAGAGTTATTATACACATCAGTGGGGGTGATATTACACAAGGGCTGATAGCTTTAGAAATCTCCCACTTTGGATTAAAATGAACCTGTAAACACGCCATGGCCTTTAAATGTGACATTGTTTCAAGTCATCTTACTTCACCCCCACAAAATTAAATGTTACAGCTACAAGACCTTCTCATTATTTCAGATAAAGACATCTGGCTTTGGCTCACAGCTATTCCTCTGCCTGTTCACATTTGTGCACATCTCTCTCAACAGGGCTCCACCAGCTGCGGTGGCCATGAAGCACCACCTCTCCATCCTGGTGCGCCTCTCATAGCCTCACTGCTGTAAGGTGGCAGTCCTGTCACCAGCTCCAGCTGCAGCAGGGGCTGATGAGCAGCAAGCTCTCATTGATGCATCTCCATGGCTGCTACGAATTGTGGGGTTCTGCCAGGAACACGGAAAATGCAGAGGGGAATCCCAAGGGAGCCAATGCTGCTGAGCTGCTGTGGGAGCCTCAGCAGAGATGTTCTCTGTATTTGTGTGGGGTCAGCACGACTTCCCAGGCAGCACTGGTGAATATCAACAGGCAATAAAATGGGACAGAAACCTCTGGCCCATTTTCATTTGGCACAGACCTTGTCCAGTCCTGGCTCTCTGTTGTGATGAAATCAGAATGGATGCATCCAGTGTGTGTCTTGTGGATGCACATTTGCTACCCAAATCATTTTGATGAGTCCAAAATACTTGTTTCTTTTTCTGTCCCAGCCAAAATATGGGAGAAAACAAGAACCAGCAGCTACAGGCTTGCTACATTCTTCTCCCAGGTTTGCAAGTTGGGAAAAAGAGGAAAAGATTTTGAGAAAGGTTTGGAAAGCTATTTAATAGAATTGGAGAGGACTGAAATACCTAAATTCTGTCAAAGAAGGGAAAAAAAAAGGCATTTCCACCTTCACAACCACAACTGCTTTTTAAAGAAATGGGTGTCTGGAAATTGTAAGTTGTTCTTGATGCTTGCACCACCTACTAATTACATGGCTTTTGTTTGGCCTCCATGCACTCTTCAAACAAACCCCAGAACACATCCTGCAGAAGCCACTATAGTTTCTGGCCTGATAAATCAGGACAGGTAGTTTGCCTCCCAAAACACCTGAAAAAAAATACATCAAAAATACATCTCAATCCATCACAGTCCACAAATGGAGAGCAGATCTGAGAGCTTAACCTTGCCCTGGTGAAGCCATGCCCAGGTCACCTGTGCAGATCTGTGGCAGGTTTTGAAGCTTACTTTATCAGAGAGGCGGTTTAGAGTGAACTAAAATACAGCAATTTGATGATGATGAGGAGCAGAGGTTGCAGGTTTGGGTGGGCTAAATTTGATTCTACAATTTGAACAGGGAATCAGTTAGTACTTTTGAGCTGAGGATGTTATGGGAGGGATACATGATGTGTCAGAAACAGAAAAACAGTGCTAAATGTAATTATGTAAGATGTTCAGATACCTCATTAAAATAATGGGGGGGAGAGGGGTGAAGTAATTTGAATCATTGCTTAAACAAACCAGTGCAGAGGTAAAGAGGTAAAGCATGTAAACATGAACCATTTGAGAACAGGAGCTTTTATGTTTTAAAGACACAGATTAACTAAACATTTTTATAGCCAAATGAATGAGTTCACTACAAGTCAGAGCTGCTCTTCAGGTGAGGTGTGCAGCACAGTGACAGATTTGGGTTCTTTTAGTTTTGCTTTTTTGGTTGTTGTTGATGCAACTGAAAATCAAAGTACTGTGTCAGAACAAATTGATTTACCCAGTTCTTAAACGGCTTTGTGAGCGATGTACCGTAACTGGCACTAAGAATATTCAAGCTGAAATGTATTTTGAAGTACTTCAGTGTACACATCTTATAAAGCAAGGGTCTGTAGGGACACAGAGCAGAGGACAGTGCACCCGCAGCACGCCTGAGTGGCAGTGTGGCAGCGTCACCAACACGAGCACTCACGGTTTGCAATGAGCCCTCTTCTGCAGGGGGGCTGCAAGTGCTCTGTGGTCACTGGTGTGACCACAGAGGAAGAAGGCACACACATACCTTGTCTGGATTTTTTTTCCATGTAGTTCCCATGGGGACTAAGAGTCGATTAGCATGCCAGGAAGTTTTTACCTTTCTCAGAACCCCGTGGAAAAGCCACACTGTTTCGTGGATTCTTAGCTATTACCATTTCCTATTGATTGTTAGTCCCAGTCATCCAGTACTGTCATGATGAAAAACAAAAACTTCTAACCAGATGCTGGCTGTGCCTTCCACTGCCCAAGCACATTAGCTTCCTCTTCTGCACTGGTAGAATACTGCCCCGAAGTGGTTTGCACACTGCCAGATTGCTGGGCACAGTCATGAGCTGCATCTCTTTCTTGCCAATCTCCTGTTTGCTCTAGCAGGAAAAAGGATTTATTTATACCCTTAAGGTGTTCTGTAGGCCCACATAAGGAAAGTAATATAAATAATTCCCTTAACCATCCCATGTAATCAATTATTCAAAGAGCTGTAATCAATATGCCAGATGCTTGCTTCAGTTTTGCCTGGATATTTGTGTATGTTGGTAACTGCAGCCTGATCCTACACAGGCACACAGTGTGAAGAGGCACATCTCAAGATTGCCCCACAAAGTACAGTTAAACTCATTAACATGAAGCAATTCTATACTCAAGTATCATCTAATTTGCAGCTTTCTTTCACAGGAGATATAATTTTACTTACTAACTTGAGCAGATTTGCAGTGATTTACCAGTTGCAGAAATAAATCAAGCATGCTAGCCTGGAAGGTGGCAAGAAGCAAGGACAGAGGAATGACTAAGTGAGGAAGTAGAACAGTAATAAAGAAAAGGAACAGTGGGGGGAAAAAAATCCAACAACAACTATTATTGATAAAATTTGTACAGTGTAGTGTAGCAGTAAATAGAAAACTCTCTGTTTGGCCACATCGCCTGTGGAGGTCTAAGGGAGCAAGGAGAGAAGGACAGTATCTGACCTCTTTTCTGAAAGGGTTTGCTACCAGAAAACATGTTAAAAATAAAGTGACTGTCCCTCCTCTCACATGACAACCACAAACTGCAAAACCTTGTCAAACCTCTGCTGTGTTAGATTGCTGTAACACAAAAGGACTGTAGTTACAATCCCATATTCCCTGCTTCTCCGATACGTCCCCTCTCATGACAGGGAGATGAAGCAAGCGTGTAGCACAGGAACAGTGAGGCTAAGCTCACATTAAAATGCTCCTGGAACAAGTCTCATTTACTTTGTGTTTCTCTGGATACCCAGTAGCAAGTTCTCTCTCATGGTCTGGTGAGAAGCTGGTAAGACTCAAGCATGTGCAGTTATCTGGCAGCAGCTGAGACAGAAGAATAAACAGGTTCTACCATGCCTTACAGCCCTCATAATGCCACAGCCACCAGGAGGCACTTCAGACATTCTGCTGGTTTTTTTCCATGTCCTAAGCCATAGTGCCACACAGACCCCCTGAACCCTCATTGCTCTGCAGATATAGGAGAGGTCCTTGGGTGCATTGTGTCCTGCTACCTCTACATAAGTGAGTGAGATTGTAGTGGTTCTTCTACCTTTATGGTACCAGAGTAGCCCAAGAGCATCACTGAGGAGGCTGAAGTGAAAGTCAAAACCTGCAGACAACTACCCCACATGTGCTGACATGAGGCCACCAAAAGGTAGCCCACTACAGCAACAATTTTTCAAGCAGAGCAATGTTCATACTTTAAGGTAGGCTGTTTGTTAAATGGTAGTTTCAGGAGAGAAAGGAATAAGCTTCTCAATAAGCTCCTCTCATCTGGAGGAGAATGGTGGTCTTCGCAGGCAGTAGAACAGCAGGATTATCTATCTGCCTTCACTCATCAGACTCCATCCTACACCATGAAAAACTGCTGGCAGACTGTGAAAGGGCACTCCTTTTTCTCACAGCTTCAGTGATGGGAATCACCTTGGGGTGTTTCCTGAGGAAAGTCCCAGGAAGGAAGCGGCTCACCTCCAAATTTCAAGCATAGTCATTTGTACCAGCTAACACCACACTGAGCAGCATTTCTGTGACTACTCCACATGCTACCTGAGGAAGGAAGCCTTAGCTCTTCTAAAAGCAATTGTGGGCAAGGAAATGCATCAGCAAAAGCAGAAATCCAGCATGTACATGAAAAGCAGCAAAGGCAAGGCATCAGCCTACCAAGCCCTGCTCTGGTACACAGAGACTTAATGCCCAAGGAGGAGGTGAACTTGATCACATGCAGTGATGCGACAGAAAGGAGAAGCACAAACAGTCTGGCTGCAAGGAACAAAGCCATGGCTGCTCCCCTGGATATGTGCTGAACCACAGAGCTGCATTTCACACCACTGTGTGTGACCAATCCCAACACTCAGATTAAATTAAACCATAATATACACAATGCAAGAGTGCCTTAACTGTTCACATAATTGTTAATACCAAGGGATTAATCTTTCACTTGGTTTGCTCAAAGAAAGCAAATACAGGGCACCAACACACAGATGGAGGATATGAGATACACTTCCCTTGTCCTTTTTTCCTCCAAATGAGTATCCCTCCTCCCTTCCAAGTGAAAACAAATCAGGGGCAATGACACACCAAGTCCTAGCAGAAGACATGCACAGCGGAGCAAAAGTTACACCAATCCTCCTACCTTCTTGAGAAAATGATCTGACTGAGGGGCTGCTCTGGCCATCCTTTTCCTTATCAGAAGGAACTTTCTTCAGCACAGGTGGAAGCAGGGCAACTTTTGGGGAACTGGGGCCAGAGGGAGACTCCGGAGCATCCTCTGTGGAGTACCATGAACAAAAGGGTGAGAAGTTATGTTTGCACTGTAGATCAGAGAAATGGTGCTGCTATGATGAGCCAAACCTCAATACAATACACAGGCAAGAAACAGAATCTATGGCAGAAAAAGAAGGGTTCAGAAATTCACATTATGCCAAAAGAATGCATGATGGCCCCCAATCCAAGTGAAAGAACTTTAACAGCCAAAGCACAGATCTTATTTTTAGTGTGTACTGCTGTTGCAGCACAAAGAGAAATCTGGGGGGACCAACTGAGTTTCCTGCAAGCCATGAGTACACAATTTGTGAAGAAAATTCTTTCAGATGGATTTTTTTGGAACTATCTGTGCTATTTATATTTTTATTGTTCTGAAACATAAGGAACTGATCCATTTATTTGTCCCATTTCACAGCTATAAGGCAAAAAAAGGGAAAAAAAAAAAAAGGAAAAAGAAAAAGAAGCAGGGAAACAAATTTCAAATGTCATAAATAGGAACCAGGGAAACGAAGTTCATAACCAGCCGACAGAACTCTGTACTTGCAGTAATAAATTGCCAGCGCATTACATGACAACATCCCCCAAAGTTTTTCTAGACAGAAGAAATGTTTTGTTCTTCCAGTCTGTGAGGAAATATGGAACTCAAAATTCAAATCAAGAGTTTAAACCATCTGGATGTCTTGTTCCCTCTAGAAGGTTGACTATGTGTTATGTGCAGCAAGTTAATGACCACGTTTACTGTCCTTGCAGGAAGGCCCTTCCAGTCTTATGTTAGTCTTTCACTGGACAGCAGGGAAGTACAGCTACAATGGATTCTTTAAACTGCTTGTATGTTTGCTTCCCAAGGAGTAAACAGTGACATATGTACACAACAAAGGAACTAGGAACATACATTTATATTGACAGAAGGAAAAAGGAACTCTATTGCATACTTGTACAATGAATTAATCAGTTGCATATTGGAAATGAATAGGAATTCATCTCAATGGTGAGGAAACACCACTAATCTTTTTACTTTCAGCACAGGAAAGTGATGATCTCCCAAATCAACTTGCTCTGAACAGTTCTTGGACCTTCTCCATGCTTTTGATGTGCCTGTGAGGCCAGCTGCTTTCAGAAGCTCGGTATCAACAGGGGTGAAGGCAGTGCTTGGCAAACACAGCTCTCTGTTTCTAAACCAAAGCTGTTATGTGCTTTATTCAAGAATCACTTTCAGTCTTTGATAATTTGTGGGCATCTGAGCTCTGTTCCTTTGCTCCCAGATTACTAAGAAAAATTTGCTACCATTAGTTTGGCCATACCACTGGAAACAACAGCAAGAGCAAGAGGGTAAATAGAGATTATAGCTTGGCTTCTTCCTCACGCTGCCTGGGTGTGCTTAGCCAGCAGGTTGCAACAAGTACTAGGATAGAGGTTAGACTGCAAGAGAGACTGTGCTGCTTTTACTGCCACCCCAGGAGCTAGCCTATTAAAAGTAAATATTAATTACTCTCTGTGTTAAACCCACACTATGCTCTCTGCATGAAACAGGATCTGGCAGAAACAGATAGCTCAGGTCTTTCTGACACCTAAGACTTTCAGATAAGACACTGCCTGTTTTCCAGATTAAGCATCACCAAATGAGCCATGCTTTCCTATTGTATTCATCTTTGCTGGCATCTTACCTGACAACTCTCACTTTTATGACCATTTCTAAAATGATCAATGGAATTAAATTTAAAGCCAGATAAAACTTGAAGGTGATTCTGCGTTGAATAACATTCTACCCACTGGAGTGCAGAGACTAAGTAATGCCCAAGTTGCACATCAAGGATAGAGAGAAGGCTGCAATATCTCTCTGCCCCCTCATTCTCCATCTTCCTAAGGTCAACATGACTTCTTTCTAAGGTCAACAGTGAGTATGGAGAAAGCCTGGAGGTCTGTGAGCTCTTGCAGATGGGTAAGCTCACATTTTTCAGTCATTAGTAATTAAGAAGATGCGTTTGCCACAGCTACTGGGGGAGTCAGTAACTGAGCATTTAGTGCAGTGGCTGTACTTTGGGAAGAGGGGACCGTCCTACTAAACAGTGGGCAGACAAATGTATTGGTGATCTGCTGAAGTATTTTCCCACTACTGGAAACCCTGAAGTAGTATCTCAGCAGAAGGTTAGGACAGAGCAAAAGTTATAGTCAGTCAACCAGCAGTCTTGCAGGGTTATAAAAAGCACAGGTATAATTATTTCCTATCAATGGCAATAAGGAAAGAAACGAAGGCAAAGCAAGGGAAAAGAGTATGAGAGACTGTCACTTGGTACTTTAAAAACAACAGGCACTTGAGGGGTGAAGAGCAGCCTGCCAGAAAGCCCCCAGAATGTCAACATTTGAGGCCAAGTGTTTAGATAAAATGCAGTTATGAAAATAAAGTTATTTTTGTTAGTGCTACTACAATAGTGCTTTGATGCTGAAGTAGTTTTCTATGCTTGTCCCTTCAATGAATTCCAGCTAACTCCCAACAGCTCTGCTGCTGCTGCTCTTGCTGCTCCTCAGGCTTTACAATTGCAGATGACAGATGAAACTGTTTTAACAAGCTTACTTGAATTAGGGCAGAGGGAGGTGGAAAATAAGGGTGCAAGTCAGGAGTAAGTGATGGAATAACCTGTCCCTCTACATGCAACTGTTCAGGAAGTGGCCACGAGTGTCTCCTCCACAGCACACACAAACAGCAGTCAGGAGTACTCAGCTGGCCATAATGAATGTCCACAAGAGCTCTCACCAGTACGAGAGGCAGAGCGTGGTTTCTGCGGCACCGTGGGTCGTCCTGCCAGGCTGGGCTTTGTTGACTGCAGTGGGGGCTTTGGGCTGGTTGGTGTATTGGAAGAACCTCTTGCCTTTGCACCAGCTTCTGCCTTTGGTTCAGCTTTTGAGTTTTTTTCTGATGATGTTGAGATGGAGTCTCCTTTATTTGAGGCAAATCGAGTCTCTGGAAGGGTCTGCTGGAGTTTAGGCACTAAAATACATAGACACATGAAATAAAGTCTCCTGCAACACAGATGCTTGTGTGGAAAATACCATCCTTAGCTCCCATACCACTGCTGCACTGCCGTGTGACCCTTAATGCTTCATTCACAATCACTGCAAGAAAAGCATCCCAAACTGCTAGCTCTTACTCATGCTAAGCTTCATAATTCAGCTGCTCAGAGGTGATGGCATCTTCCTCTTTTCAATACCTTTGGGGTGATAGCTGGCTAGTCCTTATTCTTCCTTCATATTTCTGGGAGCAGATGGTGCAACCTACCTGCTGAGAAAGCTGCAATGGATCAGTGGAAAATGCAGACTTTGCCTGTTTTGCATTTTTACAGACAAAAGGTTGGGTATCCAAGATCAACAGAGAATCCTGGCCCAGAAAATAAATCCCAAATGTGTGATCAGCAGGCTGCATCTTTTCATTTGTTGCTTTTAGCAAGTGCTAGAGGAGATTCTGAACCTAAGTCGAGACCAAAGTGTTCTTTAGATAATATTTTGACTTCTCTGGTAACACTGTGTATGGATTATGGTTTCCACACCTTAGCAAGTTTATCAACACACAATTTATCCCAAAGAAAGACCAAGGCATTACGAGATAAAGCCACACTGACTTCCAAGCAACAAATCAGTTCTCTCTAGCTAAGCAAGCTGGTAGAAAGCTGGCTGGAGCCTAGGCTGCAAACAAGCAGAACACCTGCCCTGCTTTCCTACTCTGCAGCCTTCAGAAGGTTGAAGGTATTTAGCAGGAATAACAACAGCCTTTGAACTTGTGTGGTAGGTTGGGACTTTCAACAATTGTCACATCTTTACTCTCAGAAGAGAATTACAGACTAATTGAAATGCAGACTGGCAGCCTTGGTGCTTGGCAAAGACAAGTGTGTGCTCATAGGTGCTGACTGGACCTACCTACCCTTTATTCCTTTTCAGAAAGCCTACTTTTTACAAAAGTGCTGAACAAAAACATTTTAATGGCAGTGGAAGGGAGAGGAGTGTTGATACAGCTCGTTGCAAGCCAATCTCCAATACATTTCTCCAGACTTTGTAGCTGTTTTTCAGCCCAGGTGGAGTTAAACTCTGGCAAACTAGACAGAGTTGTGTGGTGCTTATCTGTCTGTGAGAGTGTGCGACAGGGAGTTTGTGCCCCCATGCATGCAATTGGCTTTTGTGCTGCAAGTGGAAGGGCAGGACATCTTCACCTCTGCATGTGTGCATACACAAAAAGCAGGCAACATCCAGACAGGAAGCAAGGAATAAAGGCATGCACACATACCCTACACCCCCATCCCTCTCCCCTTATTTTCCTTCTCTCCATCTTTGTAATTTTTCTGTAGCAACCTCCAGCAATTTTCCATTAACTCTCTCTCCTGCCTTCCTAGCCTCAGGCCTGCTAGTATTATTAGAACCCAGTAAGTTAAGATAAATTAACCCAAAACAAAGAGAAATTGTAGTCACAACAGGAAAGAGCCTCAGGGAGCTCTCAAGCAAGAGTGGTAAAGAAAGGACTGACAGCTGGAGGCCAAAAGGAAGGTCCATGAACACTGCAGTGAGGTGGGAGTGAACTGTGTCATATACAGAGACAAGGACCAGAAAAAAAATTGGGGTCAGTCACCCCCAGCTAATCTAATGCCTCAAGCAGCTACTCTAATGCCTCAAGCACAGACTATTCTTGCTCCTCTGATTTCAGTTTGATGGCATCAGCAGACACACAGTACACAAGGCTCTCCTCAAAAGATAAGAAGGCTTTAAAAATGCTGATTTATCGAGTTCAGTGTGCTCTCAATGCTTTAGAAAGGTATAAAACTTGAAAATTGGTTTCTGAAGTGCTCAACCAAGATTGCTACATCTGGATTTTGATTTCAGCCTTACTTCTGTATGCTTTGGCAACTCTGTGTACCATCCTTGTGGGGCACCTAACCACCACTGTTGAGAAATGACAGCTGAATTCCCTAGTTCAGTCCATTCCTTTCAGTCCAGTGAATGTGGTATGCACAAACCACCACAGCTAAATCCCTTTTGAACACTTCACTGGCCAGTCCCAAAAGTCTGCACAGTGACCAGAATTTCATCTTGACCTGGGAGGAAACACAGTCACTGCCACTTCAGGGCCCAGGACTACAGCTTTATAAGGGCACAGCAGGATTAGATACAGAGGGGGTCGGTGCTCCACTTTGTACATGATGGAGAGCACATGTGTGCAGTGCCCGTGGACCTCCGTGGCTTTGCAGACAGCCCTGGCTTTGGTCAAGCCAGGTAAACTCTGAGAAGAGCCAGCTGCTCTATTCTTTCCATTCTAACAGCTCACAGTCAAGTTTACTCAAGATGAAGTGTGCAGAGATTACACCTTGCAAATTGATCATATTTAGGTCACCAGATATATTCAGGAGTTTCACTACCTCATGAGCAGACATTTTTTGATGGCTCCTGGGTTCAGCTCCAGCTCTGCTGATCCCATTACAGTTCAGCATCCTTCTGAAGGTGCCCCGGGCTCATATACCAAGTACTTTCCCTCTTGCACATTGTGGACACAAGTAAAAGCTGAGCTGTCAGCTCAGTCCTAGAGCTGCCTTCATGAGAAGTGCTGTCCAACAGGACATGAATCATAGAATCATAGAATCAATAAGGTTGGAAAAGACCTCAAAGATCAAGTCCAACCTGTCACCCAAGACATGACTACTAACCTATGGCACCAAGTGCCACATCCAATCCCCTCTTGAACACCTCCAGGGATGGTGACTCCACCACCTTCCTGGGCAGCCCATTCCAATGATGAACAACTCTCTCAGTGAAGAACTTTCTCCTCAGCTTGAGCCTAAACTCCCCCTAGTGCAGGTTGAGACTGTGTCCTCATGTTCTGGTGCTGATTGCCTGGGAGAAGAGACCAACACCCTCCTGGCTACAACCTCCCTTCAGGTAGCTGTAGAGAGCAAGAAGGTCTCCCCTGAGACTCCTATTCTTCAGGCTAAACAACCCCAGCTCCCTCAGCCTCTCCTCATAGGGCTTGTGCTCGAGGCCTCTCCCCAGCCTTGTTGCCCTTCTCTGGACACATTCAAGAGTCTCAATGTCCTTCTTAAATTGAGGGGCCCAGAACTGGACACAGTACTCAAGGTGTGGCCTAACCAGAAGTTGGCTTGTTTCTAATCCTTTTCATGTAAACTCCTATTTTGCTTAAGTGACTGTGGGCACACAATCTGGAGAGGAAAGTGAGATGCTTGAGATTAGACATGTTGCATTTTCTTTCTAGAATTTGTACCAGGGCAATCAGAGCTTTACCTGTACCACTTTCATCCAGTCGTTCTGAGCTCAGTGCCGTGTCAAAGGACTCTCTGGAAGTTGTGTCATTCCCAAGTTTCTGAAAGAGTAAGAAAAGCTCTCCTATTAATAATACATCTGTAATTAATACAATTCAGTGGTTATCTTAGGGGGGGGGGGGGGGAAGCTGTAATTTGGAAGGCATTAGGCAGAGAAAGCAGTGATAGTAATAGATGGTGGATCCTCTCTTGTCGTTTCTCTTTCAATTCTTGGAGAGCTATGCTGGAAGAAAATGATGCTGATTTGTAACTAATACTGACATGTCTAGCAAAGCTGCAATGACACCTCTCTCCTACATGGCAGGTCTCCTAAGGTAACAGAACTTGAAACTGAAGGTGCTAGTTAGAAATAGTCTTTCCTCCAAAGAACTCTATATTTAAAAGTAGGTTTAAAAGTCTTTTGCTGAAGATCTAGATTTTGAATATGACTGCCAACTTGTTCTTATGCTCTTCCACATGCAAAAACAACATACTTCGAATAAACATGCAAATACAGAAGCAGCAGTACTCATTTTCACAGGATTCCTCTAAAAACAGAGCTTACTTACTGAAAGGTGTTTAAAACTACCCATCATAAGCATGTGTGCTCAGCCCCTCTAGAGAAAGGGGGCACTGATATTGTTGCTAAGTCTTCTTCTGTTCTCAAAAGTATCTTTTGTAACATCTTGGCCTGCAAAAACTTCTGTCAAATCACAGCTCTCATCTAAGTGAGCTCCAAACCTGTGTATTCACCAGGAGAAGCTTAGATACTTAGCCAGTGTGCTTGTGAAAGAACCAGCCTCCATTTACTGTCTTACCCACTACCAAAGCTCAAGCAGAAGGATAAACAGGAGGATTAAGCACATAGAAATTAAGTGCAGGATATACTATGACAGCAAGCCTTATACAGGCAAGACTGGGGGGGGTGGGAAATACTTTTTTTGAAATTAAAAAGGTGGGGATAGGCTTTTGCAGGCATCTTCAATCTTATCTTGAACTGCTATTTCAAGACAGCGTGGCAAATGACTTAAAGCAAAAGATTTTTGCTGATGATCACTGCACTGGGTTGTGCACCCATGCATAAATCATGCTGACACGTTGAGGACGCTGCTACTACTGCTCCAGCACCGATGCTGCGTGGCTGATGCTGACTGTCCCACTCAGAAATCTCCAACACGTGCCATGTAGCTCACACCAGACACAATCATTGCCCTTTGGAGTTTACAGTCTGAAAGACTGGTGGTTGCAGCAGGCAGATAAAAACTGGACAACGGGAGATGTAGGAAGGACGAGAATGGTTGCACATACCGATTACAGAAAAAAGCTGAGGGGTTTAGAGTGAAAATAGTATTTTAAATATAAATCTAAAGGAATGCTCTCTAAATATCCACACTAGCCAAGTGTCCTTCCCCTGTGGTGGGAATCCAACACTGGTATTTCAAGAGAAGCAGATTATGGGGAGTGATGCAGAAAACAACATGGTTGGCCTTACAGATTTGCTGATATAATCTCTGGTTTACTCATGTAATCTCACAGCTCCTAAAACAAAGGAAGGGATGGAGATGCTGAGTGCCTTCAGGAGAAGACTTGATGGGGTGCTTGGTGCCATGGGTTAGTTGTTTAGGTGGTGTTGGATTGGTTGATGGGTTGGACGCGATGATCTTGAAGGTCTCTTCCAACCTGGTTTATTCTATGTATGTATATTCTACCACACCTGTGTAAGACCTGGCAGGGTAATCTCTTCATTAAGTACAGACATGCATTTATAATGGCACACTGCAATGAGGAGGATGCTATTAGAACCACCACTAAATTTCTTGTACTGCAAAGCTACCTTGATACTGACATAACTATTTACTCTAAGGGATTATATTGCTATAGGTTTTAAGTATAAAATATCTGCATGTCAAAAACCACATGTAAGCCAAACACCAAAGCCTTATGGTCAGGAGCACTCTGGAAATGCCATGACTTGTAGGACCAGAATGGTGTTCATACAGACAAAACAACATTGTCTCCAAAGCTAGCAGGAACATGATGCTTTGTGCCATTAGCTGAAACTCAGTTTTAATTCCCTTTTCTTGTCTGTCACTGATAGTTTGGCTATATTCCCACTTCTGCACCTCCTAAAGTCACATGTTTCTTTGTAAGACTGTCTTGACTACATATTTTTGAAGGGAATACCACCCTTTGGGATTTTTCTTCCATACCTTGGAAAAATAAAACACCCAAACTTTTGAGAACTGAATTTACCAAGAATTTCTTCATGGAATGTGAATTCTTGTGAACTTTCATCAAAATACCTGTTTTCCTGTGTAAACACTGAAGAGATCATTAAGGTTGGAAAAGACTTTTAAGGTCATCAAGCCCAACTACCAACCCAACACCACCATACCCAGTAAATCATGCCCCATAGTGTCATGTCTATATGTTTTTTGAATGCCCCCAGGGATGGTGACTTCACCACTTCCCTGGGCAGCCTGTTCCAATGCTTAATTACTCTTTCAGTAAAGAAATTTTTCCTAATACAGAGTTTATTTACTGAAGCTAAATGCTAAGAGAGCTGTAGGACAATACAAAAACTAAATTTCACTCTAAGTCCTTCCCTCCTCCCTAGTTATGGGGCTACTAAGGAAATACAACCATGTACAGAGACAAGTACAAAAGCCAGTGCTGGCATCTATTAGTGGAGAATGTAAAATCACAACCAGGATGTTAACATGTTTGGTTACCTGCTGCACACACATTCCAAACTGCTTATGGTCCTGAGACAGCACTAAACACTTGCTGCAAAAAAATGTACTCTAAGAAGCTGTCAATGATGTCAGAAAACTGCAGGTGAATGTATCCTGTAGATAAATAATGACTAGGCTCTACTTTTAGAAGGAATTCATGCAAGTTTGGGAAATACTGCAGAGCTGGGTGGCACTGATTGTGAATAAACAGGAGGGGCTACCTTACCAATGCTTACAGAGAAGTAAAGGGCTGGTGTCAGGAGGATGGGGCCAGTCTTTTTACAGGGGTGCCCAGTGGCGGGACAAGAGGTAACAGACACAAACTTGAACACAGGAAGTTCCACCTAACATGAGGAGGAACTTTGTTACTTTGAGGGTGGTGGAGCACTGAACAGGCTGCCCAGAGAGGTGGCGGCATCTCCTCCTCTGGAGACTTTCAAAACCCACCTGGATGCTGCCCAGTGCAAAATGCTCTAGGATGACCCTGCTCTGGCAGTGGGGTTGGACTAGATAGCTCCAGAGGTCCCTTCCAAAATCTATCATTCTGTGGTTCTGTTACGGATCATCTCGGTGTGCTCATAGGTCTTGCTCTAGGTATTTAAAAATGTAATCTGCAAACACTAGATGGAGCTGAAAGATCTTTTTCTGTATGCCTGGAGGCAACACTGCTTTGCAAACACTCCCCTTTACCATTAATGCAAATTGTCACGTTGAGTTCTAAGCAAAAGAAAACAAAAAAAAGGATTTACCATCTTTCCCTCTACTGTGCACCTGCTCAGCACTTGTATCTGTAACAAGACTGTGGTAGGGGATGAATGAAACAGTAAATTCCTTCTGGCTTTGTTTTCATGTAAAATAGCTCAGAATATAAGCAGCCATCTGTACCTTGGAGGAAAACAAAATTTTCTGTCATACTGGAATTCTGATAGATGTGACGATGTTAGGGAAGCTCAGGTCATACTCATCCTGAACAACGTAACAGCAGCGGGATGCTTATCTTCTGTAGCTCAACCACCAGGATACTGTATGATTTTTTCACCTTCATGAATATCATGAATAAAAGTGCAAAAAACTTAAATTATTCAATATTACAAATCTATGATGCAGCATGTGACAAATTCTCCTGAGCAGCAGTTCAATTTTATGTGGTCTGGGCAACATTAAGAATGCATAATTCAGTGGCCTGCTGTGTGCAGGTTCTTATTTCCATTCACTTTTCTTGCCACTCTTAGAAAAAAATCATAATTCCACTTTTGCACTCCATAAATATATATTTTTATAAAATCAAATGAAAAAAAAATAAGCTAAACAACATTATTTTCTTGAAAATTAAACCTGGAGGGAGAGGGGTAACTCTTCCAACAAGGAAAAAAGTGAAGGATGGAAAATCAAATACCAGGAAAAGGCAACAACTGCTCTTTTTGATGGATGAAATGAATGTTTTCAATGACTGCTGTAAAAACCTTATCAACTGAAGAGGACTTTTACTCTCTCCACATTAAACAAATGAAATAGAATGCTCAGTCACATCATTCCAGATCTGATTAGCTTCAGATGGCAAGAGTGAAGAACTGGACAAGCACCGTGCATACATAATTTCTGCAGCTGAAAACGATATAATCTGGAGTGTCTTGGTATTTCACAAGTTTCAGGTAGAGCATAACACTCATTTAAAATCATATGGCATTTACTTGAGAAGCTGGTGGTTTAGAATCATAGAATGGCTTAGGTTGGAAGAGACCTTAGAGATCATCTATGCCTTGCCATGGGTGGGGATGCCTCTCAGCTAGACTTGGATGCTCAAGACCTCAAGACCTCCACAACCTCCTTGAGGAACCTATTCCAGAGTCTCACCACACTTGTACTTGTACTTGTACTGAAGAGCTTCATCCTAAGATTCAGTCTAAACCTACTCTCCCTCAGTTTAAAACCACTCAAGCTGTGCCAGGGGAGGTTTAGACTCGCGGTGAGGAAAAAGTTCTTCACTGAGCGAGTCATTCGTCATTGGAATGGGCTGCCCAGGGAGGTGGTGGAGTCGCCGTCCCTGGAGGTGTTCAAGGGGAGATTGGACGTGGCACTTGGTGCCATGGTCTAGTTGTGAGGTCTGTTGGAACAGGTTGGACTTGATGATCCTTGGGGTCTCTTCCAACCTTAGTTACTGTGATACTGTGATTCCCTCTTGTCCTGTCAATAGACACCCTTACAAAAAGTCCCTCTCCAGCCTTCCTGTAGGATCCTTTCAGGTACTGGAAGGCAGCTATAAGGTTTCCCTTGGAGTCTTCTCTTCTCTAGTCTGAACAACCCCAGCTTCCTCAGCTGATCCTCATAGCAAAGGTGTTCCAGCCCTCAGATCATCTTTGTAGCCTTCCTCTGAACTTGCTCGAACAACTGTGTCCTTCTTATGATGGGGACACCAGAAGTGGATGCAGTGTTTGAGGTACAAATCAATGAAATTCAGCACCAATGAGAAAGATGAGAATTGAGCATTTCTTTAGAAAATTCATTTTAATGCTAAGGATGCCTTTTAATGAGCCATCAACTCCTGTGCTACTTTGAATCTGCTTATTACAAGACTCCACAGTCTGCAGGGATGGTTCAGACATCATGGCAAGCACTGTAAGACGATGAAGAAAGGTAAAAATGAACTTTGGGTGCCTTGCTTGGTCAGAGTAATACAGTTCTGCAACTTGTTAAAGGAAGATGAGCTTTGCTGTAAGGCACATCTCCCAGATCACAGGGGATAATGGGGAGTGCCCTGCATGTTGAAGAGGAAGAGAGGAGGGAAAAAAGGCTGTAGCTTAGATAATTTTAGAACATGCCAATAGCAGCTAGGAGCAAGCAGGGGATGATAATGGGAAAGTTCAATGAGAAACAAGCATCAGGTAAAAAATGCTGGCACAAAATGCTTTGGGGCAACACAAGAATATTCCATGTCTGCAAAGTGGAGCAGGTTCCTGCACGACATCAGCACTTTACAGAGGAGAAAATTAGAGAGTGAAGGGAACCTGGACAGATAATTCTGAATAGATTTTAATTTTTTTTTAACATATGCTTATTTTGTTTTAGTGTTAGTGTTTGCAACACAGAAATCAAAGGCATAAAAATAATTAGGTGTGGTACAAAAGGACATAAAAAGGCAAATAGCTGTCAACAGTGTCTGGAAGCCAGATTTGGTTCTCTGCATGGAATATATAATCTGAAATACGTCTCTCCATCTATCTACATCACCCTCCACAAGAGAAGAGTACAGATAGCTGCCATGGCACTTAACTTTGCTGGACACCTGAGGTATCAGAGTGCAGAGGGCACACAGTAAGAAGTCTGCTTTAGCTTTTGTGAAACATACATCCATTAGATGTGAACACAGATCACAGAGTGGAGACACCCACCTTCTGCTTACCAGTCACCCCAAAATTACTCTGCCACACATGCAAACAACTATGTGCTCTCTTCTGTACTTGTGATGCCTTGACATCAAGTACAAGAGCTGGCATCACCTCCTCTACAAGAGGAGAGAAAATGTAAGCATTAAGGGTGCACCTCCTGCTCCACATGTGTAGCCTAGTCCTTGGCCAAGGTACCCATATTCAACCACCACAGCAGAGAGGAGAAACACTGTAATTCCTGTCAGAAAATCCCAGCCACCAGCCCTTGTAGACCCAACCCACTTCCCCTGAGCCCTTGCTCAGTTTTTCAATGAGTCAAGAGAAATCAAATTGCATTCACCTTCTGAGCAGAGGCTGCTCTCTTCTCCTGCTTGGCTTTCATTTCTGCAAGAAGTCCACTGCCCATCACCTGCACGCCGTACCTCCGGCCTCCCTGTGGGCTTCCTTTGCTGTCAGCCCTCTCAGCTTTTGCTGCATCGTCTGACTGTGCCTCCTCCAGTGAGTCTGGTGTCTTTAATTCCTCAGAGCGCTCTGTACCACCATTCTGCTCTGCAGGCTTTACCTCCTTCTTGCTTGTGTCCACAGCTGGACTTTTTGCAGCAACTTTGGGTGAAGAAGGCTCCTCTGCCACCGTTACAGTCTGGGGACGTTCAGATTTGGATCCTCTTGATTTAATTAAGTTAAGGAAGCCACTCTTCCTTGAGTCTCTTTTCTTCTTCTCATCCCCTGCTTCACTGGGCTCACTGCTGTCTGAACCTTTAGTTGATGGTCTCCTAATAGAAGACACAGACATTTTAAACTCTTCTCCACTCCCCTCCTCCCTCACTTTTAAATAGTACCAAATGACTTCTACTGGGCAAAGGCAATGCTTTGTACAGTCCATATGTTGCCCTGTGCCCAGTTATTACTAGCATCCCTAAATTAAAAACTGGACAATTAACATTGATTATGCTGTCTTGAGGCCTTTCACAGGATGCAATGAAGAGAAGCAGACATTTCATCTGCACTAGGCACCTGTCTGCTTGCAAGAGCAGCCAGTTCTGCCCAAGCTTTCAATGTGCATATAGGGCAAAGGAGGACAACTAAGTTGGTGAAGAGTCTAGTCGCAAGTCTTATGGAGGAGTGGCTTAGGGAAGTGGTGGTGTTTAGCCTGGAGAAAACAAGGCTTTGGGGAGAACTTCTCACTCTCTGGAACTTCCTGAAGGGAGGCTGTAGTGAGGTGGGGGTCTTCTCCTAAGTAACAAGTAATAGGACTAGAGCAAATGGCTTCAAGTTGTGCCAGAGAAGGTTTAGGTTGGACATGAGGAAAAATTTCTTCACTGAAAGGGTGGTCAAGCATTGGAACAGTCTGCACAGGGAAGTGGTTGGGTCACCAGCTCCAGAGGTATTTTGTTTAATGTGTAGATGTGGTGCTTAGTGACATGGTTTGGTGCTGGAGTTGGCTATGTCCTTTAAGCTGGCAAATCTATTTTTCAAAGCTACAGTAATTTTACTACTGCACATAGTACATCACACATGGCTTCACATGTCACTGCAGATATTTATAACTCACAGTGACTTTAAAACATTTGCTTTTCCTGCCACAGCCATCTACCAGTTAGCACCTCCCATCTTCCTTAATGGATGTCACATACATCACAGAAGGGGTCATTCCAAGTTCTCTGGAAATCACCCTAGCTTTCTCACTTATTTATGTAAGTACTTGTGTGTGTCTGGATGCCTGTACACAAACATGCATGAATGCAAGAACATCCAGATGCATGGTTCTGTAAATCTACAACCAGCTACAGAGCAACTGTATATAACCTTCATACAAAGCTGAAGAAGACATATCTTTCTGATGAAGGTATTGCCTAAATCTGAAATACTACAAACTGGTGAAATACATCTTTGACATATTTCTAAACCAAGGTAAATGTACTGTCATTTATCAAAATACTGTGCCCAACAGCAGTCCTTACTAGACAGAGTCACCTGTGTGCACTACTAGCACTGGAGAGGAGATCCTCAACCAATACACAGTTCTGGTTCAGCTTCAATGAGCTTCAGAGTAAAACAAAGTTAACTGAATTAAGAAAATACACACTAGTCAATAATTGCTCCACCTCCATTACATATGAGACCAATTTATTTCACAGTAGTCATTTTTAACAGAGGGTAATTGAAATCACAATGTCTTGACTACTAAGGTATTTTCTGACTTTGATAACAATAACCCTTGAACAGAGGTTATATACAAGTTGGAAGTGCTACCTGCCCAGCTATCAGGATGGATTTTATTTTAAAATTTAATTTAAAGAAGAATTAAATTTGAACTTACTTTGAATCCATTTTTGTCACTTTCTTCGTGAAAAATTCATCCACTCCTTCATCCACCCTCCCCATGAGGCCGTTCTGATCCCCTTCTGGAGGCACTCCAGCAGACACCTGACAGAAGAAAAATCCTCTCTGGTATATAATAATCCAAGCATGCTTGTTTCAATTATAACAATTAAGAGTTAAGACATCATAAAAATTGTGTGTGCCAACCAAACCTCAGTGCAGACACTGGAATCACCACTGCAATTCTCCCTTTAGTCAGGCCAGTCGATACCATTGCATCAGACACAAAGTAACCCAGAACACCAGGACCAGGAATCAAACTCCTTGAGCTTGTGAGACTAGAGCATTAGTTCAGTTAGAAAATTTGAAAAGCAGCTAAGGAAAATTTAAATCCCAATCAAGTGGTGACCTGATAAGAAAGTATTTTCAATGCTAGTTGTCTCCCTAGTGAGAGAAGAACATATGTTCTGGATTTTGGATTTAGAGATTTAGAAACAGTTCCATCAGGCTAACAGAGCCTGATTTTATAACTCATTCAGTCCAGAACTTCCAAGGCCAGAGACTCTAAATACAGAATCAGGTGTTTCATTTTTGGAACCAAACACAGATTTGCACTGTCTGAAAATGGAAAACCTACTCCCTTTCTTTGGTTTCAATGCCCACATTTTGAGTGTGGGTGAATTGAGGCATCTAAACCAAGGCTGACTTAGTAATACCTGCCAACCACAAAAGCCCTGTGAAGATTAGCTGGTGACTCTGAAGCTTCCTGGGAGAATATTTCATGTTGTCTGGCTCATATGGCTTTGATGTGGAAAAGCTCTATTACCAGTAGAGAGACTTGCTTCAATTCCAATGCTGTTTGGAAACCTTTTAGATCACTACAGAGGACTCCACAAGACCCAACACAGTTGTATTCTTGGTAGCGCTAAGGACCAGGAATCAGTCTGCCACAAAATAGTAGGGTTTGTAACGTGAGACAATTTAAATTAAAGAATCTCCTAGCTGCCACCCTAACTCAGTAACCCCAGCTTCCCTTTTCAGCTGGAATACACACTCTTTTCTATGCCTCTGAGGAGAAAAATACTCTTAAAAGCTGCTGTTCACATCAAACCTAGCATCATTAAGCTGGAACGAGGGATTGCACATGAACTAATGCTTTGACACAGCCATGATTTTTTTTTTACTTTACATGTCTGAGCCTTGTTAGAAGCCTAGTATTTACTTTGTTATCAAAGATGACAGTTAATATTTTATTGATGTGTGCTGCAGCAATGTAATACTGATCTGAAAAAAGCCCACCTGATAACTTTGTTGCCAGTCGAACTGCGTATCTTCTATAAAACCCAGTTTTGTGCTAAGAAGTACAATGTCTTCCCAGACTAACATCTGGGTTGGTCAGACCAGTGCTGGTTGTATCAATGTAAATATTTACCTCCTCAGTCAAAAATCCTGACATTTTGACTGAAACATGTCAACCAAAAGTAGCTGATGCCTTCCAGTACCTGAAGGGATCTTACAGGAAGGCTGGAGAGGGACTTTTTGTAAAGGTATCTAGCAAAAAGACAAAGGGGAAAGGTTTTAAGCTGAGGGAGAGTAGGTTTAGATTGGATCTTAGGAAGAAGCTCTTCGGTACAAGGGTGGCAAGACTCTGAAATAGGTTGCCCAAGGAGATTGTGGATGCCTCCTCCCTGGGGCTGTTTAAGGCCAGGTTGGATGAGGCCCTGAGCAACTGAGTCTAGTTGAGAGGCATCCCTGCCCATGGCAGGGAGGTTGGAGTAGACCATCTCTAAAGTCTCTTCCAACCTAAGCCATTCTATGCATTTCAACAGAAATGAGAAATCATTTAATTTTGATATTGGAGCCACCCAGACAGCAGGAACACACATTTAAGTATCAAAGGCAAGTGCATTTTCTGAAGGGGAGTGCAAGAATTCAATGATCTACAGCAAGGATCTACCTCAAAAAAACCCAACCAACCAAACAACCCCAAAGCAGCAAATTCCTAGACTAATGCTGAGGACCTAATAGGACCCTCAAGGCACAGGAATTTCTTATAGATGTTTATTGTAATGTCTTTTCATAATCAACATTGATGTAAAAGACTGAGCTCTGGTTTATTTCATGTTTTACTCTCCTATTTGTCCATTTTATTTATGTTTTCTTCTAGCCTAAGTTTAGTAGTGAGCCATCTGTTTCTTTATTAAGAAAAAAAGCTGACTGGGAAGCAGAAATCATATGAATCACAATCTTTTTCACACAGAGATTCAGCACTTTGCTGGACTAAATCTTCACATATCCTGGAAGGCCTCGTGAGGTTAAGATCTCACCCAAATCTAAATGATAAACAACTGTTTCATTGTACTGCTTCAAAACTACTTAAGAGTGGGTGGTGATGAAGTTTCCTTTTTTTCCTCCTTAGCTTTTTTCCCCCCTCTGAATACTCATGTCAATAAAAACCCTGACAGAACCATAAATCTTTCTTCCACCTACCCAGCCAGCACAAGTTAACATTTACATTTCTCCTTTTTCCTCCACTTTTATTCTTACATTTTTCTGCTTAACAAAGAACAAATATGTATTCCAGCAAAATTAGTGAAGCACAGATAGGATCATCTAAGACCACTAAGTTTTCTAAATGGAAATAATAGGGACAGCAAACAACCCAACAGACCTGCTTTAAGTTGGCAGCAAAGGTCAAGATTTTGCCTCTCATTTTGAGTGCTTTTCCTAACCACTGTTTTCTGTGGTTCTGCAAACAATGCCACAGTCCACTCATGACTCTGGCTTTCAAAATCTGTTTCATTTTTGAAAGCATCAAACCAAACAACTTAAGCCTTTCAAACAATTGTTTAGGCTTGTAGGAGGTCAGAAATAGTACAAAATTAAATGGTCCCTAAAAACAACCAGGGACAAATGAGTTTAAGCAAAGGAGTTCCTTTCAGTTTCTGCAACTAGATAAAGCCCTAATTTCCCAGTTAATTCAAGAGGGACTGAGCACTCCCACTGCACTGCACTATCATGAGAAGTGAACTCTTCTTCTCTATAAGAAGTAAGATTTTTATTTCTGTTGAGCAAAATGTTTTATGTCCCAGATCCATGTCTGGTAGCAGAGCACTTGCCCTCCCTTGCCCCTGCTCCTTCTGCACCCCTGTACAGATGGCACAGGATGCGCTGAGTAAGTTTGAAGAGAGGCAAGTCGAACAACTGGGAAAACATGTGTCCTGCAGAACTGGATTTGCAGGAAGGCAACACAGATGTATTTTCACTACGTTGCAGAAATCAGTCTGTCCTACTGCTGCCTTTATCCTTCCCTGTAAAGTAGAAGGGATTGGAAACTTGGCTTGAATAATTTGGCCTGAATGTTCCCCTGGCTTTAAGGTTTGTCAGTTTACAAGTGCTGCGAACAACACTCTACTGCGCCTGGTAGGATCTTTCCCAGCATTAGGAAAATGTTCAAAAGTCCTCTCCACCAACAATCCTGAGGGAGCAGAAGAGGCCACAGGCATTCATTACTAGGCTGCTTAACTCAGAGAAGCAATGGCTCCCCCTTGATAAGGGTTACTTATCCTATCATCTGGCCTCTGTTGCTGTATGATAGCTCAGCAGCTCCTCCAGATCTGTCCTTACATGCCCCGAGGACATACCATCACAGAAATAAATCTTTATTGATGTGGTATGCCAAGAAAATGGAACTGTGGGAACTCCTCACACATACACTTGGGTTCACACCAATGTCTTTCACAGACAGACAGTGCTCTTCTGTTTCGGTTTTCTAAGGCAGGCTTCAGCATGAAAAGCAGATCTGTGACTATGCAGATTTGCTGGCCCAAGCGCCACCTTTATTTAAGGAGCCGTAGGAAGCTGGGTGTCACAGAGTAACTAAACTGAGACCTGATAGAAATAAGAATTCATGCCAAGTTACCACATCTTAATGTAAGCAGAAAAATAAAAAAGGATTGAGACTTAACAAACCCTTGAAATACAATTGAAAAGTCTCATGATATTTGGTGTGTTTCCTGTGAAAGCTCTAAGTAGCCCAGAAATGGCTTCCATGATTTAGCCTGTGTCAAACAGGACAAAAAGCTTGTAATAGAGTCTGTACACTGAAAGATTTGAACATAAAAAAAAATTTCAGTAGTTGCTTATGGATTTTAAGACAGTTGTCCTCATTACATTGCAACACCTGACTCACAGCAAAAAAGCAATCGACAGACAACATAGCTGGCAATATTTTAATGTAGACTCACTGCTGCTTGGCTGGGCTGCTGCTTTTTATTCCTTTTGGGCCTTAATTTTGTAAAGTGTTCCAGTTTTCTCCCTTCTTCTGATGGCAGCTCGGAAATGAATCCAGAAGTTCTTTTGTCTGGCCTGCTGGAAGGAAATGGTGGGTCTTCTATATGGATAGGTACTTCTTCCAGTGCTTTATCTAGATCAAATTCCATCTCTAAGAGAAATCAAAACTTTCTCATTAGACTTAACATGCTATTTAAAATGGAAGACAATGCCATTCCTCTCTTTCATGGTAAATAATTGTGAACACAGTTGGAGAATTCAGCCCTGACATGTTTGTGAGCAGACAGGGCACTGTGAGCAAATGTTTACTACCAAACACACTAGCGGACTCGCAAAACAAAGCTGCCGGTGTGTGTCTCAAATACAATACAGGGGAAGGAGGGTCACCCATGCTTTTCAATCAAGAATTACCTAGAAGAAGCTCAGGCAAGCAAAGAGGCAAAAAAAGTTTCAAGAAAGTCTGACTTACCAAAAGCTCTGGATACTGGCCGAAGCATTCTACTGTGGATGCTTTTCCTTTTTGATTTAGGAGTCATCTATCAACATAAAACAGAACAAAACTTACTTTAGTAGACTGCAGAAATGACAAAGATACCTCTGCCTTTCTGTCCAGCAAGTCAGCTCTTCAAGAGTAGGCATCATTTGAAGAGATCTGCTTGGATTCAACATCATGAGGGAATGTTTTGTTTGCTGTGGTGTTTGGTTGGTTTTTTTCCCCTCCCCTTCTCAGACATTCAGAACTTTTTCTAAATTGACATTTTGCTCACCTGACTTTGAACAGAACCAGGCAGGTAGTTTATGCTTCCCATTAAAACTCTAAGCCATACAATGGATGATTATTTCAATTGTCCAAGCAGTAACTCATCCATCCTCAAGTGTAAAACAAAGGAATTATTAAAACATCACCTCTGCATTTGAGATCATGAGGTACAAGAAATTCAATTCCTGTGTCTAGTACTGCACCGTTAATGACAATACCAGGGATAGTCTCCCCTTTGTTCTGATTTTTACTTTTCATACATAATGCACTTCCTCAGCTCATTTGTTAGTGGCATGCTACTGGGAATGATTAAAATTCAGGTATTTTGCCTCTGGACCTCACCACACAGCTCACCAAACTTCCCTAGGAAAATGCAGTCTTGGAGCACACAGCCCTTCTTCAATAAGCAAAAAACACCATGCCAGAGTTAGCAGTATCTCCAGCAGACATGACTTCCCAGGGCTTTAGATATGCTGAGAATAGGTGGAAAGTTACCCTGGCATATATTCAACTCAATTACTGAAAGTTATGCTCTATTATTATTGTCATTTTCACATTCCCAGGAAGAAAAATAAAACACCAAGTATGTTGCCTTAAGAGCACAAATACCCAGGATTAAGACCCAAGTTTGTTATTTTTGGAAGAAAATTGTCCTTGTTTTCTTGAACTCTTCTGAAGGCTTGCATGAAAAAAACCCAAAAGACTGTTTTGCTACAGGAAAAGCACTTATCACCATTTCTGAGCCTCTTCAGAGCCCCCAACACTATGAGGCTGTCTAAGGAGTTAATTTTAAAAGACCCAGCTTCTGCAAAGATGAGCTCTGTTTTTAGGTAGAGCCACACATGCCGGCTTTAGTGACAGCCATTTACTTGTTAGCCTTGAAAAACCTAGTGGCCTCAAATCTAAAGAGTCAGTCAGAAAGCTTCAAGCCTAGTGGTTTCAAATCTGAAGAGTCAGTCAGGAAGCTGTTATGGCTCACAACTCATTAACAACACTGTTAATCAAGTTTAGTAGCATCAATTTCATATGAGCCAGAAAATACACAGCTGGCACTGACATTTCAGACAAAGCATTAATTGTTTAAGGTAAATATCTGCAAGGTTTTATGTGCAGGAAGTTCAGTGCATGGTTTTATGTGCAAGTTCAGTGCATGTACTGCATCCATATTCCCATCCAAAGTAAGTCAGGAGGTTTATTATGCCACTATTCACATGCTTGGGGTTATGACAGATTTTTCTTCACAGGAAAGTTATTAGCCATCTTTTCAAGACAAGAAATGGACTCGCAGATTGCAGAGCAGGCAGTGATAGCATTGCCCGGGCAACAGATCTTTGTTTTTAATTACCATGCACATTGCTGGGGGAAAAAAGATACCTCCAGCTATTGCAAGTTTCCACTTCCACATTTGAGAAGCATTAGCAAATAACAAACTAGTTTCAAGACCAAACAGGAAATAGCTTGCCACCTGAGCAGACTTAACCCTGAAACTAACATGCAGGCAAAGTGTTACTGCATCAGAAAGTCAGACATTACTTTCAAAGTTACCAATACATTAAACACAATTGATTTGATGGGAAGTGGCTGAACATTTTCAGCCTAAACTGCAGTGGAGTGTGCAGCAGGTAGGTGGCTTGCAAGTCTTTGAACTGCACACCTCAACAGCTGCTGCTGATTCATCCAAACCAAAACCAACCAGCTGCAACTCACGTAAGGAAGAGTCAAAGCAGATCAGCATTTGGGGGAAAGCAATTAGGATTCACTATCAGCAGTCCCTTGGTTTTACTTCCAGTCCTAGCCCATTTCTCTTGTTTATGCATATTTGCATTTTGGTCCGCTTGACACATTTTTGGTGGTGTTCCTGGAAACCACTTCTGGTAGGATAATACAGCAAGTCATATGCTAAAGATCAGAAAGGAAGATGGAAAACAAGGCTAATGGAAGACCTCCAATCACTCAATAACTTCACAGCCAAGGCCAGTGTTCACAGCAATCCTGGATGAACATAGACAAGCTGAGAGTTGCATTGGCCCAAAGCACCAATACAAAGCAGCACAAAGCATGTCTCTTATGCAGGGACTTGAATGATCCAAGGCATCTCTGACAGCAGGAACAGAATAATGTCATCTTCCTTCCAAGACAAGAAAATGCCCCTAGATGACCCTGCAGAGTTTGCGCTGATGACCACAAGCCAGTCTCTGGATCACTGCTATAACTTACTGTCAGCTTGGCATGATCCATCAGCAGTTTGGTTGCTGGGGATAAAGGCAGAGGGATAGAGATGGTTCCCATTTGCCTTAGCAGCATGAATAACAGCTCTACACACACATTTATTTGAAAACCTTCTGTTTTCCAGCCTGTTTATGAAGTGCACAGATGAAAGGCTTCTTGCCAAGTGAACTTTCTAGATCACATACGGTGCAAAATGGGTCAAAGTATTAATTTAAATAGGCCAGTGTGCTCTTCCTACAAAATATTAGATGCAATCTCAGCTTAATAGCTCAGCCACTGTGCTACAGCTGCAGACCACAAACCATTACTAAAGAAGATATCTGAACTCCTGTGGAAAGACGCCTGCCTCTCCCGAGCCTGAGTCCTGGAAGAAGTTCAGGTTTAGAAGATGCGTACCTTCTGCCTTCCCACCACCTCTGGACACACAAGAACAATATGACTCTCCTCCTTTCTTTTAGTCATGGCCTTTGCAGAGCAAACAGCTGTATCAACCTCTCCTCCTTCACTTCTTCCACAGACTTTCCATTCCAGCAGACCACCTCCTGAACTTGCTCCAAGTTTTGCCTGCTTTTCCATGACAACACTTTAGGCTGCCTAGCACAGCAGATAAAAATACTAACTTAATTTCTGTGTCTTGGGAGGCTCTCTTGGAACTCCTGGTCCTGTGCAACTGACATGGCTGAAGGTGGCTCTGTGAAGGTAACCCTCTGCAGTTGATGGAAGCTGGCAAATCTCCACTGCACCCCCAAATAAGGGCTTATGTAGAATTGGATACTCTCATGTGTCCAAGATAACTTTAAATTCCATGATCACTTTTTCAGATTCCTCCCTTCTGACTTCCTTGCAAAACTATCTGAGCTCTCAGGCTTTCTTAAATTGTATTACCAACTGTGGAAAAACACCAGTATCTTGGGAGTTCAAATCAACAACTAAAATCACATTTTTTTTAACAACAGGGCCTCAGATACTCTCCATGCCTTTATTATACAAATGATTGAAATTACTCTCAGTGCTTATTTCCATGGCTTTTTCCTCCTCCTCCAAATTAATTTATATTCAATCCCATTAGATAAAAGGATGCTCTGTGACCCTCCTGTCACCTCCTTTTCAGAAGATTTAGAATAAACTAATGAACAACTTCCCCCTCCCTATTGAAATTCAGCTCCCCAAGCAGTCTCCCTTCAATCCTCCTTCCCACAAAACAATGTAGGGGTTTTCAGCTTCAAGAAACCATTAAAGACAACAGCACGACAAGGTGAGAGCAGCAGTCAAAAGCTCAAGGTGGTTTAACTGGACAAATAAAAATACAACTGGCAAAACTGAGATAATCCTTGACATTTCTCCCACCCTAATGCCAAGAAAGCCCAAGTTTATGCCCATTTTAAAGCCATTCTTCCATTAAGCTGGCTAACACTTGAATATAAGACTAAGTCAACAGACTTTCATTCTGAGCAGTAACATCTGTGCTTGTACCTCCAACATCAGCACTCTGCTTTGGTTTGGTCTTAAAGCCAAGGGGTGCTTTAAATTCAGATGCTGTGCTAGCTGAACGTTGTAAAATTCAATCTCATTCGTGAACCACTGCCGATTTAATTTTTAGGTGCAGATGGATGGCACTACAGTCTCCCAGGAGATTCACAAAGCAGTACAGAGGCAAATGGAGCACAAAAAACGTAAACAAGTAGGCCAGAAACAGCAGAGCTAAAAAAATACTTACACTTGTACAGCAGAGAGTCTCCATGCAGCAAAAAAGAAAGAAAAAAGAATATGAATGGGGAAGACAAGGCAACAGCAGTTCTCAGGAAAGGAGGCAAAACCAGAAATCACCAAAATAAAGAAAACCAAAGCCAAAACACTTAAAAGTATTAGCAGGAAAGATGACATGCAAGAATGAGATAAAAATCCCTTGCATCTGGAGATGCTACGTATTTCCTGCTTCCAGAGGATAACCAGAGAAGGATGCAGTCTCTTCGTTTCATGGGCACTGGGACACATTCGGGTTTAGCACTTGCCATGAGTACCAACCTATCACAGGATGTCCCAATGCACTGTGGTTTCTCATTTTTCTGGCACTAGTAGTGAGAAAAAAACCCTGCATTTTTGTCATTTCCTACTCTGAAGGAAGCTTCTGAATTAAAAATCAGCAGTTTGTTGTGGAAAACAAGAGGGTAAGGAAAACAAAACAAAGCTTCTCTTGAGAGAAAAGGGCCACAAACCTAATTAAAGGCAACAGTATTTTTACCTTCCTATAAGAAGGCTTAGAGGTGCAGCCTTTCAAGCACTTTCAGCACATTAGAAGAAAAAGCAAGACCTTTCCTCTCCCCTTCAAAACCAGAAAAATAAAAGGAAGCAGCACAGCCATCATATGAAATGAAGCAATGCCAGATCCCACCTCTTGTGTGGCACATGACTCTTCCTTAATTTAGAGTAAGAAAAAACAATAATTAGAAGTGCAGTTTTGACTTGAAATTGAATGGGAACTGCTGCTGCAACAACACTGCAGGTGTTAGCAGGGTGTTTATGGCAGAAGTCAATATCCATGGTCAGGATTAAACTTCTCAGCAAGAAAGTGATGCATTTTTAAATGGATACTGCACTGGCATTCAATTAGCAGCAGCAAAGAGAGTGTGCACATAATATGAAGTTCATGATTTAATTGTTGAAGGGATGTAAAGGTCAGTTTTTCAGTGCTCTGACATTTTCAGCAGTAACAATCCACTTGTCATGGTTCATACTTCTAAGCTTAACTGCAGCTAAAAGTTTAAAAAATATTAAGGGCTTTTTCTAAGTATCAAGAGCAAAATCACTGCACACAGGCCCACTTCTTTCTTACTCCATTGCTATCAGGGTTTTTATTTACTTGGTTTGGGGTTTATTTAGTTATTTGTTTTCTGTTACCTTCAGAAACTTTGTCTCAGCTAACAGTGATGCAGGCAGACCTCATCAATAATCTCATTTTTGTATGCTGTCCACACATGCATACACTTTTAACTCCATTCACTAGGGCTGCTCTGAGATTGCTGGAGTGACTGCAGAAAACATTGAGACGTATATGGGAACCTGAAACCATCTTGAAAATAAATCTCCAGCACTCTTTGAAAAAAAATAATCAATCTGCAACACTATTCTTCTTTCAGACAGTATTTGTAGTACTCCAGTGTGTTCTGTGTATTTAATGCACCTGCAGGGAAGTTATTTATACCACACAAGCAGCTGGAAGTGTGATTAGGACCAAAGTGCAAAGCAATGCATATGTAACAGGAAGCAACCCCAGGATCTGAAGGAGTTCACAGTCTGTATCTCTGATCCAGAAAGGGCTTTTAGAAACTCCTACCTTTCGCACTTCAGTGATCTCTCCTAAGTAAGTGCAACTACTGAACCGCTTGAAAGTTGAAAGGTGCTAAAAAGCTTGTGGATGGGGAGTAAGAAGGGAAGAGGAGAGGGAGGCACAGAGCAAGCAACAGGTTAGACAGGAAAGCACCATTAAGCAAAGCAAAGAACTTGCCTGAAGTCACCAAGGAATTTGGTCACTCTGCAGGGAACCTAATGCCAGTCTGCAGACCCCTGAAACAGTACAGACCACAAGGCCACCCAACCTTTCCCTTCCTTTGCACTCAGCACAATTGCAAAACAAGGTGGTCTGCCTCCCAGGGTACACAGTTTATTCCTTAAGACAAAACACCAACCCACAACTGAAAATTCAACCCAAACAAAATCAGGAACTGGATTGGGGAAGCCTAACAACAGTGCCAAATGGGAATGAGCTTTCAGAAAACAGTATCTGCAAGGATTCTTCCAGCATGTTTTAAACCAGCGCAGAACTGTTTCACCTATATGCATTTTGTAAGGAATGCCTTTTTAAGCAAGAGGCATGAGAAAGCAAGGTATTTTATCACAAGTCCTGTGCTTGTCTTTTGCTGTAAAGAATTCCTGGTAAAGCTGTCATGACACTGTTTGCATATCCTCATGTACCAGTATAGGTTAGGGATTGACTTGTTGGAGAGCAGCACAGGAGAAAGGAACCTGGGGGTGCTGGTGGACAGAAGGATAACCATGAGCCAGCAACGTGCCCTTGTGGCCCAGAAGGCCAATGCCATTCTGGGGTGTGCTAGAAGGGGTGTGGTTGGTAGGTTGAGAGAGGTTCTCCTCCCCTTCTGTTCTGACCTGGTGAGGCCACATCTGGAATATTGTGGTCAGTTCTGGGCCCCTCAGTTCAAGAAAGATAAAGAGCTGCTTGAAATATCCCAGTGCAGAGCCACAAAGATGATTAAGGGAATGGAACATCTTCCTTATGAGGAAAGGCTGAGGGATCTGCATCTCTTTAGCTTGGAAAAGAGGGGACTGAGGGGTGACCTCATTAAATGCTTATAAATATGTAAAGGGCAAGTGTCAGGAGGATGGAGCCAGGCTCTTGTCAGTGATGTCCAATGTGACAAGAGGCAATGGGTGCAAGGATCTAGTCCTGACCTTCTATTTCAGAGTTCTGCCTTCCATATAGAAATGCTGCATACAAATACAGATACTGTAAACAAATATGGCATGTAAGTAATCCCTACATGAATTTAAGGAGTATGTTTATTTCCTTCCCTCCCGCAATAGCTGAATTTCTAGACAATGAGCTGTGATTCAGAAGTAATTCAATTAGTCTCATCTAAACCAGATTGACCTTTAGAATTACTTTGTACAGCAACATTTCCTGAAAAAAAGAAAAAAGAAGTAGCACTGCAGTAAGATAAGCTCCATAGATTTATCCTTGAGCTCCTTTCATTTCACTAGCCAAGAAATCTTTGCTTTTCTCCTTGCTGATACGTGGCTCATGTACTCTTGTGTTATTTCACCAAGTATCTCAATTTATTCTTTTAATCAATAATTCTGCACTTGTATATTTCAAGTCACGTCAAATTCCTGCGTGACCTTGACAATTCACAATAATTTGATCTTTACTCACAGTAAGTAAGGTCTTAGTGCAAAGATACAGCCACCACTTTGCAACAAGTCTTTAGCTGACCCTAGTAACAACAGAAAGAATCTATTTACCTTGTAAGTTCTCCTCTAGTCCAAGAGAAAGAAATGTTCTGAGAGGAAGCCTGATAAAATTTATGAATAAGATTGTGATGCAGTTGTCAGTGATAGCAAGGATGAGATTTGATGACTCAGAATGTATCTTCTAGCTGTTTGGCACTATGTACTTTTGATTTTATTTGTCTGTTTAAAAGTTCCTATTCCAGTAGCCCAGCTCATCACATCCTCCTTTTCCTTCACAAAATACAGCAAAGTGCAATGGTACTCTGCAACTGCCTGCCCTGGACTTGCCTCTCCCCTCTTTCTGTGAGCAACTAGTATTTATTCCTGCAATATGACGTATCAGCTGTGGAGAGCAAAAAGTTGCAAGCCTACCATTCTTCTGGGTGGAACAAGAACCACAAAGCACTCCTGGTAAGACAGACTCATGCACGTGCTATTTTCAGGAGGCTCTCCAGATTTCCAAGTAAACAAGAGTCCCTCATTCAATGCAGATAAGTAACTCAATGCCAAGCTACTTATTTGGGATGCTACAAGAATCAAAAAGCAGTAGAAAGGACCATGTAGCTTAGATGGAAAACTCCTTAGCCACTTGAAGATGTCAACTTGCCAGATCCTAATTGAAGCATTATTTGGCAACAACTTCTCCAAAGGAACTCCTGCTAATCTCCCATGGGAAACAGTGAGCAGGTTCTTCTAAACAGAGGCTGTGAAATGATGAACTCTTTATCTATTTGTGCTGAACATCGTCTGACTCCATGGCTCCACTGGCAAAAGGAATCACACAAGCCCCTCTCCCCCTCCCCGATCCAGCCCATGCATAGTGGCTTTATCCTCATAACCCATTCACTTTACCTGAAGTAGGTTAAGTGAGTGCTTGGCTGATCCCTGCTGCCGGCTGTATGGGTGAGTGCTGGCTGGCAAGGTAGGTGAGCCAAGGTAAGGTTAGTCACCTCTCACACAGAAGGATGGAGAGGTGTCCACCACCAGGTTACAGCCTGCAATAGCTAGCTGGTGCCTGCTGAGGTTACTCTGCCTGCAGTCTAGGCATTCAAATTCTTGCTAGCAGAGAGGCAAATGGTGGGACTGAGCAGCCAGGGCTGGCACTACCTGTAGGCTGCACAGCTACAAGGTCAAGAACTTTGTCTGCTACAGACAAACTTCTTCATAGGAAATTCCCTGTAAAAACCACTGCAGGGAAGTTAAATTTTCAAGACCACTGTTTCAGTGAGTGCTTTGTTACTGAACTCTCCTTTCAATGTGGCATTTTCCTGACATGAAAGAAAAGGACTGAAGCTCAGTGTCAGTAAGACAATTACTGTCACACTCACCCTATTCTCCACCCCCAACACAAATCTGGGCCTACTGGGGAAAACAAAAGCATCAGTGTTATGGGAAGACAACCTCCAGATGCAGAAGTGCTACCATGCAAACAGAACACCCAGCAGCTGCACTTCACGATTCTCATTTTAATGTAAGCAGAAAACAGTCTCCAATTTTGCATTACTTTTTTTCTTAACCAAGCATGCAGTGCTTTTAGTAAAAGCACTTTACCACATTCTTCATTTATTTTATATGGTGCCAATAATGTACCCTAGATTATGAGAAATGGCTTTGAACTCTAAGAAATCTCAGTTGGTTTAAGGAAAACATAGTATGTATCAATTATCCATCATCTCCTTCCACTCAGAGACCAAGAAAAAGACATAGAAAGCCAAGTTTCTTTTAAAGTGTTTCATCTGGGAACACGTAACTCATGAGCCTGACAGAAACTGTAGTCTGCAGATGTAAAAAGGCATTGAATAAACAGAGATTACAACTAAGAGCAGTGAGGATGCTGCAAAACTATACAGTAAAAGATAGGTAACAGATACTCAGAATTAATGTCATCATAACACTAATGGTGAAGCTAGCATACAGACAACTTGCAAATAAACAGGACATTCATAGGTTCTGCACAATTATCACATCGGCTCCCTTTGTGTCTTTCTCAGCCACAGCACTGCATGTGTAGGGAAAGGTTTAAGGGAGTACTCTGCTAGGCTCCCCTGGGGCATGTTTTCATAAACTGTCCTAGTTTGGGATGAGTCAGAAATATTACTGGACTCCCACTGAAGTAGATTTGCTCGCATGGCTGTGATGGGGCCTCTTCAGAAGCCAAGAATGCTCTCGCATATGATAATGCCAATCCCTAGCTTTCCACAGAGTGCTGTATTTATTACACATCAAAGGCCCATTTCTGCTAATGCATACAAGAGAGAAACTCAAGTGTCACAATCAATTTAATCCAGCATTCATCCGGGCTGCTGCCTTTGCCCTCATCCCTGCCTGCTTGTTCCTGCTGCTCGGGATTTGTTTTGTGAACTCAACCAGAGGACTAGTCAGTCTGCAAACTCACCTGGGAAAGAAACCCTCTGTAAAAAAGCTTAATTTTCAGCTGAATCAGTTCCCACACCCAGTTTGCGGTTTGAAAGCGTGGGCAAAGAAGAGTGAGCTGTATACAGGGGACGGTAGAAATGCTCTTTTCAGCAAGAACAATGATTTTTGCTGGATTATGCCAGTTGTGGAACTGCAGCACGAGAGACCATAAGGATTCTAACAAGAAGTGGGGTTTTATTGCAGTAGGTGTTCAGTCTTTCATCCAAAAAGCTGGCTATCTATGTCTGAGACATTCTGTTGCAAGTCAATAGAGAGCAACAAGAATCAGATACATAGTACATCTGGGCATACCAGAGAATCTCTACTTTAATTCCTACTGTGTACAATTTTTCTTCCTGAACTACCTCCTATTCTGTGATCTTCCTCCTCCAGTGAAAGCAACTGAAAGAGCTTCTGTTGTTCTAATTTGGTTTAGACAAGGAGGTGGGCAAAGAAAAGCTTTCAAGTGGTACTTTATGAGTTTTCTTTTAAACAAAATTCAATTTCATTCTCGTGTGGTGAGTGCAATGGCTCCCTTTTCTCTGAAAACACTGAGGTCCATATAGTCCATATACTCCCCAGAGGTTCATAAATCTTCATACTGGACTGCTGAATCTTAACCTGCTAAATACTTGACAATGGCTACTTAGTTTATTCCCAGAATAAAGCATACACCAATCTACAAATATTCTGCTACTTCTGTACATTTTCTTCTCTCCACTGTGCAGGTGGAATTGAGGACACAGTCTCAAGATGCACCAGGGGAAGTTTAGGCTCGAGGTGAGGAGAAAGTTCTTCACTGAGACAGTCATTTGCCATTGCTGCCCAGGGAGGTGGTGGAGTCACCATCCCTGGAGGTGTTCAAGAGGGGACTGGATGTGGCACTTGGTGCCATGGTTCAGTCATGAGGTCTGTGGTGACAGGTTGGACTGGATGATCTTTGAGGTCTCTTCCAACCTTGGTGATTCTGTGTGATTCTGTGAAGACTAAATCATTAAGATGCTGTTTGTGGGATTTTCCTTCTCCCTCCCCATCCCCCCCCAACTTTTCTCCATTAAATTCATTGAACCCTCTATATGTTAAGATTAGAAATAGATGAGAAATGGCAGGTTCTCAATATTCATCACAGGCAGTCCCTTTCCATTAGCTACAAGCATTTCTGCAAACACATAATTCACCATCCAAGCGCTTCAATCCTATACCGAAATGCTTTAGAGAAGATTTATAAGCAGGCATGTGTATTGTAACCTACAACTCTTTTACAGGTTCCAAACAATCTCCTACCAGATCTCTTCAGAATGCAAATAACCTCTGCTTTCGTCTAAAACAATACTTGTTTGGGCTGCATGCTTGTTACAACCTATAGCAATAAAATTGTATTCCTGAAATGGATATTTTAAAGATGATGAGCACACAGATTTCTTGTAAATAAAGCCATTTCTCTCTGAACTTTTCTTTAAATATTAGCTCAATTCTGGTGATCTTCTAGTACTCCAGAAGCCAAAATAACAGCCAGATGGCTAAAACCAAACAGTACAAACAAAAGAAACCCCAAGAAACTGTCTTTTTCTTCTGGAAAGGACTAAAGGCTATGAAAGAACAGAGTGCAACTACAAGTATTATGCAAAACTAAATCGAGTATCATCTATCTGCCCCCACAATTACACAGTAGAAAAGGGTGCTTTATTTAAAGTTAGGTTTAAAATGCATGGGTTACTTTCAAATGTGTCACTCTCATCATATAGGCACAGAAAAAAATAGATAAACTGTGCTATTTTGTGAAGTTAATTCATAACTGAATTATGAATTCATAAGGTCTGAAAAGCAGGACGTGGCTTTTCCTTTAATCTGAGAACAGGAATTAATTTTACTGCATAGGGGATTTTTCTTTCCATTTTACTTGCATGCAACTTTTATCTAATGACTTATTACCATCAACGCAGCTCTAATTAAACACAGACAACTGAGACAGCTGTAGAGTAGGGAAGCATCAATTTAGTGTACTGCAGCTCACGCAGATCAGAAACTCCCAGGTCCATAATGTTCCAGCAATTGCAGCCTACACTGGACCACTCAATCACTCCCAGAGTTCTTCAGAACTCATTTAACAGACCAGCAAATTCATGTATGACTGACAAATTTATCATATTATGGGCTCTCAGGCCACTGTTAAAGGCTGGATGAGAACCATATCTTAAGTTGAAGCTAATAAGCATTAACTGCACACTTTGGTATTTACTAAGTCCCAATTCCCACAACAAAAGATACTGGAAATAACATTTAAAAGTCTATTTTTCAGCATTTCATGGACGTATTTGTATTATTTCACTGTGTCTTGTTTGTGTTTTTCATACACATCAAAATTCAAAGTGAACGGATGGCAACTCTCTGCTCTGGCAGAAAAATCCTCCCAGCCACAGCCACTCTGCAGCCTGCTTCAGAATAGTTGGCAGGCTGTGAAATACACCAGTGCCTGTTTGTTGGCTCTTATCACCATCACTAGAGGTTTCAAATCCAAGTTCTCCAATCCAAGTTCTATAAACAACCCTTCCTGTCTTCCACTTTCAATCTGCATATAAGAACAAATACCTTATCAACATTTTATGACAAATATACCTACTCACAGTCACCTAGCTTCAGGGTGCTATGTTATCTGTCTGTAACCACAGAGTCAAAACTGAACCTGAATCCTTTATTTTCACCCCCACCTTATTCAGTTCAAATACAGCTTCAAGGGAGGCTGGTGAATAACAGCACACTGTTGTATACATTGCCTCATCCGGAATAGTCATCCTTGACAGGCTTGTGGAAGAAAGCAAGAAAGGAGAGAACAGGCTTACTAAACATAACAGTTTTGCAAAATCAGTCCAGTTTTGCAAATGGAAAAAAACCAACCAGCTCTCCCAAAACAGTGGGACCAAAATCCCTCCTTCTCCAGACATCTTAACAACTGGCTGGAGCAAACTGCTACACAGGGTGTAGAATAGGCAAGTTTTTCCTGGCATTCCCAGCAACACGATCAGCCTCATCTCATGTTCCTTTTTTAGGCTCCCAAACACGCACAACACCAAGCTGCAAGGCAAGGTTCCAGGTCCGGTACACAGACTGAACAGCTGAGTGCATCACATACTCACAAGGATTATCATCACACTTTGTGATGCTTAAGGATTTCCAATGACCAAAGAAGGCAATGTTCTGGACTAATGCCATTCTGGAAGTGGAATTTAAAAAGCTATTTCTCATTTAAGATTAAACATAATCAAAGGAAATCAGGTTCACAATTCTAGTTCATAAACCCATATGCTTCTCTTTCTGGTGAAATCTTTCAGTAATGTCTCTGCTTCCTGCACTGACGTGCTCACAAACCAATGCCTCTTTCAGAAGGTTCCTCGTTTCCACCTGTACAACACCTAAAAGCTGCCACAAATCAGATTATTTTTTTCTGAGACGGTATGTGAAATCCATAGGATGTTCCTACAGCTAAAATACCTCACCTGCAAAGTGCTGCCTTTGCAGTTATTAACTCTGTCCATAAGATGCGAGAAGATGGTTTTAGTTGCAAAAACACTCAATAAGAACACTAGTGCAGTAAAAATCCCTGTATTACTCAGCCTCTTTGGCCTATTGATATACACATATATTATTTTTTTTTGCCAGTATCACTTGCATCCAGGTTGCAAAAGTAGCTCCTAAATATGGGTTACAGTTTTCAATAAACGGATTCTTTAGCACTAAAATTGCTGCCTTGTGTTTATTTGATACTTCATTCTCTTCAGAAATTAAATATTGATGAGAATCTGGGTCACAAAGGTATTTGATTCTCTGAGCAAGAGGAAGGTGAATGAAGAGAATGAAGAGAAATCTAAACACTTCTGAAGATAAATACAGTTTGCATCTAATGGATATTTTAAAGAGTGTAAGCATCATCACATTTCCATTATTTGAATATGACCAAAGTGAAAGCAGCACAGTGATATGATCCTTTCATGTTACCATGGTTATATGAGATAAAGACAGGAGGTGTTTTTTAGATTTCCAGTATTATTATTCTTACAATACTGCAAGGATAAATTTAAGTGGGGAGGATGGGATGTCAGAAGGAGCTTTCAGCTTTTTTTTCTATACATGAAGCCAGGATGCAAAAACTAACTCACAGGGACAGGTGCAGATGCCACATATTTTACTGGGATGTCTGTCTCCCATAGGATTTGGGGTTCAAAATGATTACTCACTACAGCAAGCTTCTGGAACTCAGTAGTACCAGTGATGAGACAGTTGAGGCCATCAACACCCCAGGCTTTGCAAGGATTTGTGATGTTCAGACAAATACTGCATCAAATCTTGGTGGAGGAGATTTGGAAGGGAGGGAGAAGTATTTTAATCTTTCCAATGAAAATGTCCTTTTGTTTTATAGATAAGCAAGACCAACAGATAGCTGCTGCAGAAAGGGGCAGCCCTGCTGGTCCTCCTTCTCTTGAGCTGTACTTGTCTGACTCTGCAACAAGTCTACTCAGGGAGCTGAATCAACAAAAACTGTACAAAAAAGATGCAATCTTTTGCAGCATGCAAGTCCAATTTATTACTGCAATGGAACATCTGTGAAACTGGGACCAGTGGAAGAGATATTTATTGTATTAGCTTGATTGCAGCAATGTATGTAAGGGCAAGGTCCCTGAATAGGTATCAGGAAAGAAGTGAAGAAAAGAGAAAATTTTCCTTTGCTGAACAGCAATATTCAAAACATTTGCAAGCTAACAATTCCTAACATCAGTTTCCCAATACCATGAAACTGCCACATGACATTTTGTGTGCTTAACTAAATGGGCTGAAGAATGTGTCTTACCATACAGGTGTCTAGATCCTCCAAACGTTCTATCTCTGTCAACTCCTCAACCGTGATGATGGAGCGCTTAGCTGGCTTTTCTTCAGCTAACTCTATTTCTAGTGATTCCTGCTGTGGAAGTGGTTTGCCACGTCTGGTCAAGTGGTCAGCCTGAGGGCAAGGATAAAGACAGGAACACACCAATCAAACTATTAAAAAAGGCAAACCAAACCTAACCAGAAAGCTCACAGAACTTAAGTGATCACAGATTCTAGAAGACCAACTACAAATGCACTTTTGTGTGTTAATCTTATCTTTCCCCCCGTCTTTTCCCCCTACTTTTGTCATATTATTATAAGGCTTCCTCAGCATTTTTCCTGTCTTTATTATAAGGAAAATAAAGTGGTGGATGAGAAGCTTTGTCCTGCACCATTGTGGTATTTTCTTGTTTTGTTTGTTTGTTTGTTTGTTTGTTGTTGTTTGGTTGGGCTTTCTTGTTTAAATTACAGATATGCATAATTTCATATCATATACATTTCATGTATAATGCAATTTCCATCATTATTAGATGGCAAAAATGTTATCACTAGCTATTAAAAAAAAAAAGCCTTTTTTGTTAAATATCTTAATTGTCTTTCACTGAAGAAGTTGGTATGGATTACCAGAAAAATAATGTAAAACAAAAATAATCATTGATGATGATGATGAGGGGAGGTTTAGGCTGGATGTTAGGAAGAAATTCTTCACAGAAAGAGTGATTGGCCATTGGAATGTGCTGCCTAGGGAGGTGGTGGAGTCACCATCACTGGAGGTGTTTAAAATAAGACTGGATGAAGCACTAAGTGCCATGGTTTATTGATTAGATGGTGTTGGGTGATAGGTTGGACTTGATGATCTCGAAGGTCTTTTCCAAGCTGGTTAATTCTGTATTCTGTATGAGATAAGATATATATTTTTTTAATTATCAGAAAGGAAAAACTCTAACAATATTAAAAATCCATTTTTAGACCTGCATAACAAAGATTGTTTCTAAGAACAGGGAGAATGTTAACATAAGCCACCCTGGACTATACTTGGAAAGGAGTGGGTTCATGTTGTTAGGAAAATGATGAAGTATTTCCTAGTTTCATTTGTAATTGAAGAGAATATTAAATAATACCTGTTATAGACAAGTATTTGAACAGTTAGAGAAGCCTTCAAAATGGCAGCTAAGGAGAGCTGTAGTCCACTGCTTAGTATCAGCATGACTCTGGACAACCAGTGGATTTTAGTTTTGCTAGCCATCAAAAAGGGTGAAGGGATGACCGGAGTCAATTACAGTTCACTTAGTCTGGTGTCTACACTGGAGAACTGTTATGGATCCATCTATTTTTAATCACATTAAAATGGCTAGAATAACAATTAATTCTAATTGCCACCACATTAGGCAAGCTCAGGTCTCATCAAACAAGGTTTATTTTCCAAATTTTCCTCAAACACTGTTAAGTCAGTGCAACATACACAGACATATGTAGGTGGCTGAGTTAGTTGTATGTGACACTTCAATTTAAGGAGCTGGCACAGAACTGTATCAGTACATTTAATCTTTGCTGTATTAAGAACTAGCTGCCAGCTCTCAGATTGCAGTTGTCAGTTGAAGATTAACACTGACAAATATGACAGGAGTTCCTCTACCAGCCTTTTCGAGACCTGTGGTCTTCAATGTGCTTTCATCAGTGTTATACTGTTTGAAATAATCTGCAGCTAACAGAAACACAAGGGTGTTAAACAGTGAAAGGGACATGTTACTAATGCAGTCCAAAATAAATCACTAAGTAAATCAACTCAATCACAGACAATCTTTCCTAAGGAAATAAAAGTACTGGCAATTGGCTACATTAGCTAATTGAGGACAGTTCTGAAAAGCAGCAAATATCAAGCACTCTGAAGTTGTAACTGGGACGGAGATCTAGCAAAGCCAGCCCTGAAAACAAGCTACCACTGAAACTAACAACAGAAAGGAATTCTCTCCTTTGCTATGTAAGCACAAGGAGTAAAGAATATCAGGAGAAAACAAATTTCACTCTTACATAGTGTTGGATAAAGCATTGGAATAGTCAGTCTGGTCCTGGGGACCACAATTTAAAAAGAGGCTTTTAAAACAGCTGGGGAATGTGCAGAGAATCATTACTGAAGTGACTCAAAGGCTGGAGAAAATTACTGTGTCAGAGTTAGAGTATGTCCAAGTTGTGCAATATCACTGGATAGAGACTGTGCACTGCTCATGCCAGTTGAGCCTGCTCCAGGCCAACCAGAGCTAATTTATGGGGCCACTTTACACAGTGAGGCAATGCTGCTGTGCAGCTTCTGCGCCTAGAGGATGTATCTTTATACAATGATGCTCTGTATTATGAAGACACACCCACAAATAACCCAGACTTTTAATTTATGTTTAAAAATGGGGGAGGGGAGGAGAGGGAAGGGGAAGGGAAGGAGAGAGTGGTTTGGTTTCTGTATATGAAGACTTTCATAAAGAGATGAAGAAATATAGGTTGCCTTATTTTGTGGGGATATATATGGCTCCTTTATCTTGTGGGAGAAAAGCACCTGAGAAAATTTAAGCCTGCAAGCTAGAGAAATTTCCATTAGAAATGAGGAGCAATTTCAATCACACTGGCTTCTTTAACAAACAAAACAAAACAAAACAAAACAGCCTCCCCCCCTGATCCAACAGTAGTGGGATCATTAGAAATAAAAATGTTTTTCTGTGGACACAGCCATTTATTTCTTCTACTCTAGATGAAGCAAGTACCCTGCCTCCTGGCAGCTCAGCACCTTCAAACAACAAAAAAGCATTTTCCATGTTTCTACCTTTCTCTGCCCACCTGATACCTACATTTCTGAGGTAGTCTCAAGATGTACTCATTCAGGGAACAACATCAAAACAATCCCCTCCTCCAAAGAATGAATTTTTACCTCCCATTTCACATTCAACCAAGCCTTATCATCTCACCAGAACAAGTAGGCACTCATGACTCAGTGTGCATCCTGATGGCATTTTCAGTTTTGTATCTGACAATAATGCCAAAGTTAATAGGACAAATACAGAGTGCAGCCTCTTCGGAGGTTGTGTTTTCTTTAAAGCATAAAGGCAAGAGTCTCACGATCACATTTCAAATGATGTTAGTGATGCCAATGAAAATAAGACAAATTTCAAAAGAGAGCTGTACTAAGGAGAAATTGAACAAGTTATGAATGTAAACAGCATTGTTAAGATACTCAGCATGTACAGGTATCAACCACACAAATACTCACCAGTTTGTGATGGCAGTGGGAAAGTGCATCCAGGATTTCATCTACGACTCGGTCAGACAGGAAAGAAGCCACTGTCAGTTTTACTTCACTGTGTGAGGATTGAAGATGAGAGAGAGAAATTTTTAATTCACACAGGAGATTTCTGTCTTTACAAAATGTTCAACAGTGCAACTATTATCCAGTGCTGTCACTTTATTTGAAGCAAAACATTAGAAGGTGTCAGGATATATGACTGCAGGTTTCAGAAATAAACTCATGAATCACACTACAAACACAAGAGCCTCTGTACCATACTTAGCCTGCTTTAACATTCTTCTAAAAGCTGAAATGAAAACATCTGGGTAAGAGAGCTGAATGATGTGCAACTCTGTAAGGAACACTGACACTGAAGTAAGAAAAAGTTGGAATCTCAGATGAACGGGGTTAGGGTTAAGGTGGTTAGGATGATCCTGCCTGTTTAACACTGCTGCACCAAACAACTACAACTCACTCACTTCTTCACTCTTTTCTTGTGTTTGTCTGCCAGCTGAAGGACAGCTGTACAATGCTGATTCTATCAACTTTGCCATCACAATTTTGCTTCATCTTTTTGCTTTAGGTGACCACTAGCTCTCTCAAGAACTTCACATCAGCCATTCCCGTTACACAGAAGTAGGTGGAACAGCAACACATCCACTACAACTGAACTATGATTTCACTAGGAATTTCCCATCAAGGAAACATATACCTTGAATTGCTCCCATGGGGTCCTCTCTCTGGCCACAATACAAAAGGCTCAGGCTCTGGAAGACTTGCAGCTGATAAGTACATATGCCTGAGCTGTGGCCCAAAGCTCTGTCTCTCCTTCCTCTATCATTTCAAGTCCAACTGCTTCAACTTACACTTGCCAGCAAGTAACAAGACTTTGTTTTAAGGTATTTATCTGTGGATTGAGTTGCATTGGATTAACAAAGCTGCTTCTGTCTGGGGCTAGCACTGCTACACAAAGCCTGTAGGGAAGAGTAAGAATCACCTGGGAAAGGCAATGCAGTTCATAGGGAGGTAGAATGGGGGCCAAGCCAGAGTAGGAAAAGAATGAGAGTGAAGGACTTCCTTCAGTTACTTACATATTAATTTCAAATAATAAAAGGTAGGAAGGGTGACACCCTCACCCCACAGACAGTTGCAGTTTTCACATGTGGAAGGGGCACTATTATTGCTTGAAGGTCAAGGTTTGCTTGATAATACTGATGTGAACAAATTTCACTCTCTGCACCATTTAAAATGCTCTGAAGGCATAGCTCTGAAGTCTCTTCCAGACAATTTTGCTGCACTCAGTAAAACTGATTTTTAAGTCTTAAGGTTTTCTTCTTTTACAAAGATACTAGCATCCCACAATCCAAAATGACATGCTTTTCTATCAAGCAGAAAGGTATCCTTAGCCAAATAATAGCAACTGCAAAGGTTTAAGTAGAGGTCAGTCACATTCTGCTGCATTTTATATATATATATATGTATATAATGTATATATGCTCTGGTCTACATTTAATGTGAAAATGAAAAAGGAGGCAGTAAAAGATCAACTCAAATCTTCTTTTCCCCCCTTAAAAATAAAAATAGAAGAGTTGTTTAGGAAAACAGTTTCTGCTCCAGGTTTCTGGTTTGAATATCCAAACCTTCATTTTGTAAGTATGGCTGTCTGCTGTGCACATCTCCCACAGAAACAAAAAGTTTTAAAGTGATTGCTACAGCTACAGGATGAGAGCAAACATGGCAACAGACAGAGAGAACTGTTAACATTCAAAGCAAGTAAGTGCAATTTTCTTTTATAACTCAGTGTTACCTGAGCACATAGATAGATTTGACAGAAAGTATCAGTCATGAAAACATTATTTGTGTACCATAAATCAAAACTCTTTTACTAAATAGAACAGAAGCACATGCATTAATGATCATGTTAACATCCCTGGAGATTCCAAATATTTGGATCTCCTGAGCTAAGTTGACCAAACCTGCAGGACAATTTCCTGTTCTTTGAATGCCTTAATATAGTTTCTTATGAATCACAAAAACCCACCATGAATCATCTACTACACAAACATGCATACATGCAATCCGAAATCCAAATTCTATAACCAATTTTGGTAGATTAGTCTTTTAAAGTACCTAATTTTATTGAGGATATCAATGCCAGATTGCTCCAAGAGGACATTTTTCACAAAAGTGCGTGGGATGGAAATCTTCTCAGTGCTTGCCTCGATCAGGTCTTCACGGATTCGAGCTTTCTTCATCACATTCGGGCAAAGGTTTTCTGCTGCATCCACCATAGACTCAAGGAGTGTCTGCAGCACAGTAAGCAAAAATTACTATCAAGATTTTCATGAGGTGGAAGATCACAGTGGGCAACAGCTCTGGGACCAGTTCTGTTTAAAATCTTTGTCAGGGACATGGACAGTGGGATTGAGCACACCCTCAGCAAGTTTGCTGCTGACACCAAGATGTATGGTATGGTCGTTGTGCTGGAAGCAAGGGATGTCATCCAGAGAGATCTTGACAGACTTGAGAGGTTGGTCAATGCCAACTTCATTAAGTTCACCAAAGCTCAGTGCAAGGTCCTGCACCTAGGGCAATCCTAAGCACAAATATAGGCCGGGCAGAGAATGGACACAGAAGACTTGAGGAGGACTTGGGGATGCTGGTTGATTGGAAACTCAACACGAGCCACCATACATGTGCTAGCGGCCCCAAAAGCCAAACAACATCCCAGATTACATTAATGGAAGTGTGGCCAGTAGGTTGAAGCAGGTGACTCTGCCACTCTACTCTTGTGAGACCCCACTTGGAGTGTCCAGCTCTGGAGTCTTCAGCAGAAAGACATTGACCTGTTGGAGCAAGTTTGAAGGAGGGCCAGAAAGACTATCAAAGGGCTGGAGCACCACTCCTATCAGGACAGGCTGAAGGACTTGGAGTTATTCAATCTCGAGAAGAGAAGACCTTATGGCAGCATTTGAAGTGGGACAGCAGAAGGGGCACTTTTTACCATGACATACAGTGACAGGAGGATTTGGACTAGATAGAATCACAAAACTGTTTTGGCTGGCAAAAACTTTTAAGATCATTGAGAACAACCATTATCTAACTCTACCAAGTCTGGTGCTAAACCATGCCCCTTAGCACCATATCTACGCATCTTTTAAATGCCTCCAGGGATGGGGATTCCACCACTTCCCTGGGGAGCCTGTTCCAGTGTTTGATAACCCCCCTTTCAGTGAAGTTTCTTCTAAACTTCCTCTGGTGCAATTTAAGGCCATTTCCTTTCATCCTATCACTTCTTACTACAGGGAGGAGACCAACACCCACCTCAGCATAGCTTCCTTTCAGGTAGTTGTAGAGAACGGGCAGCTCTCCTCTCAGCCTCCTTTTCTCCAGACTAAACACTCCCAGTTCCCTCAGCTGCTCCTCAAAAGACTTGTTCTCCAGACTCATCACAAGCTTTGTTGCCTTTCTCTGGTCCTGTTCCAGGACCTCAATATCTTTCTTGTAGTGAAAGGTGCAAACCTGAACACAGTACTCAAAATATAGCCTCACCAGTGTTGAGCACTGGGGACCAATCACTGCTCTGGTCCTGCTTGTCACACTATATCTGATACAAGTCAGGATGCTGCCAGCCATCTTTGCCACCTGAGCATATTGCTGGCTCATGTTCAGCTAGCTCTTAATCAACAACCCCACGTCTCTCTCTGCTGTACAGCTTCCCAGCTTCTCTTTCCCTCTCTTTTCCAAATCAAATGTAAAAGTTAGAATGACCCTCTTGCTGTAAATGTGCAAAAGCATCAATGGAAGACTCATTATATCAATCTTATGCCAAAAAACCCCAAAACATTCCAAATACTTAAATCAATTCCCCCCACAGTTCTGTAAGACTCCCTAAAAATCCACAGGACTCAAGTGCATGAATGCTGCACAAAGGGCTGACCTGACTACTCCTGTCCCAGTAATAGTCTAGAAGCTCCACTGGGAAGCGTCTTGTGACTTTCATGTCTGCAGATTTAACAAGTGATAAAGCATCTTCACCTTCTTTCATATAATGGGGAAAAGGAGGTGAATACTAAAAATTCAGCACCATTTTCCTCCTCATCAACTTTTTAATTTTGAAGAAGTAATTGGTGATGTGGGATTCTGTTCTTCATTATATTCCAACTGACTGAAGCATTTTCTTATTTCAGCTGAGAGTTCAACCTTCACTTCCAGATTGTTTGATAAGTTTAAATATAATGAAACACAGGCAAGGTAGCTTAGTCATAAACTTAAGTTGACCTCAACTGCCTCAGAACCATATTATTAAATTCATCCACTTCCATACAGATCCCAACAGGTACTGAAGTTTTCTCACCTTGACTTTCTTCATGAACTGATACCTTTGCTGAATGGATGACTCTCCTTGCTGATTTTACAGTAAGATCTAACATAATTTAAGATACAATTTTCTGAGCAAGAGCTGGCTGAACACATAGATGAGAATATGCACTATGATGTCTATTTCAAGAACTGAGGTTTGACAGGCAACTTGTGAAAAGAATTCCTCTAAAGCTGCCTGTGCTGACTCTTGGGGCACTCTCAATACAGTCTGTACCAGGTTCAAAAGTGGTAAATGGGAAAAAAAATTCTGCAATGGAGTCTACAGAAAAGCATCTTTCACTCCAGTGGGATACATTAACTAGTGAGCACTTTTCTCCAAGACACAAAACATTTTGGGATGCTTGAGAGATGCCTTTATTAAGGGCCTAAGAAGCAATTGGTAAGTCTTCCCCTTCTAGAAGACAAAATGATGATAAACAGTATATGCTACTTCTGCCCACTGCAAACGCTCAAGCAATTTCTTTCATTACAATTGGACAAGTGTCCAGATAATACAGCACAAAGTTATATGAAACTAATAATGAAAAGATAATTGATATAAAAACATTGAGAGGTTGAAAAAAATTTCTAAAGAAGCACGGCACATTTGCATTTAGTTTGAGACTGTGTCACAGTATCACAGTATCACAGTATAATTAAGGTTGGAAGAGACCCCAAGGATCATCGAGTCCAACCTGTCTTGGTAGACCTCACAACTAGACCATGGCACCAAATGCCACGTCCAATCTCCCCTTGAACACCAACAACAGGAAACCTCAGGTTTCATTATTTCTCTATGGGAGACATGGAAACACAACTATCCACAGACCTTAAGTTGTTCATCCACAACTCTTGTGACTTCTCCAGCCATGGATTCAAGTGTTTCTTGGATTGGATTGGAGAGTGAACCATTTGCTCCTGCCCAAGCAGCTCCACCGAGGTGATACAGATTTGGTAAGAGCTATAAAACAGAAAAATCATCTTTGGAAAGTAGGCTCGTCACTACCTGTCGTCAAACCTGGACAAACAGCAGGAAATCTCCCTGCTTAATCAGTGTTTTTTCAAATTAGAATTACTTCATCACTGTAAATACTACCTACAGCTGACCATCTGAAGAAAACACTCCTTTGTGACACAGAGTTATTTTAATTCCTCAGAGAGAGAAAAGCTGCAGGCACACACTGAACTGCTCCCAGTATTACCAGGATGCTGGGCAAGGCTTACCGTTTTGGAGTTCTTGGCATCCCTCATAAGTCGTTCTGCAGATTTGACATCTTCCTGTACAGCATCCACACCACAGTTTCTTAAAGAGTTGAGATGATCTTGCACTTTTACACATATTCTGTCAATCATCTACTTGAACAACATACATAGAAAAAATAACAACATCAGAACATTGCTCAAATACGAACGGAATTCAGTCCAGGTAGCAAATCAATAGCAGCATGCAGAGATTTTTAGTGACACTATAACAATCTGGAAATGTGTGATGAGAGCTTGGAGGTGCATCAATGATACTAAAGAAAAGGTTATAAAGACACACCTAAACATTGGGAAAAAAAAAATAAAACCTCACCTTTAAAAAAAAATAATGCTTTGGAATATTTCCCCACAGTCACTTCTAGGATAACTAACCAGTAAGTTATGCATTTAAAGTGTTGGGGCTTTTTTAGCAAGTTTAATGCTGAAAATGTTGATATATCTAATACCTGGCCCTAGAAGGTCCCTGAAATTAAGAAGGTCAGACAGCAAGAGAAAGCTCTGTCATTACCCATTCAACAAAAACCAGCAGAGCATGTATAAGCAAACTGCAATTGTGCAGGCTTCTGGGATAATCTTTCAAAACAGAAATACTCCCAGTTTCACAGTATCACAGTATCACCAAGGTTGGAAGAGACCTCAAAGATCATCAAGTCCAACCTGTCACCACAGACCTCATGACTAGACCATGGCACCAAGTGCCATGTCCAGTCCCCTCTTTAACACCTCCAGGGACAGTGACTCCACCACCAAAGCAGAAGTTTCCACCAGACCTTTCACAGTGGGATGAACTTCATCTGTATCTGCAACATAAGTCACTCAACATGCTGCAAATACAGGGCAGGTGGTGTATCTGTAGCCTTCCAAGACAAAGCAATAAGAATGCCTGACCTGTAGTCAGTTTTGATTAAGATGTACGGGGCAGGGCGATACAGTAGTTTAAAGTCTTTATTAGCCCACATGGCATTCATTAAAATTGGCTATTTGACATTCTGAAGCAACATCTGAGAGCATGTCAACGTCATACAAAGTCTTGAGTTCTAGCATCTTGTATCATTAGCAACAAGAACTGAAATAATTTCACAGCATGCTCCTTTTCTGCTCCACATGACTCTTCCTCTTCAAAGGCTTTTGGGTGGCTGTTTTTTGTAGAAGTACAAAAAGCTAATTAATTATTAGATAGTGGAAAGTCTCACTGGGACATCTGCCCAAACACTCTGGGAATAATAATGTAGTTTTACCATACTAACACAAGACTTTTTTTCCCCAGCTCTCTTTTAAAACCCACCCTTATTGTACACAATTTTATATAGAAATGAGTCCTTTTTTTTTTTTTGCTTTCAAAAGAACAACAAATTACTTTTACTGAAACCTGATGTGTGTGTGGTTGCTGGAGAAAAGCACAACTAAACCCATCAAGCTACAGAAGTATCTAAATTTAACTCCCATGGAGACTGTTAACTTTGGGAGAAAAAAGGCAGCATTGGAACAGGTAATTACTAAAAATAAAGTGATGTTGTTCTTGCAGTTTTTAATACCAGTACATCTCCATGTACAATTTTCTCTGTCAAGAGGTTTGAGTATTCAGGTTCTAGTCATAAAAATGTACTCCATTAGCTGTGAGTAACACAGGTAGAAATATGTGACTTTGAATTAAGAGCTTAAAAAAACCCAAAACTGCAGACAACAGAGAGATTTCATTGTCTGAGCTGATGAGCAAAACCAAGAGAGTTGGTTCTGCCACTCTGCTCTGCTCTACTGGGACCTCACCTGGAGTACTGTGTCCAGCTCTGGAGCCCTCAACAGAAAAAGGTCATGGACCTGATGAAGAGGGTCCAGAGTGCCACAGAAATGACCAGAGGTATGGAGCACCTCTCTTGTGAAGACAGACTGACAGAGTTGGGGTTGTTCAGCCTGGAGAAGGCTCCAGGGAGACCTTTCAGTACCTGAAGGGCGCTACAGGATTGCTAGGGAGGGACTATTTACAAAGGCCTGCAGCACTAAAACAAGGGACACTGGTTTTAAACTAGAGTAGGGTAGACTTGGATTGGGCATTAGGAAGAAGTTTTTTACAATGAGGGTGGTGGAACACTGAAACAGATTGCCCAGGGAGGTGGTGGAAGCCCCATCCCTGGAAACATTCAAGGTCAGGCTTGATGGGGCTCTGAGCAACCTGATCTAGTTGGGGATGTCCCTGCTTACTGCAGGGGGGTTGGACTAGATGACCTCTAGTGGACCCTTACCACACAGTGCATTCTATGATTCCTCTCCTGTTTGCTAGAGTCTCCATTTGCATGGGAACACAACTGGTGCAAAAAAATATAAAAAGCAGAGAAGACTTCTGCTTTACTTTGTTCCCTCACTCTAAGCAATGCTTCCCATGACCACCCACGTTTCTGAAGAGTTTAAGGCAGACAATGGCTTACTCTCTAAAGCTATTTGCTCTGGTGGCACCTAAGGGCATGTTTACATGGTTGCTCAGTACTGGGCAGAGAGACTGGAAGTGACTCAGATACCAGCACTGGCACAGCCTCATGATGATGGTGGTCACACTGATGACAGCCTGCTGAATGTCAGACTCGTGAGCACGAATGAACTTAACTCTTTTCTGATTCCAGCAGCAGCTCTCAGAAATAGTTTTGGTCTTTCTCCACACAACACTACTACACGTGACACCTCCTTCTCACAAAAGCTTCTCTTTTCCTTCCAGAAATATTGTCATTGACAATTATTACTTCTTGGGAAACAAAGTACTACCCACAAGGCACATCTTGGTGTAAACCGCTCTGTCAGAAAGAGAGAAGCCTGTCCCAGGCAGATTTTAGACACCCAGAAGTGCCAGTAAGAAACATGTCCTCACCTGCTGAGTGGTGCTGGTGACAATGCCTTGCTGCAGCCGATACGCTTGCTCCTGTAGGTACTTTCTGGTCTCATGATTACGAAGCAAGTAGTTTTCTATCTAAAAAACAAAGCCTGATTAGGAAACTGATTCAACTCTCCACATTGTAATTTGCTTTCTTTTTTGCTGCTGTATCAGAAATAGAAACTGACAGGCATAACTGTCTAAGTATTTGTTTGTTAGCTGCAAACCTTTTTCTGTGTGTCTCAGTGCTTAATAGTCACATTCCAATATTTGTTCGCTCACTGACCAGTGACACACCATTAAACACTGGACTTTAGCCAGTGTTTGTTGAACTAGTCTTCTGTTTTGAACAATGTAGTAAGTCATGCTATCAAGGAGTAGAACCATGTTTGAGAAATGTTTAAAGAGATTCTGAATATACATAAAATGCTGTTGCAGAGAACATAATGACGCAAGGTAACCAATCAATTTATTTTAGATCCATTTGGCCTGCTACAAAGACATTGATTTAACAGTAGCACAGTCTGTAGAGAAAATAAAATATCTAAAAGTGCCTAAATGATACAGGAGCCTGAGTTCAGAAGTTACTGAAGGCTGAACAGTATGCAAGTGCTTTTCAAAGATAAGCGGCTCCTAACCCAGAGCTGCTGGTCACAGCCCACCATAACTGCCACCAGTAGTAAATACCTGCACATAGACTAACCACCTACACTGACTCTATCAAACTTAGTCAAGTAAAAAAAAAACCCTGCTAAGTAAACTGTTTCAGGTTCTTCAAAGGTGATGGCTCTGGTTTCAAAGAAAGAGATGAGAAAAAGATGGATGGAGTGGTCAGCAGGTGGTGAAGCAGAGACTAATAGGGATGGTCACCTCTAAATCTGCATTAGTGGTAAAAACTGGAACAGTTTGACCATGCACTACAGTAATGCAGGGTTTATCCAGTTTGCCTACACTGTAAAGTGTGCTGTAAAGACACTGGAGCTCAGGAGGTTTTCTACTATGTCCATCTGGTGCTGGACCAAGGCCAAGAGCACTCTAGTACTCAAGCTGTGGTATGCTGAAGCTTATAGGCCCTTTTGGGATGTCAGTCAGTCAAGCTCAGGTCTCCCTGCAGCAGGCAGGATAGCTCAGTCAATGAAGTCAGGCATTCTTCCATGTGTGGAATCAACAGCATTCACAGCACCGCTCCTGAGATTGTTACCTTTCTTTGGAGAGTACTTTCTCATGTGCTGTAAAGAAAGCCTGAACCACATATGATAAAACAATCTCAGGGCCAAACAATTTTAGTAGCTTCGAAATGAATAAAAGAAAAAGCTATTTGGACATAATGTGTAATTACAGCAAAGAATGTAACTCCCCATGGCCAGAAATTTCATGATGCTGTTTTCAGAGATGCATTTATCACTCTGGCTAAGAATGAGATGTAAGAGATGTCCATCCCCATGACTGTGGTTTTTTTTAAACCAGAATTTACATAATTTTCATGCATCAAAGAAAAAGCCACTAACTACCAGCACTTTCCCCTGTGAGAATCACTTTATTTAACATTTCTCTACGAATAAGAATCACAGTCATTTACTTTTTAATCACAGTTACCTGTAAGAACTATTTATAAGGTTTTTTTATGAGCTTGCCCTGGTTGAAGGAAGACTACTCATTAAAGAGATGAGAAGTGTATGCTTTCTGATTGAGCAGGAGGCTCACTCAGAGCTTGCAGGATTTACTATATTAAAACTCAGCTGGGAGTTTTAACTCATGCAAGTGGAACAGCTACAGCTACTGTCAACACCTCTTCATCCAAAAGAACATGTTGGTGCAGTTGGTTATTTAGAGCAACGCAGCGTGTGAATTTTACATGTACAATATAAAACACAGGCAGTAAATGTTTTTATCCTACCCCAAATTAAAGAGCATCTTTTGTCTCTTACAGCACTGACTGCACTTTTTATGCCAAAACGAGAAACATCCACCAGTAATTTTACCCATAAGGAAACATGCACAAGCACATATGTAACAAATGTGCTATTTTCTACCTCCCCCTTTGAGTCAGGCATACAGCAATACAAGGCCTAGCTTACACATTTTGAGTTATCATTTTTGAATATTGCACCACAGCATTCCACCAGCATCCACTCCAACCATTCTTTGGCACAAAAAGCCTTACACTCTTACACTCTCTTGCAGCACTTGACTACCATGCAAATCAAACAATCAAGAAACTAGTCTAGAATTTTTACTCAGCTAGGCATGAAATCACAGCCACTGAAGATGATTACTTTCTTTATTTTTAGTGGGTTTATCTCTCTTTGTTGGTGGTATATGCAATACCTTTTGCAGTGCCTCTTCTGTCTTCTCAGGGTTTGTTTTAAGCGCTTGGGAAGCATCATTCATCGGTATGGGCATGAATCTCAAAGTATAATTCCTAAAGAAAAACAACAGAAGTTATTTTTCAGTAGCAAAAGTCAACCTAATTACAGTATCTCTTTAGGAAGAATAAAGGAGAAGGGAGAAATAAGATGCATCTAGCTCATCTGTGGAAGGTACTAAGAATGTATTTTGCACGTTTTTAAGTGGACTCACTGCAGACATGCATGCTCCTTTTGGCTGCTAATTCTTCTTTGCTACTAGACTGAGGAGGAGATTTTGAAAAGTGAAAAATGCAGTTCAATGACCTTTGTGCTGGAGGTTGGACTATTTTTGCCTGTACCATAACAGAACAGAGAATGTCAGTGCCTGCTGGCAATGCTCTTAGATCTGAGTTTAAATGGAAACATTCAGTAACAGACAGATAGCGACTAAGAGCCTGAAGTTCGAAATGTTACTATTTAATAACTTCTTGTGTTTACAACAATTTGAAGACACTTGCTGAATTTTTAATAAAAGCTGACAAAACAAGCATAAATCTCCATGATTATTTATGCAAGCAATTGTTCCCTGCATTTCACTGATCTGTTTGCCAATTTTTTCTGCAGCTTTCTGCAATATGAGACTAAAGATAGAGTTTGGGTCCTGAAGACAAAATGTTTTTAAACTCTATGAACACAAATTGGCTAGTATGACACACATCTAAAATGCTACATGCAGCAGTATGTCTACACAACCCATCTGAAGAAGGGAAAACAGGAGAGCTTCCTACTCTTTAAAACCTGGCAATTATTCTCCCTGCTTTCAATTAGCCTTAATTTCCTGCAAACACCTCTTCCTCCTCCTTCAGCTGTCTGAAAACACCCCACTGTCTGTTCCTGTTCCATTCAGAGCTACATACATATGGTTGGAACTGTCTGTTTCTGAGCACTTTGAAGTTGGCCATTTCAACTGTGTCAGCTCCACTTCCCTCACTAAATGCACTAGCTCCAATAGCAGACAACCACTGTGAAACTCCAAGGTTCTTTCACCTCCTCTCCCATCAGTTGCTTTTAGCCATATGAAACACCGCTCTCTGAAGGACAGCAATCTTTTGAGCCACGAAACACCCTGATTCCTCACTGATACTACTAAACATTTCCCATTAAATCTTAATAGAAGATTTCAATGTTTCTTCCCCAATGCAAACATGGTAATGTACAGCTGTCAGTGGTAGGCAGTTGCTCATATGGAGTCAATAAGGTACCTGTGCTTCCACAGTGTCCAACTGCCTACTGCATCACAGCCAGAAAAGTAACTGTTTTTTTCTAGTTGCCTTGTCCTTCAAAAGAACTGTGCAAATGCCACAGACCCTGTTACATGTTCTCATTTAAAACTGACCAGTGAATGGCTGGCTGTCCACCAGCGTGGTGAAAATGTTTGACTATCCAAGATATCAAATTCAAAGACAGATAATAATTACACAGCTTGCTGATTGCCTGAATACTACCTGGCAGGTGGGCTATTTATTTAGTTGAAAAGAAATAAAGGTAGATTTCCCAGGATCACCGCTGCTGATTGACATTTAATACATCCCATTCATTGAAATCTGTAATTGCCAACTCTCATGCTAGTAATTATATGCTAAATGCAATTTAGTCAAAGGCTTAGTGCACACTCCCTCACACACAGAGACATAAACATAGGGGAAGGGAAGAAAAATGAAAGGCAAGGAGATTTCATGGACACATAGTCACAGAGGTTGAGCTTTTGAAGACCACTACCCTAAGAAAGGCTCTGTACTTGGTGACCTTCCAGACAGACAGCATTGTATTAGAATGGTACTGTATTGTCACCCATTAATTAACCAGCTCTTAGGGGCAAAAACCCCAAGAATTTAAAACCTGCTTTTCAACTTTGATCATCAGAGCAGTATTTGTCTTCACATTTCATTTTTCTCTGTCTCCTTTGAAGCTTAAAATATTCCTCCATTCTTCTTTTTATTAACACTCCACTTGTTTCTTGTAGCAGACTACATTTCTCTGCCCACTCGATAATCCAGTCATTTCAGGATGTATGGCACATTAATACCTTCAGCAAAACATCTCTATTTAAAGGGTGCTAAATTTCAAAGGTGCTCAGAGACTGTAATAGGTGCCTCAAAATCCTCCTCTCTCCCTCTGCATACAGCATGTGTGACAGTGGTCCTACATTTCTTCACAATTTTTGCCTTGTAGTAACTTCTGCTCCGTTCATGACTCTCTGCTACAGTGATGATTTTACTGCCTTTTTTAAAAAGGAAAAAAAAAAAAAAGAACAAAAAAGCCCCAAAAACCTTTTAGAAAAGAATATGGGGCTGTACAGTTCTATGTCAGAATGGGCTACAAAGCACACAGAATCACAGAATGTTAGGGGTTGGAAGCGACCTCCGGAGATCATTTGGTCCAACCTCCCTGCCAAAGCAGGATCACCTAGGGCAGGCCACTCAGGAACATGTGCAGGATGGCTTTGAAAGTCTCTAGAGAAGGAGACTCTGCACATTTATTTTCATATTAAAATTACAGTTACAGGTCCTGTTCAGTGGCCAGGCTGAACAGGATGCCCACTGTTCTAAAAAGCACTCCTGAACTGACACCTGTGGTGGACTACAGAAGAACCTCTCCATATCTTACATCAGCTGACTAGGGCACCCTTGGGGTAACTCTGCCCACAGCTACACTCCTGGAATTCTGCTGCAGGAACTGTATCTGTACACAGCTATAAACAGATGAAGAAAAGATGGGAGGAGGGGAGTGGAAAAAGAGTCTTCACCTCACTTCAGCCTGCTTTAAAGTCTGTTACAATGCCCCCCAATTCTCCTCAGCTTCCTTCTCACATCACAAAAGCCTAGGCTGCTTCTTTTTTATGGTTTAGTATATGACTTCCTTTCCTTAAGAACAAAAGGAAACCAAGATTCACATTCCCAAGGATCTTTGGCATATTTCATCCCATTTTGATCAAGAATTCCTTCCTGCAGAATATTGACAATTTTCATGTATTTTTAGGAAACACATGGTGGAGGATGCTCTCCATATGCCTTTGAGATGGACTGCTTAAAGACTATTTCCAGCCAGTCTGGACAGTCCATCTCCTGCAAGGTCAAAACTTTTTTGCTGGCGACATTATCGATGCTTTGAACATACTTCAAAAGTTAGAGGAGACATAAAATGACCTCAGCTTCCAAGATCAACAAATTGCTACGTTACACAATTATCTGTAGCATTTCTTCCTTTTTTCCCACCCCCCTCGTGCTTAGATAATTTGCTTTTGCCTTAGGATTTCCCCCTCCTTTCCATTTACTTTATCTATGCACTTCAGAACAGAAAAGTTGATGACAACCAGAAAACAAGCATATTTTCTTTTCCACCAGACATTTTCCATAAAGGTAACATGCTATTGCTCTCTGAAAGAGAAATGTCTGCAAGGTGACAAATAACCTTTTTGAATTAATATTCACTCCTATCAGTGGAATCACTCCAAACAATTTGTTTAACTATCTATACCTTATATAATTTCCCTCATTGGTGCAACTGAATTTATTTTGAATCCAAGTATATAAACTGCAACAGTTTCAAGAAAGAAGCAACTTCATAAGCTCTAGCCTCATGACTCCTCCAAGGGTTAAGATGCTCCCCTAAGTAGTTATACAGTTTTGTAGAACATCTTGGCTAGAAACTAGCAATCGTACATTACCTTCACCTTCTAAAGAGCTCCTTTGTTTCTGTCTGAGGGACTTAATGGCAAGAAACAACTGCAACTGCTGCTTAATATACATCAGCAATTTCTCTCTCTTAAGAACTGCAACAATAACATAGAATGAAGTGTGATGGAGATGCAGAGATGAAAGTCATTTAGCATCTAACAATGGTAACGCCAACTGTGAGTAAGCTCAAGGAAGCAAAATGACCCAGACCACAGTAATTATCATGAACAACTGCAGTTTCTGAGATCATCACTATTAGTTTCAACTTGCTGGGGGAAAGAAAAAAATAGTCAGACCACCAAGACATGCTTCAGTAATTTTCTGTTATTATATACAGCTCCATTCACTGACTAGAATAGAATTTCTGCATGCTATCAACATAAGAGAATGAAGAAAAGGGAAAATGTTCTCAGATTCAGAATCCTAATGCTAACAGCAGAATTCAATGGCCTTAATGCTGATAGCAGAGTATGGATGAAAGAGCCATAAAGCCTTTTCCCATCCTTTTGAAGGATGTGAAGTCATAAATTTTCCTTTAGATTAAGCACCCTGATGTTTAAAATTGAGAGCACTCAGCATCTTCAGATCATACAGACTGTGGTGAGAACTGCAGCTGCTCAGATCATTCAGGATCTAAGTCTCTGGGCTCTTCATCAGTCATTCAGTTGCTTGAGAACTTACTTTTCCAGTGCCACAGCTATGTCCTGGAAGCCCTGCGCAGTGATGTTATTCTTGTCCCATATAACAGTTCTGGGAGGTGAGGGGGAGAGGAAAGAAAGAAAGTTAAACAAGAACCACCGAATAAACCTGTATTGAACCTTTGCAGATTGAAATAACACAGTGTTGTAAGCTAAAAATTGTATAGGGGAAGGTAGCATTTTAAATACATGTGTTTAGTTACATGCTAAAAACACTGAAATGACAGGACAAAGATAGTACAAACTTCATTTCCCCTTAAAGGGGACTCTCTGTTTCCCATCATTAACACAGAAACATAATATTTCTAAAATACAGGCAATAGAAAGGTTTGGAGATAAAATTCTGGCCTTTTCCAGCACTGGCATCAAAAATAAAGCTCAAATGTTTGCTTTTGCAAGTTCACACTGAAAACCAGGAAAACTGCAGTAGGAGATCAATCTTTGTTCTACACAGGATATATGGATACAATTACTAGAAAAGGTATTAAAAAGGAATCATGCTGACTGGTGGTCAAAACTTGCAGTCTGTCATATATTCCATCCTGTACTAGCTCATCACATGTTCCTATGACCCCATAAGCAACATAACTGCCTGCCAATACAAGCCATTAGGCTAGGTGCATGAATTGCAGCTCTTTTGCAGCACAAGAGCAATAGGAGTGTTCCAGCCTTTCCCTTTCTCCCCCAGCTCAGACTACTCAAGCAGACTGCCTGGCAATTTGTGAACACATGTTCAAAAAAACCTCATTAGTAGTCAGAAGAGACAGTCAAGCAGATAAATCTTGCTTGTGCAAGAGCTCTAGTTGTAGCTCTTCTTTAAAAAAAGAAGAAGAAAAAGGACCATAAAAACAAACAAAGATTTCTGATGTTCCAAAAACAAGAGAGAAAATATAAGATAGATGGCAGGGTTTCACAGGTGTCGACAGCCTTCTGCTTTTGCAGAATTATCCCTTTAGTTTTCAGATGGAAAGATGGAAATAAGGAAGAGAGATTCTACACCCACTTGGCAAAGATCAGATGTACCTGAGGTCAAATCTTGGCTATTTTGGTCATCAGAAAGTGTGTTTATATTTCTACCTGGATGAGATTTTATAATGTTTTAAGCACAGCCAGTTACCATTGCATTATTCAGTTTGTAATCACATCACAGACTGTGGTGACATTCTGTCAACTGTGACATTCAGTGCAGTATGAAACATTTATTTCAGTTTGCCATCCTGGAAGCTGTCAAGGCTTTATTTCTTCAGGTACTGTGGTCATTTCAGGTCAACTCATTCAACAAACCTAAGTCACCTCTCCAGTGTTTTCTTGACATTTCCAATATGCAGTTTGGGCACAGCAACACTAACACCAGGATCCCTGCTGCTGAACAAGATAGCCAGGACTGTACTAGGGTGTTTCTTATCCTACAAGGAACAAACACTTGGACACCAGGCATAATGTGGTCTCTTCACATAGACAATACGCTCAGGAAGTTTCATATGCACAGTCTGACAAGGAGTGAGGATTAGCTCTCCTGATGGTGACATATTAAAGGGCCCCATCCAGATTCAAGCCAAATTGACTGTTTGATAATCACATGCTGGAAAGAAAAAAGGTGATACTCTCAAGACATCAGTGCCAGACATGTGCTAAAAAGCAGTGAAGTTGTCAGGCAGCTGAAGTTGCAGAGAAGAGATGCCAAGGTCCATCAGCACTGTAGGCTGGGGAGAGGGGAAGGAGGGATGGTCCATACTGCTACCCAATCTGAATTCCACATGCTTGTAGATCTGCCACAAACTGATACTCCAGAAGACAAAGAAAAGTTTACTTTAGTTTCCCACCCAAGCATCAGAACTTTCTCTGCTGGGAAGGCCTCCAGTAGATAAGAGAGGAAAACAAGATACAGTGGCTAAGTACTGGAAGAGGATTCCCAGAGACATTGGAGAATGCCTATACTTGGAGATGTTGAAAACCTACCCAGACAAGACTCCAAACAACCTCATCATAAAGTTGGCCATGCTTTGGGGAAGGCCATTGGATTAGATGACATCCAGAGCTCTGTAACAAGATTATTCTTCTTCCGCAATTCTAGGAAATTTAGAGTTATTTTGTTCCCACAAGAGGTCTTTCTGTTTAAATTCAGAAAATGCATTTTGCTCTTGTTTCAGTTAAAGAAATGTTTCTGAAAAGATAATTTTCTTATTTTCTTTGTTGTTTGTTGTTTTGGTTTAAAGAAAAAAGGATGAGAATCTTTTTAAATGGAAACACAATAAAGTGGCTGTACCTAGAAGGGTTCTGAGGAGCCACAGCTTGAGAATAAGCCAACAACTTCAGTATTATTAAGCCATTCTATCCTTTACTGCAAATATCTTTCCCTTACCTGAGCTTGGTGTTTATCTGCAGAGCTTTAGCCAGCATCTTTGCTCCCATATCTCCCATGGCATTTCCACTGATATCTACTTTTGTAAGAGAAGTATTGCTGCCCAGGGCATTAATAATGATGGTGACCTCAGTCTTCAGCTTGGAATCTGCGAGGGACAATGACTGCAGAGGCTGTGGAACATAGGAAAAGCACTGGTAAACAGCAACCAATGATGCACTCAATTCCTCGAACATCAACATAAGTTACTAGTTCCCCAAGCTCATGGAAACAGCAGTAGGTATCAAAGAGTTATTTCTGTGCTTGCCACAGGTTCTACAACGTGATAAACTTGCAACAACTTACAGCACAGGTGTCTAACATGCACACACACAGATTAAGTTGCAAAACCCTGAAAAGAAATAATTTAAGGGACAGGGCCTCAAATTTCCTCTGTCCTATTAAGTACAGAATACAACTGGAAACTGAAAAGAGTCAAGACAGCAACAACCAGCTTTTGAAGACAACTTCTAGTGTCCAGTGGGTCAGTAAGAAATAAAAATACCTAGAACTCCTCTCCTCTCCATGACACTGAGAGCTTTATCCAAGGGCAGATTAGGATCCAAGACATTGTTAAAACATACTGATTCCTTGAGACTGTTTTTGTATTGTTATTTCAACTACAGTAGTGATTTTGCCTCTCTGTTCTTCAAATAAGAACATGGACATACAGGAGGAAAGAGACAGAAAAAAATGCAGCAGGTCTGAAATTAAAACCACCAAGAGGATCTATTAAAATAAGCAAGTCAGTGGACATTATTCACAGTGGTGTTCTGACATCTGTAATTGCAACATCTTTATGTAACTCCTTTTTAAATATAGTTTGTGTTAAACTGAAAGTACTACATTTGGCTCTGGCATGTCACACTGACACTTAAGGACAACTCTTTTTAAAATGCCTGTATTCCCTCCATTCTCAGTGTCTCAACACTCAACAGCAGGAGCCCAAGAATTACAATCTATCTGTAGCCATGCCTTGCAGAGGTATTACAGCTGCTAAAATTATAATCGGTCTCTGCTGATGTAGGAGAACTCCACAAAACACTTCCCTGGCTCAAGTGTGAGTTCACAGAGGAGGGCATTGTCATTATACACCCGCTTGGGGATGTGCGGTGGTTTTAGGCTATGCCTTTAAAATTTAGCTGCAGATTTCGAGCAGAAATGTAGAAAACTATAAACAAATCACTATTGGATGTAAAAATGAAAACAAAGGATTATTCTAAACAAATTCATAGGGTAAATGTCTAGGATAAGAGGAGCTGTACCATAACAATATTCCCTGTTCCCATTCCTTTCCTCTTCTCTTCTGATCTCAGCTGTTTTGTGTCGCTCAGGAGAGATAACCTGCTTCTGGCTGACCTTGGATAAGTCTAACCCACTGCTTTTCTCTCTCTGCTCCTCTCTCTCTTGGGACAGGGGAGGTTTGGGTGGGCAGTGGAATGGCTTCCCTGGTCTTTTTGACCCGGGGGGTTTTGTGTTGTTTGCTAATTGTAAATATCTGTATAATATTGTAAATACTCTACATTTTGTACACATTCATTGCATTCCATTGTAGAGTGGAGATATTGCTTGTAAATACAGCTTCATTTGCTTCTAACTGAGTTGGTCTGGCTAGAAGTTAATGCTGGGGGGAAACTTCAACCCACCACAGCATGTATTGGAGGATTAACTTTAGTAGCCAAAACATGTCCAGTTTGTCAGTATGGGAAAATCAACATCTCATAAGGATGAACCATGGCATATCCATTAGATGTCTAAAGGTTAATTTAATACAAATAAACCAAGTGAACTGTGCACACCTTTCAGACTCCAAGATGCTTGTGTGGCACCTGCTATATATGGGGACTCTTGCCTCCAGACACCACTGGGTTACAGTGATAACCAAACGCTTGCCACAATAAGAAATGCACTTGGCAAATGAGAAAATGCATAAAAATTTGGAGGCACAGCAGGCTTATAATTAAAAAGTCCAACAGTAACACAAGCCACATGCTGGTTTTATTTTAAATTGAAGTTATCAAATTACTATGTTAATGCCCTTAATCTGTCTCTGTTTCCCGGTTTTATTACATTATGCACCCTGAAGAATATTAGCATCGTATTAGAATGGCATTTAGAGCTTTTGGCACAAGTTTGAGAAGACCTCCTGTGACAGATTCACAGAACAGCAGCACCACAATGCATTTGGACAGAAATTGCCAATAAGCTTCTGAAAGTGAAGTTTCTTCTGTTTCTCATGTGTCACTTTCTAAAGTGTCATTCAAGTAACTTAGATGGAAGTGCTCCCCGCCACATACCCATTTTCTCAGTCTCAAGTATCCTCTAGGAAATGATTTCTCACCTCTTGCATTCCAATATTCTGACAAAGCAATAAATGACTGAAAACACTTCTGCACTGTGTTCTGCAAAGGACTGACACCTACATATCACTACTACCACATATGAAATTGGCATATAGCATAGTAAAGCACCTGCTATATTAGCAGTGTCTTTGAAGTGGATGAACTGCTAGCTTTCTTGCACAGCTATCCTTGTAATTTACTCAATGAGTATGAGCAAAAAATCTCTGGATTCCCTTGGTGCCCTGAACACAATCAGAATGTAGCTGTCAGATCAAGCACACAATCTGCTAAATAGTTATTCAATTACCTATTGCATTAAACAGAATAACCAAACAAAATCAACCAAACAAAACCCACCAGCAAAAGCTAAGCCCCTATTTACTCTACATAGTCTACAGGCATTTATTTCCTTTAACTACTTAATACTTTTAGCTGGATATTGAGAAAACTGAAGTCTGACAAGGACTTCAGTGTCGCTGCTGCAGAAAACAGAAACTTGGCCAATACACTGAAGATGTCTTAACACAATCTTATCAAGGGAGAGAAATTCTTGAAGAATAGAATTAGAAATTGCATGATTTTATACAATCATATCAGGAGTCATGCTCCTGTTGGAAAACATTTAAGAATTAAATCAAGCTAAGATTGTTCTCCCATGATCCAAAATGCTGTAAACCCCCTCGAAAGCTCAACTCTCCAACAAACACTGAACTAAGAACTAAAGATGTTCAGCACTGCAGCAATTCTCTGCACCTAGGCAGGACTGACTACCACCCTAAGTAATGGTACACACTACCTGCAGTGTAACATTTATTTTTGCAAGAAGAAATGAAATGGCACAGTAAGCCTACAGCTTTGGATACTTGGTGCAATACTAATAAGAATACAGTATTATAGCCTGGACAGTACAATATCTGCTTGAAAAGAGAAAACATTAAACAGATGGGAATTTTTTGCTGTATAGGTTAACTACTACTTTTAAATTTCACAGAATTACATTTGTATCTAGCTGTACTTTTACAGTCATAAAATCAAGCTATTGATTATTTAAATCATTTTACCCATGACTCATGTTAACACAGCAACAGATCTATTTAAAGTGTGTGTAAACATGTGAAGAAGCATTTGGCATATGACTAATTTAGATTAAAGCCTCTTGCTTTAGCTTTCCATGCAGATAATGTATGATCCCCAAACTATACCAGCCTGCAGGCAAAACTGACCAAGTTGTATGCTCTGGGCAAAATCATACTCTGGTCTCTCCAATCATACCTTTACTTTTTAACTTCCTGTAGCAGTAAATGCATAGTAGAGGCAGAACAAGGACCACTCCATGTAGAATTCAAAATCAAATCAAAATAACTAGAAGCTTAAAATAATTTTCTAAATGCTGTACTAAATTAAAGCAGAGCAAGGACCATCCAGCTATCTGCAACACGTTTTTCCCATGGAGCTACAGATCTACATCCTCAACTCATCAGCTGCCATAGGAAATGTTTCAGATTGACTTTTAGCACCTGATGAAACAGAAACAAATGAGATTAACAAGAGAAAAGAACAAGAGGAAAGAAGAGACAGGTTAGCACCAACAGAATCACATGCTGTATGCCTACAGTTAATGCATGTGGCAGTTTTAGGCTGATGCCTAGGAAATTTTCCATAGATCTTGAATAGAAAGTGATAGAATGTAAATAAATCACTGGAGGTGTTCAGGAGGAGACTTGATAGGGTGCTTGGTTGCATGGTTTAGTTGATTAGGTGGTGTTGGATGATTGGTTGGACACGATGATCTTGAGGGTCTCTTCCAACCTGGTCTGGTCTGGTCTGGTCTGGTCTGGTCTATTCTATTCTATTCTATTCTATTCTATTCTATTCTATTCTATTCTATATTACCACTGGATGTAAAGGGAAAATAATGATAAGGTCTAAATAGTCCTATTGATCTGATAAGTAACACAAAGTTAGTTGTACAAGCTTTCTCTCTTCCTCAGCTCTTTGCTCTAGCAGATGCTATCTGGTGCTTCTGCTGGCTTGCAGACCTTGGCTGCATATCTTTGTTGTGGCTAAGTACTAACAAGCTACTTTCTGCTTTTCTCCTCTTTCTTTTTCCCTTGTCTGGGGGGAGGGAGTGGGGGGGAGATGGAAGCTATTGATAGCCCCCTGATTTTGTCCAGGGGGGTTCTTGTGTTGTTTATAAATTGCAAATACCTGTAAATATTGCATATTTTGTACATATTCATTGCAATTCATATTTCCAGATTTTAGCTTTGCTTGTAAATATAGCTTTGTTAGCTTCCAACTGAGCTAAGTCTGGCAATTTTATTTTGAAGGGGTAATGCTCTCAAATGAGTTGGGGGGGTAATTTCAACCCACCACAATGCACAACATGAATGTTACACAGTTAAGTACCTAAATAAAATGACTTTTTGGTGGATTATTTCATTGTAACATTCTTTGAAAAAAAAAATAGGACTACAGAGTGTTCCTTAGGTTAGCTCAGGAAAGGCACAGAGAGTAAGAATTCCAGAAGCACAGCTGACCACTGGACTGTGGCAAAGGCAGAAATTGGAACATGGCTGACATCACCTATGGGCTGAAAAGAAGCAGAGGAAGCTGGAGCTGATGATGTAAGGGAGGGAGCTGTGAGAATGATACATCCAGAATTTAGTAGCTGTGTTTTCCCTGTTCTGGAAGGTTCAAAAATGGAAGCCAGAAAAGGTAAACAGAAAACATTAACACTTAATAGAGACTATAAGAGGAAGTTGGAATTTTTACCCCTGCAAATAGATAATATGAACAGTATAGTCATGAATAAGGAAAAAAACACCAGAGCAGAACATATGAGAAGACGAATTGGATACCAAAAGCAACACAGAGTGTGGTGAAGAGGTGTTTCAGGATATGGCCTGAGTAGGGAGAAATGTTCACCTGCAACAGAGTAAAGGGATGACATAAACTGAGAAAAACCCCTAAATTATGTTTGCTTCTGATGAATCTGGTTTGACATAAGAGTGAGATGGAGGGCAGGACATAGACAAATAGCCAAAGAGAAGAAGTAGGTGCTGTCTGACAGAATGCCACCCATCAGAACACTATCGACAGGAAAAGGAGAGAAGGGGAAAACAGCCCTGCACTGTTCCCTTTACAGACAGAATAGAAGGAGGTGGGCACACACTGCAACATGAAAAGGCTAGTTTGGTATAAGAAGCAATACAGAGATCTACCAAGATGTTCTGTGTGACTTGTGACTCACTCCATGTGACTTACTGCTTTCATGAGAGGCACTATCTCAATGAGAATCAGCTCAGATACCCCTATGCAGCACTTCACTGTGTAATACTGACAGCCCACGTTACAAGGAATAAGGTGAGGAGGCTGGCAAAGAATCAAATAAAAATAATAATAAAGTATCACTAATTCAAATTAAGAGGACACAGAGAGAAGAGAGGACTAGTTTAACAAATTACTTCAAATATGAGTAAGCAGTAAGAAAAGCTGAACACACAATAAGGGTCTAATGACTATTTATGGAAGGAGACATCAGAAACTCTGGTAAAAACCACTCCAGTGAATTTCAGGGTGCATACACAGATGGGAGGAGAAAAGCAAGCAGCTAGTGTGGGGACCATGAACTTGGAGGTGAGACAATAAAGACAACAGGAATGGCAAGTGTTTAGACAACTGAAGTCAACAGGCAGTTATTTCTGGAGAATTAAGTGGAGCTTGCTTGTTACTTGTATGAGGAATGAAGGAGAAAGAAAGGCCTAAGAATAGATGAATAAAGATTGGCAACCATGACAGTAAGAGTGCATCTTAAATAAGATTCCCTTATAGCCAACTAGGATGCCAAGTAAGGCAAGAACACAAACCCAACCACGAAAGTCTTTCACAATCAGCAGAGAGGGTGGAGATGAAGAAAGTGGGCAAGGATCCCAGCAAGGCACTCTGAAAGAGCTTTATGCAATTGGTCCAGCGGTTAATGCACTAGAAGAAGTAAAGAGCAGCACAATGAACAGTTTACGTGCATCTTTAGAAGGAGAAAGGAGTTCTGGGAGATTGCTGAAGTAATTTTGCATTTTATCAAGCAAAAAACCATGCTAATACACAAGAACAGCTCTCATGAAATACTGCATTTGATTTATGTAAAAAAAAAAAAAAAGAAAGAAAAAGACAAATTCTGTTATTGAAGGAGTAGCATCACCCAGAGAACACTGCTGTTGCAATCTCCTATCAGGACACAGAAGTTTTGAAAACTTGTACCTACAGGGCTGTATAATTTGCATCTAAAGCAATTAGGTTAAGCACATCCAAGTACCTAGAATGCGTCTTTTCCAACAAGCACAGATCCTCAGACTATCCTAAGAAACATTTACCTATGTGCTTCACAATTTAGATTAAGGTTTGAAAAAATAACCCCCAAAATATGGATGAGTCTGTGGGAGGATCATGATCATATCTTAGGCATCAAATTAACACTGAAGAAAATAATCAGAAATAGGATGTGAGGGAACAAATACACATGATGATAGTAGGCAGAGAGATACTCACTGAATCCTCATCCTGAATCATCTGAACTAAATTATCAAGTACTGGAGTGAGATTTCTGGGGGAAGAAAAGTTAGGAAGACGATGAAATCAGCAGCATCTCCTCATTCGTTCTCATGTTATTTAAAAGAAAGAAAAGCCTTACTTGGATTTCATGTTGTTAAAGTTTTTGCCTAAGGCCAAGTGTCTTATCGATCGGTTTTTACTAAGCCAGACTACAAGGGTTGAGAGGTCAGACTCTAGGCCTGTAAAGAAATCAGATTAGATCAAGTTAGATTAAGAATTAAAATACATTTGCACAAAAGACCCAGACAGGGACCAATTAATAATGTTACATATATTCAAATAATTACATCAGTGTACTGATTTCTAAGAGCTCTACAGAAATTTCCATTCTTCTATTTTAATCTTTTTTTATCCCCTCTGTTTTTCTATGACAACAGATGCTTTCTCTAAAACAAGCCCTTTAAATCTTCGACCTAATCACCCATTGGAGGCACCTCTCAGAAACACAGAAGAGAAACATGGTCCCTTATCCATAGTCCCATCACTCAAAAGTAGTTCCTCACATTGTCAGGCAGAGTTTAAAGCTCCTTTGAAAATTCTGAAACTATGATAATTGCTACTCAGTCTTAGCAGAACTGTGCACCAACAAGGTCTCAAAGCCTTGAAGTGCAAAAAGGCTAACACAACAGGCTACAAACAAAATGATCTGGAAAACAAGCCATGTTTTATTCTAGTCCTGAGTACAAACAATAACTGGCTACTGTATTGTCGTCCCAAACTAGTGGTGTATTTGAAGTCATTAGGTTACAATGACCTAGGACTCAGATCCGCAGGATAATTTAGATGTCAAATGCCTTTATTTATTTATAGCGATCAATCTGTTCACATAATTGGGCTGAGTCAGTAGCACCCAACACTTTCCCCTTGCCAATACATCCCACTTTCTTGGGCACACACTTGTACTAGGAAACTCTTTCTGAATGACTTCCATATTTGGCTGTTAGAGAGGCAGACACAACAGGTGAATTCTTCCATCTACAATTTGAGTTTGCAAGATGAGAGCCTAGCTGATACTCCCAGCTATGAAGCACTGCCTCCAAAGCAGGAACAGTCCAGGACTTTTCCAAAGGCTCTAAGAATTCACTGACATAAAGCTGATTGCCTGTTTGCTCCAAATTTCCCTCTCTTTCTTCTTTAGTATCAAGACCTCACCCTCATTCTGTATCTGGCCTTTCCCTTTCTTCTTTCACTACATTTCTCATTTAGCTTCTCATCCTCTTGTACTTAAACCCACTTGCGTCTACATCTTATAAGATACTGCCACCAATTTGTTCTGCTGTGTTGCATTTATCTCAAACACTATAAATTTCTGAAGGTACACTTAGTCCATAAACATTCCTTATCAACTTTATAGCAGTAAGAGTTCTTGATCTGAGACATCTGCATAATCAGTATGTTTAATGATCATATAGGAAGAATGACCATCTTTGATTACACTGTGAGCTGAAAGAAAATGCCTTTCTCAGATTCTGGACTTGCACGTCCCTCTGATTATTGTTCTGTGTACTTACCATTGTCTGAAATATCTAGGCTGGTGATATTGTGTATTTCTGCTATGCATCCTTCCAAGACTTGTGCACCTCCTGATCTTAACTAGAGACAAAACAGGAGCCATTTTTGCAAACTAGTTACGGTTTCAAGATCATACAGAAAACAGTGGTAGGAGCTTTGGGTATACAGAAGGCACTACCAGCAGTGAAATCAGCAGGAACAGAAGACAGACATCAACATGACAGCCACATTCCTACTGCTGCCATCCTTCCTTCTCACTATTTATGTATCAATAAAAAAAAAAAAAAGGGAGACTCTTTCTCTTAAAACTACTGCTCAGAAGTTAAATCAGGGGAGGATTTAAATGGTGCAGACACAACAAATCCTTTCGCATTTGTATCAGGCAATGACCGCAGGAGTTTGGTACAGGACATTTACAGCAGCCAGTGAGAAAAAGAAATAACCTATGCCTAGCCTGTAACAGCACGCAACACCCTTGAATTCCTTCTTTCAGCTCTTAGCACAACGCTCAGGCGCCCAGGCCAAAGATGAGTAGCAAATTAACAAGACCAATTTCCCTGCCACTGGAAAGAAAAATTTAAATCTAATGGCAAAATGGTCACGAAAGACCATGAACAAGAGAAATCAGCAAGATACTGTATTTTTAAAATAGGCATAAAAGATAAAGCCATCAAAAATCACAAAAATGTCTAGATGAAAATTATCAATGATGATATCATTAAATTAAGATAAATGTCTGGACTTAGTGAAGAAAAAAACGCAACAATGAAACAGCCTGGGGACAAACACCAACATCAAGAATTAAAGTTATCAAGACATACAAAATTACTTAATGCTATTGAATTAAACAATGCAACTTTTTTGTTATTATTTATTTTGAATAAGCAAAAATAGTTTGCTTGTTTCTTGCAGCTACATGAACTATATAAAGTGCATTTCATTTTAGAACATAGAATACAGAATAAACCAGATTGGAAGAGACCTTCAAGATCATCGCGTCCAACCTATCATCCAAAACCACCTAATCAACTAAACCATGGCACCAAGCACCCCATCCAGTCTCCTCCTGAACACCTCCAGTGATGGTGACTCCACCACCTCCTCGGGGAGCCAATTCCAATGGGCAATCACTCTTTCTGTATAGAACTTCCTCCTAACCTCCAGCCTAAACCTCCCCTGGTGCAGCCTGAGACTGTGTCCTCTTGTTCTGGTGCTGGCTTCCTGGGAGAAGAGACCAACCTCTGCCTGTCTACAACCTCCCTTCAGGTAGCTGTTCAGGTAGTTCAGTAGTTCAGGTACTTTAGCAAGATCCCCCAGAAAGACTTAAGGAAAAGAGGGGGAAAAGTCTACAAAAAATGAATTTTTGTGTTTTCTGGTTTTGCTTTCCTTGCTTCAAAAGCACAAAAACCTCTTTCAAACATGAAATAGCCTTTTCACTGCCTGTGCATAAAAAATCAGTAGCATTTTACTTTGTTGACTTACTTGTATAAATATTCTGAATCAACTTGCTGGTATTTCTGTGAATAGCCTCTTTTATCCTATACTTATCCTATACCTACAAAACTCCAAATGTCCTCAGAAGTACTTTTCAATAAAAGACTTGATTTGGCACTTCTTAGAAAGTTTGAGATACGCCACTGGTTAACAAGCAGCTCAAAAAGCTGGCCTGAGCATTTAAAGTGGTGGTCAGTCCCATGTGGTGGTGTAAGTGATACAAAATCTACCCATTACCCTATCCTCTCAAGGAAAAGTCAGATCAAAATCTGTATTTGGGGGGAAAAAAATGGTGCAACTTTAACTCAACTGACATTGTGTAAGAACATTTGTAGTTTTGCTGTATGCATGCCAGTAAGATTCAGTTTTGCTCTGTGCTGCACACTCAGCATGGCCCACCACAGGACAACCATTTTACAGAGTGTGGCATCTATTGTTGTAGAATCAACAGAACTGGCACATACTGTCTTGGATCAGTTGTTGGTTTTCTGTCTCTCCTATGAAGAGAAACTGGGAGACCTGGGGCTGTTAAGTCTTGAGAGGAGAAGGTTGAGGGGATTTTACCAACTTCTATAAATATCTGAGGGGTGGATGTCAAGATGAAGGTGCCAGTCTCTTTTCGGTGGTGCCCAGTGATAGAACAAGGAACAATAGGTACAAACTAGAACACATGAGGTTCCACATCAACATGAGGAGACACTTCTTTACAGTAAGGGTGACAGCATTGGAACAGGCTGCTCAGCGAGGTTGTGGGATCTCGTTTCCCAGAGATATTAAAAATACACCTGGATGCATTCCTATGCAGCCTGCCCTAGGTGATCCTGCTTTGGCAGGGGGGTTGGACCTGATGATCTCTACAGATCCCTTCCAACCCATAACATTCTGTGATTGTACTCACAACAGAATCCAAATGCTTGTGCTATATATATTTTGAGGGTTGAAGTGGACAATTTTTCAGGAGCAGCTTTCAACCTTGTACTGATAACTATACTCAAACTCTAAAATACACCAACATTTCATGTGCACAAATGGTGATCTCTATTTAATCTGAGAGTGATGACAACTTTTAGGATCGAAATGCGTTGCAACTATATTAAAATGATATTTAATATTTTTAAAAGCTGAGGTTAATTGTCAACATGGACAGTGATCATGAAAACAATCAAAACATCTGCAGTGTCTCCTACTCCTGACAGACTTCTGAGAGTTACAAATAGAAGCTCTTTTTCACAAAATAAGGAACAACCCTTCAACAATTAAAAATGCCAAGCGTGTTCAATGAGATACCAACATGGGAAGGGTAAACAAAGCTGCTTACTGCTTTAATAATTAAGGTAAACTATGGAGGGTACTTACACAGTGACCAAGCTAAGGGAAGCAGAAGGGAAAAGAGTGAAATACATCAGCGCTGAGCAGGTAGAAATAAAAAAGTAGTTTTCATAGTAAAAATCATCATCATCATAAAAAACAACTGGACAATGTAAAATGATTTAGCTTAGTGTTAATATACCAGAAGATTATGGGAGCAAATGGAAAGTGGTGGGAGAGGGAAGGAACAGAGAGATTTATCCTTCCGGAGTCGAGCACAGCCTGCCTTATGCAGGAAAATGAGGGTCAAAGCTGAGGCATCAGCTTTCTAGCCTTCTAACAAGCATGTGCTTGTAGGAACTGGTTGTTGTGCAGGTCACTGGCTCCAAGCTTCCCATAGCTCTGTTGCTGGGTACAGATTAGCCTGCCTAGCTCAGAGGGCCAGGGAGAGGTGGAGCAAGACCCTGCAGTACTGGCTCCAGTTAGATTCTGGCACATACGTCCCTTCATGGTGGAAGCATAACTTCTTTCCAAAGCACATGAGAATGGATAAAGCTCAGCGATGTGAAAAAATGTTGAGGGAAGGATCTAAGGAAGTGCTGTCAGTTTGGAGGAGCCAGCTCTGGGAATGCAACACTGAGTTGGGCACAATTCCCCCCCTTCCTTTCTGTCATTAGAGTCAGCCATGACCATATGTGCTTTGGTGTCCAATAAAGCTAATCACCCCTCAAAGGGCTTCTCCTTATCTCATTCCAAGGGTTACTTAATGAAAGGGCAATGTTTTCCCTCCTGTCAGTCCTTGATGATTTACATGCTAATTTTAACACTCATTACTTGTGTTTATGTTTTATTGATTTATTCATTTAAGGTTATGATTACAGGACTTTATTTTTGTTACTTTAATCACTCCTCCCTTTTTCCTCCCCCTCTCTCAAAGAGAAATTATCATCTGTCTGATCTCTCTACTCAGAAGTCAGAAACATGTGTACTTGACTTGAAAGCTTTTCTATTTGGAATTTGCATGCAGTGCTCTTCAAAGTAATATTATTTTTTAGAAGTATAAAATATCAAAACCAAACTATGAAATGCATTCACAATGACATTTTTTATTTTGTAAGGAAATTTGTGCACATTCCAAAAGCAATCAATCACAAACCTAAGGCAAGGATTACTGTACTTCAACATGTTCATCAAATTTCATGTTTTCTACTGAAAGGGAAGCCATTGCATTTGAAAGTCACTTCTAGAGCAGTTAATACTCAAGTGATGGAAAGATCTGCTTAACAAGTAAGTGGGTTTTTTTGAGCTTAAAATGGAAATTAGAGAAAGCCTGAGCCAAACTAAGCTGGTTCATGGCGGTTTTTGGAAGAGCCCACTAGTTCTCTATGTAACTTTGCCTCACTGTCTCCACCAGGGTCATAGCTGACCTTTTATCATAAGCTGCAACCACACAGGTTTCATCCTGCAAGAGTATGGACAATCCTGAGTGCACAAAGTGCACAGCAAAGCATAGAGAAGCAAGAGGAAACAAGATAAAGCACATCAAAGTGTCAAAAATGTTTTTATTTATTCTTGAGCTATTTAAAACCATTTGCTGAGTGCCTCTTATGTTAATGGCATGCTTCAATCAACTTTTAGCAAAGTTCCCTATTGGTCTAAACCAATTGATTAAGAAAGTAGAATTTCTCTTAAGGTTAAAAAGCAAACCTGCAGAAGTGGAAACAGTCACTGGTTCTGAAGACAATCAAACCTCAGATGTGCCTCTAGGACATGCAGCTTCCTGCAACCCATTCAGATACAGGCACCTTGGAAATTCTTGCTGCAGGGGTCCTGAGTAATCACAGCACCAGAAAGGAGAAGCTGCCAAGCAGCAGAAGCTGCCAAGCATCTAGAACAGAAACACTGCAAGGAGGGTTTTGCCAATCAGGCGCCTTGAACCTCTGTGCTCATTATTTAGGATGCTGAAACACACAGCAGATTATTTTTACCATAAATGCTTCTCTGAGTTCTGCCTTTCCCACAACTTTTTACTACAGAGGAAGAGTATCTCTCCCAGTGGATTTCACAGGAACTCTAACTCCACATCATTGCATTTTTTGAACACATCCTGATAAATATTCCTTACCTCACAGCTACTGAGGTCTAAAGACACCTCCTTCAGATTGTGATTGCAAGCCAGGCCTAATAAAAGTGCTCTGAAAAAGATCAATTTTAGAAACATTTATAAAAAAAATAAAAATAAATAATAGAAAAAAGACAGCTTTACATCATCACCTAATTGATCACAGGTTAACACACCTATAATGCAAAGAACCATTCAAAACACAACCACACCAGCTGAGCAGTTATTGCTTAAATGATAATGGCAGCAGAAACCTGCCACACTTAGAACACTCCAGCAGCGTTAGAAACCACAGGGATGCAAGGCTAATAAATAAATTGCAAAGCTAGTGCTATACCAACATTTAATTAAATTCACCACAGATGAATCTTCTTCAGTATTTGTCTTCAAAGAGCATCAAATGATTACAAAAGGAGCGTTCTGTTGTATGACCCTAACTCTGATTTTCAAGTTCAGGAAAAATTAGGTTTTTCCTATGTGCAAGATGCAGCAGAGCCAGCCACTTCCACCAGGCACAGTGCCCCTAACACTCAAAAAATGCTGGATGGTGTTCAAGTAGCATACAATTCTCCCCTTCTGCAACCCAATAAATATTTACAGATTCCAAAATGATATTCCCAGACAATGGTATCCATTGTCTTTAGACAGAAAGGCAGACAAGTATAGCAATGACTGATGATGTCTTTCATATACTGACCTTTAAAGCATTACAGAAGTTTGTTCTCACATATAAAAGTTAGTGTTAGTATCACATTTGCATGAATACCATCAAATCAGAAAGCACAACAGCACGTCTTAGGAAGCAAACACAATCTCTGTATACCTTCCAGTATCTTTAGAATAGATGCTGCTTTGAATTAGTAATTGAACAGAGAAACAGAAGGACTTCCTTCTCAAACTTCATTTCAGCCAAAAGCAACACAACAGAACCCAAATTACTGATGCAAACCAAATCATTTTGCTGAGCCATTTGCCCACACACTTGCTATGCAAGTGGTGTGTAAAAGCCATATATAAAATGTGCACGCCCTGGGAGAGGTTTTTCATTTAAACACATTTAAATCTGCCTTGCAGATATAACTCTTAATCAGACCTTTGCTCTTAAAAAAGGCAACTATCTTGCACTTATGTACTTCTTAAGCTATTTATACAGACTGTAAAAAAGAAAAAAGAAAAAAAATCAAACCACCAAAAACCAAACATCAAATCTCTGCAATAGTTTTTACCAAGTTTTAGACACTCCTTGTCTATGTTTCCTTCCCAAAAATACTTTCATTGAAAGTTAGCCTGGCTGCTGCTAACTTTTACAGAGAGCTCCCTAAACATTCTGAGGTAACAAGAAAAACACAGTGCAACCACAGAAAAATGTAGATTACATAAAGAGATACAGGGCTGCTTCAAACTGATCCTCTTCACAGGAAATAAAAAAGGCTTGGTCTTGTCCCAGCCTCTTTCCTATAAACTCATCTGAAGAAAATCTCATGGTTTCTTAATTTTTTGTCATGAAAAATCGCCAGCATTCAAAGGCACAAAAGGCTGACATAATTGTACATAGCTGCTGTCACACATATGGCAAGATGTGGAAAGGTCTTGACAACTGTGCTAGATGAAAAAGGCAAAAAAAAAATGGCCTTGTAATTAGCATTTGCATGAGAAGCATATCAGAAACTTGTCTTGTTGTAGCACTGACAGATCAAAATACAATCTTTGGCAATGCCTGCAAACGAACAAAAATGCCAACATACACTTAAACCAGGAAAAGAAATTAACAAAAACGCCAACACACACTTTAACAAGGGGGGAAAAAAAGAGTACAAACTGACTCAACTCGGTTAAAAAAAAAGAGAGAAAAAGAACAACAACAACAACAAGAAAAACAAAAAAAAGACTGAGTTGTGATGGAACATTAATGATATTCACTAGGTACAAGAACTAAAAGCACCCTTTCTCCAACCATTATGTGGCATCCTCACAGAAGATCTTTACTAGCAAACCTCTACCCCAAAGAGAGAGAGAATATTTACAAAGGCCCATAGTGATAGGATGAGGGGCAATGGCTTCAAATCAGAGAAGAGAAAATTTAGATTGGATGTCAGGAACAAGTTCTTTACCATAAGGGTAGTAAAACACTGAAACAGGTTGCCCAGGGAGGTGGTTGGGACCCCATCCTTGTAGATATTCAAAGTGGAGCTTGACAGAGCTCTGGACAACCTGATCTAGTTGAGGATGCCCTGCTTACTGCAGAAAGGGTTGGACTAGATGACCTTTGGAGGTCCCTTCCAACCCAGACCATTCTGTGATTCTGTGTGATTCTATGAAAGGCTTGAATTAACAAATTCATCTCCTCAGCTGGCTGCACTCATTAAGCAGCATCTTTAAACTTGCTGAGTTAGCATATGCAATTAAACACAGTATCACAGTATCACCAAGGTTGGAAGAGACCTCAAAGATCATCGAGTCCAACCTGTCACCACAGACCTCATGACTAGACCATGGCACCGAGCGCCACGTCCAATCCCCTCTTGAACACCTCCAGGGATGGTGACTCCACCACCTCCCTGGGCAGCCCATTCCAATGACGAACGACTCACTCGGTGAAGAACTTTCTCCTCACCTCAAGCCTAAACTTCCCCTGGTGCAGCTTGAGACTGTGTCCCCTTGTTCTGGTGCTGATTGCTAGAGAGAAGAGACCAACCCCTTCCTGGTTATAACCACCTTTCAGGTAGCACACCATGACTGTTGATCTAAAGGAAGTTACAGTATCACAGTATCACTGTATAACTAAGGTTGGAAGAGACCCCAAGGATCATCAAGTCCAACCTGTCCCAACAGACCCCACAACTAGACCATGGCACCAAGTGCCACGTCCAATCTCCCCTTGAACACCTCCAGGGACAGCGACTCCACCACCTCCCTGGGCAGCCCATTCCAATGACGAACGACTCGCTCAGTGAAGAACTTTCTCCTCACCTCGAGTCTAAACCTCCCCTGGCGCAGCTTGAGACTGTGTCCCCTTGTTCTGGTGCTGGTTGCCTGGGAGAAGAGACCAACCCCTTCCTGTCTACAACCACCTTTCGGGTAGTTGTAGAGGGCAATGAGGTCACCCCTGAGCCTTCTCTTCTCCAGGCTAAACAATCCCAGCTCCCTCAGCCTCTCCTCACAGGGCTGTGCTCAAGGCCTCTCCCCAGCCTTGTTGCCCTTCTCTGGACACGTTCAAGTGTCTCGATGTCCTTCTTAAACTGAGGGGCCCAGAACTGGACACAGTACTCAAGGTGTGGCCTAACCAGTGCAGAGGACAGGGGCACAATGACCTCCCTGCTCCTGCTGGCCACACTATTCCTAATACAGGCTAGGATGCCATTGGCCCTCTTGTTATTGTAACCTCCATTCTTTCTCAACAACTCAGCTGTCACAGCCTGCCCCTTCGCCACCCCACCCACCCCATTTCCCCCTTTTCCCCTCAAACCCACAGCACCTGGGCTCTCTTGGAGTCTCCTCCCACCCCAGGTGTGGCCACTTGGCCCTCCCCACCCACTCCCCTATTTAATCCCCCCCAGGAAGGGCAGCAGCCCTAAGCTGAGCCCATCTGGGCTAGGGATCCTCCTCTCATCACTGGTGAGTGCCCATGGTGCACACCGGGTGTTGGTGGTGGTGACTACAAAGGCCGGGGGGCCTGCTGGCCCCCCGGTTGTTAGGGCCAACATTGCTGACTACTCCAATACCATCCATGGGTGCTGGCTGGGGCTCCTCACTGGGGCTGAGCTCCTCTGGATGCTGTCTTGGCTGGTGAGGGTCTTGCCCCAGGCTCTGGGATGGCTGCAGGAATGGTGGTGGTGGAGCAGGAGCTGCTTAGGCAGGGGGGAGGATGGTGTTAGAGGGAGCAGGAGCTGCCTTGGGAAGATGGAGGGGGGTTGGGGAAGGAGGCAGGGGGGTTAAACTAGATGACCTTCAGAGGCCATTTCCAGCTCTGGTGATTCTATGCTGTAGTTCCACCCCCCCTTGCCATGGGCAGGGACACCTTCCACCAGACCAAGACAGCATCTTTAAGGGCTTTTTGTTTTTTCATTGTACACAGAACTCAAAACCTAATACAGTGCCTGTGATGAACTGGTGGGGTTTGGACTGCAAGCTACCTTGTTTTGAAAACAAGGTGGTCTCTGTGTTGAGATAAGAAACTAAGTGATTCCATGAAATTCATGAGTGAGCAAAAACTGTTGGCATAAGAACCATTGCAAATCCCACCAAGTCTGGGGAAGGGGTTTGGCTACTGCAGTGCTATTGCTCAGCAAAAGTTAATCTCTGTCTGAAGTGCAGGTAGTGGAAATAATGAAGTAAGTTCATAACTCAAAGAGAAGTTGTCTTACCCATCTATTATATTATGTCTCTCTCCTCTCTTTCTCCTCTCACATCTTCACTGGGTAGAGCCACAGAATCAACGAGGCTGGAAAAGACCTCAGAGACCATCAAGACCAACCTAATCCTTAACACCTCCTGACAACTAAACCATGGCTCCAAGTGCCTCATCCAATCCTTTTTTGAACACCTCCAGTGATGGTGGCTCCACCACCTCCCTGGGCAGCACATTCCAAGGGCCAGTTACTCTTTCTGGGAAGAATTTTGTCCTCACCTTGAGCCTAAACCTCCCCTGGCACAGCCTGAGACTGTGTCCTCTTGTTCTGGTGCTGGGTGCCTGGGAGAAGAGACCAACCCCCACCTGGCTACAACCTCCCTTCAGGGAGTTGGAGAGAGCAAGAAGGTCTCCCCTGAGCCTCCTCTTCTCCAGGCTAAGCAACCCCAGCTCCCTCAGCCTCTCCTCATAGGGCTTGTGCTTCAGACCCCTCCCCAGCTTTGTTGCCCTTCTCTGGGCACATTCAAGAGTCTCGATGTCCTTCTTAAACTGAGGAGCCCAGAACTGAACACAGGACTCCAGGTGTGGCCTCAGCAGTGCTGAGTACAGGGCAGAATGACCTCCCTGCTCCTGCTGGCCACACTGTTCCTGATGCAGGCCAGGATGCCATTGGCCTTCTTGGCCACGTGGGCACACTGATGGCTCGTGTTCAGCCTATGATTAACCAGTACCCCCAGGTCCCTTTCTGCCTGGCTGCTCTCAGCCACTCTGACCCCAGCCTGTAGCACTGCCTGGGGTTGTTGTGGCCAAAGTGTAGAACCTGGCACATGGATGTGTTCAATCTTATGCCCTTGGACTCTGCCCATCTGTCCACCCTGGCAAGGTCCCTCTGGTTGGTAAGAAAGAAATTGGTAAGAAAGAAATCAAATGACAATTAATCAAGGGAATTTGGAACTCAAGCTGTCAGGTACTTGCATGTTTTCTGTGTTATTTTTCTGTATGGAGGTTTGATCTTGAATCACACATCCAACTCAGGGACCTCTGGTTCATGGACACAATCCAGGATTTTCTCCTTTGTCACAGGACAACTTCAAGGCCCACATTTTGAGCAACTTTTGGACATACACTGATGGAAGATGCTAAAGAAGTACTGTCAATTGTAGACTGTGTAATTTTTATTTTTCCTTCTAGAAATCACCTCTTGTGCTACTGCAATCTTGCCAATGACAAATAAGTCTGTCTGAAAAAAAGAAAAGGTGTTTCTGTCTTCTTGTCTTTAACAAATCCTATGATCTTGATTGCTCTGTAGGCGTTTTGTCATTTCTTGCAGTAAAGACCAAAATGCTAAGCAACTACATTGGGATATAGCACATGCTCAGGCCTTTTAACACCAGATTAACTTCTACCAGGAAGTTTAGCCACTTTTGAAGTGTATTGGTCAAGCCACACAGAGTTTGAGAGGAAAAGGAAGGTCTACTGCATGTCATAGCTCTCTGTACTGTTGTGAAATACACTCGGCTCAGACTGAGGGAAAAATTCAGGCCAGAGGAAGAAACACAAGGAAGCTGCTAAAAAGTATTAAGATCGCTGTCCTACCTCTTAGGGCTGCCACCTAAACAAAACTAAAGAAGCCCATGCTGAAATGCTAGCCAACTGAGAGTAACATGGACACTGAAATAACTCATGTCCAGATGGACTCTGGACAGATACTTTCTGTAGCTCTCTGTGCCCATGAAAAATTCCTGCTCTTAGCTCATCCTACGCTACCGATAACTGCCTCTCTACTTCCACCAACACCAGTCATACAACTCCCTCTAATTCAATTCAGTCAAATTGTGCCAGATTAGCTTAAACAGATCATTAGCTAATACAGATCATTTTGGCTGAAAAGGACTAGTAAGATCCCATTTGCTGCACACCTGGCAGATCATGGGGTCAAAAGTGTTAGCAATAAATTAATATAGTAATATTTTCTCTGAGCACAGACATCTGTAAAGCACTCACCTGCCAAAACTCCTCACACTACAGGAGATACTCAACATGCCAAGGAAAAGAGCTAAATATGAACCTTAGCTTTCTCACCTTTCCTAATCTGTGTAGGCACATGCACTCTCACAGCATTCTTTCATTACTATAGCACTGACACTTTCGCTTTGTTAAATACAGCTCCCTGGTGCCCTCCACCACAGCATCAAAAGCTCTAAATTAATTAGTATCAGCCAATGTGTTTCTCAGTAATCACTTTCTGTTTGAAAACATATCAGTACCTTACCTTCCTAACCCTAGCAAAATCTAAGCACACAAGACAGTAACCAAGAGCACCACACCAAACAGAAAGAGAAAAAGCGATGGGCTCCTGTAGGTAAATATTGATTTCAGTTGAGTGCATCTTACTTAAGCTTGTATTGTATTATCCTCTCCAATGTCAACTTGCATTAAGAAAAAGTATCCCAAAACAACATACATAACTCTTTCCTGCATGGCACTTGCCACTTTTCTCTCCCTTAGTTTCCCCCAGATTGCTCTCAAAAACTTTTCATCTGGTACTCATTAAGTGCTCTTTATCCCACATCTCTGATTTTGCAATCAGCTCCCCTTCATTAGCTACTGCCCACTTCCCTTCCCTGTTCTCCCTTAGGAGGCAAGCTCCTAACCACACAAGTATACATACAAGCACATATATATCCGTATCTGTGTTCAGATTAGGATTTTGGAGGTGTGCTCCCAAATTAGTTAGTGAACGCATCCAGATGTCTAGTACAGTTAGGGTTATGTATGTTTTAATGAATATTAGTTACCAAGTTGACACTCTGGAAAGAGCCTTGTTTTTATTTTAACCTAATACACAAAAGGATTCTGCCAAAAATCACAGAATCACCTATCTATCTAGATATACCCTTTCAAAACAGTTCAAAACTGCACATAGAATGAAGGGCATTACACAGTTTCCCTCAGCCTGCATTACAATCTATATCACCAGAACCCATTAGCCACAGGATGGGTGACATACAGCAAAGAGATGCATTGCACTTAGAATTCCTAGAAACTGCTGCCATCATCTCTCCCCCTAACATGAAGGCAAAGCTCTGTGCAATAGGTCTCACTTCCCAGGCATTGCAAGAGGTTCAGTTTCATAATGGTCCTTGAAATACCGCAGCCTCAAAGGAATAGCACTCACGCAAGTACATAATCCCATTCTACTGTGAAGCAAACAGTTTTGTTTGTAAGCCACAAAGAAATACATCACACACAAAAAATGTCACTGGAAGCTAACCAGCTGTGACATTCTCACAGAAAAAAAATAGGATTAATATTCTCAGCTGCGAGATGGAAACCGTATTTCTGAATGTGTGATCAATATCAATAAGGTACAATGGAAAAGCAAAACAAAACAAAAATCATAAAAACCTTTTCCCCTCACTCACATAATAACAATGCAAAGCAGGTTTCAGGCAATAGGAGGAAATGAAATTAAATTCTTACTTTAGAGGCTCAGGAGGGAGTTTAGTTCCCGAAAGATTAATCTGCATCAAAGCAAGTGAGCTGCTGAAAAACTGTTTGAAGGAGGGAGGGACTTCTTTTCCTTTTCTGTAAGTAAACAAATTCATTAAGAAGCAGCATCTAGACACTCCTTGTTCCAATAAATAGTGAATGTAAGCCATCAGAACTGTAATGATCTTTTAGAGGTTTAATTTGCACTACCTTCAACATCTCTGTAATCAGGAGCTCTCAATTAGTTTAGAAATATAATGTCATCAAAATGTTGTTTCAACAAACAGTCCTCAGATGCAGCTCTTCTGCACTGCTGCAGAGAAGACATTATTATCTAGCTTCTGTTTGGAACTACAAAGAATGACTGTTGAGGTCTGGTTAACAGTGAATGTACTTATGAGCAGAAAAAAAAATCAAACAGGGTATTACCAAACCCTGGAAATTGCCTTTTCACCACTAGAAATAGTTACTCAGTGCTGGAGTAGCTTAGCTTAAGTTAGGTATCATCTCTGATAAGGTCCCAAGAAACTGATAGGACGAAAACTGAGGCTAATTCCTGCAATGCAAGTATTCTATAACACCAATGTTCAGTCTCAAAGACTTTTAAATGGATTTCCTTCCAGAAAAGGACAAAAAAAGAAAAATGGGATTTGTAACCTTCATCAAATCATGAAAAATACACACTTTAAAAAACAGATTTAGAGCTGTCACTCAGACTTCAAAGCCTGATGCTATGCCTTAGAGACAAAAGATATATATATAGACTTTCCACTGCATCAATATCACAAAAAAAAGTATTAGACAAGGTAGCTTATTTTACAGCAAAGAGAGAAAGAAACTGTTTTGCATGGAATAAATAATACCTATTTCATAGAGCATGAAGACTTCTACAAAGTTTTTAATTTCTTCTTAAAAAGAAAGGTGCAACATGACAGCAAGATATTCCTAACCAAATTATTGCAGGAGCTGAGAGTAATGACATTTAAACTGTACCTGTGAGAGAAAAGAGTCCTAGAGAGGCTAAGGACAGCTAAATGCTGAAGACAACCACGAAGGAGGGCTCCACATACCTAGTTTAAACAGAGAAAATTGATGTTACTTTATGTGTGCCCAGAAAAATAACTGAGGATAGAAGGTAGGGAGTTTGCCTGGTATTTGAACCTCCACAAAAAAAAATATCTTTACCATATCTAGTGCACACTCCGTGTTGGATAAATCCAGGTGAGCAATGGCATTTGGCTGGGCCAAAAAATTGTACAAGCTCTGTAATTAATGGAGAAAAAAGAAAAGAATTATCCATGTTAATTTCTATATTATGACACCAATTACCGAAGTGCTGCTTCTCATTATTTCAGCCTTTCAACCTGCACTGCAAGAGCTGTGTCTGAACCTTCTCTTCCCCTAATCAATACAACCTCTTTTACTTTTGAAGGCTATAATTTTTTAAAATAACAGGGAAGAAAGTGGTGCTCAGCTTCATTTACCAAACAATGCATAAGTCTGGAGTTACCTTGCAATTCACTTTCCCAGCAAATGATAATTAATTTAGTTAGAAATAACTGGGAATGTCACATAGATTTCTGTTACATTTCAGAAAGGCTAATTGGTTTGTACGTCTAAGCTAGCCCCTGAAAGCATGAGGGAAGCAACTAATTTGTGTCTGAAGCCCGTGGTTGTTTCTTAGTACCAGCAGTGCATTAGATGTCTAAGGGAGAATACAGAACAATTCTGAAGATTTTAATATTAATAGCTTCAGTACTCCATAGGATATGTCCTGTAAATGTTAGTGTATGTGAAACTTCTTACTATGTGCTGGTTTGTTCTGGGGCTTTTTTGAGTTTCAGAGTGCAGCAGAGAAAGATAAAAGTATGACCTAATTCACAGAAAGATGGAATCCAGCCAAACAGATAGTAGTGTTCTAAAATAGATTCACCTTTGTAAAAATTAGGTCATTCAGCCCCTCTACCTAGAGTGCAGGGAAGGTCTCAGATTTAAAAAACACCTGTGATATGCTAGGGTTAAAATGAACTACTAAACAACAGGGTTTCCTTATTCCTGTTGGAAAACTGTTCCACTGATTAAGAGATCTCACTATTAATAAGCTTGAATTGTATCTCTTTTCTCTGAGAGGCTAATAAAAGCCCCCCCAAGCATTCATATTTATGTCCCTTAAAATACATTGGATAGGTAGACATTGGATAGGTAGACATTGGATTTCTTTAAACACTGCTTATCAAAGCAGTATGTTTCATTTTTCTGTTAGTTTTTATGCCATGTGCTTTGTTATTCCCCCAAAGAGTAATTCACTGTGCCTTTGTTTACATTTAACTGTTTGCTACCTTTCAAATCCTCATCCCACTGAATCGCCCACCTCTTCTGTCTGAAAAGACTAGTCTTTTGAATGTGCTGGTGAAACTGAAACTAGTAAGACATTTGAGGAAAAAGTCACAGCCACGTCTGACTCCACATCAGATGACAGGATTAGATGATTCCAGTCTTGCCTATTTTAAAGAATTCAAAACCTGACTCACGCGCACAACTTTGATGTGAGCGAGAAATGCAGATTTACCAATCTAAAAGTCAGCACATACAAATTAAGAACTAAGCTGATTTTGTTATGAAGAAAACAGACCTGCATCTTGCTACACTAAACAAAATAATTTTTAAAGTGATTACAGTCTTCAAAGAGTCATGAGCTTCAACAGCGTGTGTGAGGGAGGTGAATAAGTTTATTTATACAGTCAAAACCAATGAAAATCAGAAACTAAGTCTCTCCAAGTCAAAAGAAATATTTTTTTTTCCAACCTTCCAAAAAATATAATAATTTGTAATACAGTTACCACCAAAAATATGATGAGTACTCTCAATTGTGTTGTGTAACTTTCAAATAGAACTCAGGGAGCATAATAAGGCCACTGAAACAAGTGGCGCACTTGCGGCTTTCTAATTTGTCATTAGAAACCAAGGACTAAAAGCGTGAACAAAAATGATGTCATTTGGGCAATTCAGTTCTCTGGCCATACACTGAAGAGTAGAGATCAAAACATTCTTTTCTTATCAAAGTAGCTTTGCCTTTCAATGTCTTTGTTGGTGACAAAGACCGTGGGATTGAGTGCACCCTCACCAAATTTGCTGATGACACCAAGCAATCAACAAGCAGGAGGGGAAGGGATACCATCCAGAGAGACCTTGACAGGCTGGCAATGTGGGTCCATACCAACCTCATGAGGTTCAACAAGGCAAAAAGTGCAAGTTCCTGCACCTGGGTCAAGGTAAACTCAAGCACAAATACAAACTGAATGATGAGTGGATTGAGAGCAGACCTGCAGGGGAAAGCCTGGGGTGCTGGTTGATGAGGTACTTCACATGAGCCCTCAATGTGTGCTGGCAGCCCAAAAAGCCAACTGTATCCTGGGCTACATCGAAAGATGCGCAGCCAGAAGTTGAAGGGAGGTGATTCTGCCCCTCCACTCCACTCTTTTGAGACCCTACCTGGAGTATTTGGGTTAGCACTAGAACCCCCTATATAAGAAGGACATGGATCTCTTGGACAGGGTTTAGAGGAGGGCTGGAGCACCTCTACTACAAGGACATGCTGACAGAGTTGGGGTTGTTCAGCCTGGAGAAGAGAAGGCTGCAGGGAGACCTTATAGAGGCCTTCCAGTACACGAAGGGGCCCTACAGGAAAGCTGGAGAGGGACTTTTTATAAGGGCATGTGGTGACAGGACAAGGGACAATGGTTTTAAACTAGAGCATAGTAAATTTAGATTAGCCATTAGGAAGAGGTTCTTTATTATGAGGGTGGTGAGACACTAAAAACAGATTTCCCGGAGAAGTTGTGGATGCCTCACTCCTGGAGGTGTTTAAGAGCAGGCTGGATGAGGCTTCGAGCAGCCTGGTCTAAGGGGAAGTGTCCCTGACCAAGACAGCGGGGGTTGGAAATAGACAACATTTAAGGTCCCCTCCAACTCAAGCTGTTCTAGGATTCTTTCAGCAATTAATTAAAAGCATCCATTCCTTAACTCTCAAATGAGAAGAAAATGCTTACTGAGAGATCATCACCGCGGAGCGCGTTCCCTGAGAGGTCAAGATAGACGAGCGTGTTTGTGATCAGCGAGTTGGCACTCAGTGACTGGGAAAGGCTATTCACCCCTGCCAAAACAAAAGAAAATGACAATACTCAACGTTTTTGACTCTAGACAGAACCGTTCCAGCCCTTGCAAGTGTGCAATTTCATTGAACACAGATGTACACAAATGTTTAATAACCTCCTGCTACCATCACTGTACTACAGCAGAGGAATACAGACCACTAGGGAGATCCAAGAGCTTTCTCTGCCACAACGTGCCCCGTTTTGCCTAGACCATGCTCCACCAGCTGTCCTTAGGGCGCCATGGGGTGTTACAGGTCTGTGGCAGGTGCAACTGCCCACACAGTCAAAATCCTGGCAAACACCTAACAGCAACAGAAAACCCTAAAAAACATCTGACAAAGGCCAGCCTTTGCCAGACTGATGAACAGCTTTGTGCCTCAGAGTCCAGACCCTCAGGCTGCCTTTATCATGGGCTTACCCTGAACTACTTAGAATGATCACAGTTCAGACTCAACTAGAGTATAAATAGAGCCCCAGCAGAGATCCATTTTGAGTTGATTCCTTTGGATTAAGCAGGCCTTGCAGTGCTGAAGCCTCCCCTTAGACTGGGATGCTATCTGAGGATACCTCTGCAATTGAGTGAGTCCTCAACCCCAATCTGGTGAGTGTACGTTGTTTCTAGATATACCCTTGAGTAAACCCTTACCCCTCTTTTATGAGAGTTCTTAATGTCCATGCACATTTTGGTTCATCTTTCTAGAAAGAATACTCTTTAAAATCTTAGGAATTAGTTGTGCAGTAGTATCTTCATGATTGACATCCACATTTGTAATTTAATTTTGTCAGAAGGAGTACCATGTAACTCTGGTTACAATAAATCCACATTCTGGGTAGCTACTGCTGCCCATTTTGTTTTGTGTGTGCCTCCATGACAAAGTACCAGATCCTGGGAAGAAGTCTTTTAGCCAAGTTCAATCCCATTCTGAAACATATTTTTTAAACCCTTTACTCCATAATGTTAAGTCAGTGACTTCCTGCAAACAACAACAGCTAGATAAAAGCACCTGTGGAACATCAGGTATATAAACAATTACAATTGTCAGAACTTCAAAAGCAACTGATAAGACCTGGAAATGAAAAAGATTTCAATTAACACATTTACCTGTAATTCCAGACAAAACAGTTAGTCAATTAAAATAACAAGAAATGCATAAAGAATTCTCACTTTCTTATCAGAACAAATACATATTTTTCACATTAAAATTAAAAAGCTCACATTGGGAACAAACCAGTCAGAGCTTTCTTCCTCCAAAATACTTCAGTTTTTCCAAACAGAAATCAGGACATAGCTACTTCTAACTCTTTCAAATCTAACTTTCACTTGACAGCTCTTATTACCAAGTTCTTAATTTATTGTAGATAGCTATTGCTGCCTTTCAAGCACTATGTGTGTGTTCCTTACATACATAAGCATCAGTGTGTCCTTCAGTAGTTGCAGTAGGTTGTGTTGGGTTTTTTTGCAAGTGCCTGGCAAAAGCCATGAAGTAGGCAGGTTCTCTGCTCTAATAGACAATACTGGGCAATTTCTCAAAGCTACTGGTCAGTGAAAATGGAGTGGGATTCAGTGGATGGAACATGTCCATTTTTCTCTTAAAAACTATTACAAAATGGATTTACTGGTGAGGATGTCAAGAAAGCAGATAGTAAGCCATGAGAGACCAAAATACCCCCCATCAGTGCTTTAGTTTTCCAAGTTTCCAAACTTTAAGACTGCCTCCCATGTTAGTAGTATAGCTCTTGGCTTCAGGAGGCTTTGGATATGAAAAAAATTGAAGCAGAGAGACATCTTTGCCAAGTCTCAAAAACATTTCCATTTAGTGTAGTTTTTCTTTTTATCTTAACATTGCATCCTTGGGTCCACACCCTATCTATAAAGGTAAGCTGCAAATGAATACTTGTTGAAACCTTGAAAGGACTAAAAGCTCTATATAACCACCAGAGCTTATAGCTCTGGGTTCACTTTAGTGAGTCTTTTCAACACTCTATTATAAACAACAAGTAGAACTGAATGTAGTGTATTGTCAACAATTCAGCATACGCTATCAGGAACCAACTCTAGGAATTCAGGAGCAGGGTCTAAATTTGGGGAACAAGAACAACTATCAAACAATCTCTAACATTGCTGCTTGTTTCATGTTTTTAAAAGGGCCAAATGCTCAGAATCAGTCACCTAAGTGAAGGCAGTGTGAGTGAGGGTTTTTAATACACCAGCCTTTGTCTTGGGCTCAGAAAAGCAAGCCCTACCTTTGCATTGACTAGAATTTTCCATTTAATTAGAACCTTCAAATCAATAAATCTCTGTTTGAATTTCACCTACCTCATGGTATACTCTTAACAGTAATCTCACTTTCATTTGCAGACAATCTTTTATGCTCTTTTACCACTTTAGGAAGGCTCAGAGTCTTAATAGCTCTCAGGAAGTTTGAGACACTATATTTGAGGAAAGATCATCTGGGAAGTTACTGTTTGAACTTTGCTTCTCAATCTTAGAAACTTTTCTCAAATAGAAAGTGTTTTTTAAGTAAGGTCAAAACCAGTGAGAGACAGTCCAGAATCTCTGAAATTGAAAAGCTCAAAATAGGAAAACAAAACAAAGGAAAAATCCCAACAACGACCCAAAAAAAGCAAAAAAAAAATAAAGCCCAACCAATCCATGCATCTTGGAGTCTACTGAATCCAAGATCCAAGGTCTCCTTTAGGCCTTCCCCATACCAAATATTACAAGTTCAAAAACAGAGACCCAAGTTAAAATCAATTCAGTACTGGCTTCTTAAACTGGCAAAGACAGCCTCTTGAACTGTCTGCAAAGCTGTCTTGAGTTTCTTCAGGTCCAGAGGATTATAACTATTTCAGTTTTCAGATATCACATACACTTCAAGAAATACTGAGGAGCTGCCAGTGGACAATATTAACAGTGATCTGTTACTCTCTGGAGAACAGATAATTATTGCAATGCAGTCTGGACTAGGACTCGCATGTGGTCAGTCTTAGACATGCTGGAAAATATGTTCAGTTTCTGTTTAGAGAGTGACTTTTAAAAGTGTGTTAAAAGTGTCCTGAATTCTTTTCATGACCTAAGAGTTGGGTTTTACTGACAAGAATTTTGTGAATTAATTCCTTCTTTACAAAGACAGAAGTGTAGCTAGTGTTGTCTCAACTCAACAATCACAGAATCAGAGTGTGGCTTGAGTTTGAAGGGACATTCTAGTCCATCACCTACCACAGTGAGCAGGGATATCTTCCACTAGATTAGGTTCCTCAGAGTCCCATCCAAGGTGACCTTAAATGTGTCCAGGGATGGGGCATCTACCACCTCTCTGGGCAACCCATTCCAGTGTTTCATCCTCACTGTAATACATTTCTTCCTTGTATCTAGTCCAAATCTCCCCTCTTTTAGTTTAAAGACCATCACCCTTTGTTCTGGTTAAACCCTTTGAGATGGTTAAACCATCACATATCTCAACAGGCCCTGCTAAAAATATTGACCCCCATCTTTCTTGCAGGCCCCCTTTAAGTACTGAAAGGCCATAATAAGGTCTCTCACGAGTACTTGCTGAAATCACTCAGATCACATAAGGAAAAGCACATACCAGAACTGCATTAATTTGTCAAATTGCCAAACATCTAATTTCAAGAGCACATGTAAGGTTAGTCAAGATTCTTAATCAATTAATTTTCATGAAAAATGCAATTAACAGTTGAAAAAAAGTCAAACAAATCCAGAGTTTAATAAAGTGTTTTCAATGAAAATTATGACCAAATAAATTTAGGTTAGTGTTTATTACTATATACTTAAGCATAAAAAGAGCTACAGACACTCATAAAAACAAGCAAAAAACCCCACCAAAACAAAAAGACAAAGCAACAAAAACAACCACCAAAAAATACCTAAAGACCCCCACCCTTCTGCCAACCCATGTTCCTCCAGGACAATCCTTAAAGCTCAACAGAACACAGAATCCACGCTTCACAAAGCAATAATTAAAACAACGAAAGAGCATGGCTCCTGTCTGTTATCATCTAATGTCCTTCCAAGACTGTAAGTCACTCCTCATTTCCATGTCATCAACATCTGCAAAAAAAAGCTGCAATAATGTCAGTGCAAATTTTCCATTTCAACACTTATGCTCTCCAGAGGAGACCCTGGGTCTCTTTCTAAGAGGTCACTGCATCACTTTGTAAAATAGCAATGCAAAAAGCCCTGAAAGCTTTTCACTTGTTTCAGTACTGCTATTGCTTTTTAAATATACATATGTTTCAATTGGAATGGAATGGAATGGAATGGAATGGAATGGAATGGAATGGAATGGAATGGAATGGAATGGAATGGAATAGACCAGACCAGACCAAACCAGGTTGGAAGAGACCTTCAAGATCATCGTGTCCAACCTATCATCCAAAACCACCTAATCAACTAAACCATGCAACCAAGCATCCTATCAAGTCTCCTCCTGAACACCTCCAGTGATGGTGACTCCACCACCTCCTCAGACAGCCCATTCCAATGGGCAATCACTGTCTCTGTGTAAAACTTCCTCCTAACCTCCAGCCAAAACCTCCCCATGCGCAGCCTGAGACTGTGTCCTCTTGTTCTGGTGCTGGTTGCCTGGGAGAAGAGACCAACCTCTGCCTGTCCACAACCTCCCTTAAGGTAGTTGTAGAGAGCAATAAAGTCACCCCTGAGTCTCCTCTTCTCCAGGCTAAGCAACCCCAGCTCCCTCAGTCTCTCCTCATAGGGCTTGAGTAAACTATAGAAGAAATAATTCCCTACTTTGATCAAACCACTTAAGAGCCACTCTCACAACACTTAAGTTTCATAAAATAATTATATGCAAACCACTCAGAAAATCTTCCATTTTTGCTTCAGACATCCTTCTGAAGCTCACATGGAATGTATGATTTATGCCAATCCTAAATTCAGTCTTTCTTTACAGTACAGGTTCAAGCTCAAAGCTTGCAGAAGACAGTTCAGAGTTTTTCAGAGTGCTGAAGGGGACGGAACTCAGCCCATGGCTCAGCAATGCAGGACTTCATAGAAGTAGCTGTGCTGTTGAGAATACACATGTAAATCATTGACAATATTAATTATATCATTGTCTGGTTACAAAAGGTATTATTAAGATGGAAATCTGAAACTTGTAGAACAGGAAAAGCAGCCAACTTATAAAGCATACCTTTAGGTGACAAGGAGGTTTTAGATAAATTTAAATGTTTCAGTCCCTTTGGAAGTTTGGCGAACTGGATGCTCAAAGATGACACACCTGTTGGGGGAGCACAGAGAAAAATGGATGTTTTCAGATTAATGGTGACCTCAGGTTTTTCCAGCAGCCACACCATGGGCAAACTGCACTGCTGGATCTGCACAAGGACCTGCACTCATCGTGGACGTGGCCCCAAAATTTCCCTGTCTTTTTATGACCATAAAATGGTTGAAATGACTGATATAGCCAAGACATATAATTTGCTATCCATTGAACAGAGAAGTTTTGCTATTAATGGTCAGTGAGTCACCTTAATTAGTTTAAAAACTAAAATACACACATGCTTCTGAGAATGAGTTAAAGGAAAGATATTACATATACTGAACAGCCAGCACTTGGGAAATTTGGAAGCTTTATGGTTCAGCAAAAAAACCAAAAGCAAACCCAAACAGCTCCCTCTCTCACCCTCCCAAACCAAAAGCAACCCACCAACAAACCAACATAAACAAACCACAAAATAAAATTCAGCAAACCAGGTTTTTTTGTTTGTTTTTTTGGTTTTTTTAAAGAAGGGTTTTCAAGCCAAGTGAGTCACACAGGTTGGGTAATGCTGCTCTCTTTTTCTGAGGTAAACCTCCACCAAGTCATAATGCCCACCTAATTCCCTTACAGTAGCCTGCATGGTTACCAGCCAGACATAGGCTTGGAAGTGCTACAACCACTTACAATCTCAAACAGTAAAAACCTCTTAAGATGACAACAAAGACTGGACTATCTCAGCACAAATACAACCAAAGAAAAACAAAAAAAGCACTTTTCATTAAAGTCCTTTCTCTGCCCATCCCAAGTTCCACACTCCATAAATTTAATCCTTCCCATTAAAGCAAAAGATTGCAATTTGATTAAGAGGACACATCCTAAATAACAATGGAACCAACCCATGAAATATTTATTACAGGAGTAAATCAACACAGAAACTCCAAGCTTAACCTTAGGTGTGAAACATAGCTCTCTACTGCAACTGACTCAGAGAGAAAAGGGCAAAGAGGAAGAGGGTAAAGCCTTTTACTGGATTCAAAACACAGTAAATGAAAAGTTGATATTTAGGACATAACTAGGTGGATAGGTGATAGTAAAGCAGTGGATGTAGTTTATCTTGATTTTAATAAAGCATTTGACACCACCTCCCACAGCATCCTTGCAGCAAAACTGAGGAAGTGTGGTCTGGATGATCTGGTAGTGAGGTGGATTGTGAACTGGTTGAAGGAAAGAAGTCAGAGTTGCGGGATGGAATCTAGTGGAGACCTATATCTAATGGAGTCCCTCAGGGGTCAGTACTGGGATCAGTGCTATTCAATATATTTGTTGATGACCTGGAAGAGGGAACAGAGAACACTATCAGTGAGTTTGCTAATGACACAAAGCTGGGTGAGTGGCTGACACATCAGAGGGTTGTGCTGCCGTTCAACAAGACTTAGACAGGCTCTAATGGCAGAAATAGAGTTAACTGCATCTAGGCACACAGTTCTCAATTTGAGTACTTCTAGGCTTCTGTATGTTTGTTTTGCATTATTTTTTAAGAAACTATGAGATTAAATTGTGATCCTAGTAGAGCCAGAAGCATAACTCCCATCACTTTGGCTAGATTTTAAAGCTAAGATTGATAATAAACTTTCCAGGTATTAGTCTCACAAATATTGACAGTACTATAAAGCCAAATCAATCACAAATTAAGACACTGGGCTCAGTGTAAATCACTTCACACAAACAGTGCTTTGCATCTGAACTGAAGCCAAATCCTATGCCATAGCCAAACTAAACACACTTCTCGTGTTATTGGAATACAGAGAGTTGTATTTATGTAATAATGTCTTTGCCTACTGGCACTCAGTAATATATAAAAGCTAAGGGTGGCTTTTTGTTCAGAGAAGGCACAACAATATGTTCTTCCCCATAATCACACAACTCTTGTTATTTCCCTTATAACAGCAAAATAATCTGGTAAATTTCCAGTTCCTGCAGGTGATTTTTCAAGAGAGTTCTCCCAAAATTTGTGTTTACATGAATCTTCATCTGCCAGCTTTTACTTGTGAAATGCTTATCCCTTCAGTTTAATAAAGTCAAATTTACCTTGCACTCAGTGAATATCAGATCACAGGACACATAATTCTTTCTCAAACTGAAAAGCTGGAATATTTGCACCTTGCAATTATAGTTAATTTCCCTTTAACTTATCTATTTCTCTGATGAAAAGGTCAAATCTTAATTGCACATGTGATAGAAGAGACTGAGATAATGAGGGGGGAAAAAAAAACAAACACCAACTACTAATTTCTCCAACTTGCAGTTTCTGCATTTCATTTTTATCTTTTATGTAGCTACTCCAGAATGGCTTGAATCTATGGCCAAAGTACTCCTGCACTTAAGAGTATCTACCAAATATTTGATCATTTGTTTTTATTTTCAAAATAAAATAAAAAAACCCTAAACAAACTCCTCCAAACAAAATAAAACAAACAAAAAAAAATCCCCCAAACACCATCACTTTTTAATGCAATGCTTTCTATATACACTTCTTCAAAAGCAGAACCAATGTTCACCATCAGCAAGTTCGTAGTTGACTTCAAGCTGAGTGGTTCTGTCAATATGCTAGGGGGACAAGATGTCACCCAGGCAGACCTGGACAAGCTGGAGAGGTGGGCCCAGGTGAACCTCATGACCAAGTTCAGGGTCTTGCACCTGGGCTGGAACAATCCTTATTATCAGTACAGGCTGGAGGATGAAGTGATAGAAAGCAGCCCTACAGAAAAGAACTTGGGAGTTCTGGTGGATGAGAAGCTGGACAGGCATTAACAGTGGTCACTTGCAGCCCAGAAGGCAAAACACATCCTGGGCTGTATCAAAAGAATTGTGACCAGCAGAATGAGAGAGGCGATTTTGCCACTTTACCCTGTGCTGTAAGACCTCACCTGGAGTACTGCGTCCAGGTGCCCTCAATACAAGAACATAGACATGATGGAGCGAGTCCGGATGAGGGCCATAAAAATGATCAGGGGGCTTGAACACCCCTCCTATGAGGACAGGCTGAGGGTTGTTCAGCCTGGAGGAGAGAAGAGTCTAGGGGCACCTAATAGTAGCCTTCCAGTACCTGAAGGGGGCCTGCAAGAAGACTGGAAAGGGACTGTTTACAAAGGCCTGCAGTGATTGGATGAGGAGGAGTGGTTTGAAATTATAAAAGACTAGATATAGGTTGGATGTTAGGAGGAAGTTCTTTACCATGAGGGTAGTGGAACACTAGAACAGGTAGCCCAGGGCGGGTAGTTGAGGCCCATCTTTGAAGATACATAGAATACATAGAATAAACCAGGTTGGAAGAGACCTTCAAGATCATCGCGTCCAACCCATCAACCAATCCAACACCGCCCAAAAAACTAACCCACAGCACCAAGCACCCCGTCAAGTCTTCTCCTAAAAACCTCCAGTGATGGTGACTCCACCACCTCCCCAGGCAGCCCATTCCAATGTGCAATCACTCTTTCTGTATAGAACTTTTTTCTAACATCCAGCCTGAACCTCCCCTGGCGCAGCCTGAGACTGTGTCCTCTTGTTCTGGTACTGCTTGCCTGGGAGAAGAGACCAACATCCATCTGTCCACAACCTCCCTTCAGGTAGTTGTAGAGAGTAATAAGGTCACCCCTGAGTCTCCTCTTCTCCAGGCTAAGCAACCCCAGCTCCCTCAGCCTCTCCTCATAGGGCTTGTGTTCCAAACCCCTCACCAACTTTGTTGCTCTTCTCTGGACTCGTTCCAGCAAGTCAACATCCTTCCTAAACTGAGGGGCCCAGAACTGGACACAGTACTCGAGGTGCGGCCTAACCAGTGCAGTGTACAGGGGCAGAATGACCTCCCTGCTCCTGCTGGCCACACTGTTCCTGATGCAGGCCAGAATGCCTCAAGGTCAGGATCAACAAGGCTCTGGGCAACCTGATCTTATGGAGGATGTCCCTGCTCACTGCAGGGGGGTTAGATTAGATGACCTTTGGAGGTCTAATCCAACCCAAACCATTCTATGATTCTATGTTTACAACATAAAGTTTTGTACAATGCAGTTAGGCCTACAGTAATGCTCTTCAGCAAAACACTGGCTTTCATCTGATACGGATTCCTAAGGAGGGCAAGTGGTAATCAGCAGGCAAGAAGTAATTAGAAGAGTTAAAGCAGTTCATGTGAACAACTTTAAATAAAAAACTCTACTCTGAATAGATTAAAAACTAAAATACTTTCATCCTTATTTCCAGTCAAAAAAGGAGACACAAAAGAGGAAAGGGAAAAAAAAAACCTGCTGCCCTTTTGTTCCTTACTGAACTAGCAAGAAAGGAGAGACACCTATAAAACTGTGTTAAAAACATCATGAGTCAGTCTGTTTGTAATCCAAATGAATAAGGTTTTTCCATTTTAATTCATGACAGCCAAGAGACTGGAAAATTCCCCCCAATGAACCAAATAAAACAAGAAAAGGTTCACTGTATAAAATTCTTGTTTTCATTCTGGCCCAACAGGAGCACAAGATAGTCTGATCCCAGAACACCGTGTGCCTGGAATGCATTAAGTGAAGCAAATGGGAATCTCACATGGCCAGCTCTGAAGGGTCAACTCCAGAATGAAAGAATGTAACTTTATTTTAAAAATAAATGCTATGGGGTGAAAAGACAGTAGACAAGGGAGTGGAATGACTTGATATGTACTGAAACCAGGCCTAGCAGTGCCTTAGTCTGAGAGAAGCTGGGTTGTTCAGCTTCATTTTCTATCTCGTGGAGTCAACAGCACTTTGCTCCACAAGGATGCCAGTTATGCCAGTATGAGTAAGCATGGCCAAGTATTGGCAACATAATGGACCAGCAAAAAGCTAAAAAAAAAAAAAAGAGAAAGAAAGAATAGTTTCAATAATTAAAATAAATATGCAATTATGGCTGAAACAAAACCACAAAACCATCAGGAAAATATAATTGAAGCAACAAAGTTGCCTCGTGTTTCATCTTTCAGCTGATTACATTGCCTTTAAAAATGCATGTCATTTTATTTTCTCTCTAGATCTAAGCAGTCTTCTTGTTCCATCTTCCATGAAAAGAAACCTCTATGAAAATGTAATGATACCTAATTAAATCCCTGGTTGATTTAAGACACTTAAATATTTCTTAGCAAGCCAATAGATATGAATAGATCAAAAAACCCCCAAAGAATAGCAATTCCCAGTCATTCTGAACACCAGATATTTGTAAATAACAGATACAATAGCATTACACAGAGAACAATAGGCTATTATTCAGGCAAAGCCAAAGGGAGCAGCAGTAATCCCCCTATTACATTTGTAGAAAGAGAAGTGCACAAATGTTACAGTACCTCTATCTTCAAGTGGATTGCTAGCAAGGTTGATCGTATGGAGTCCTGAGTTGGGATTATGGGCTAGGGCACTGGCTAGTTTCTGTGCAAAATCTCTGCAAAAAAAGAGAGGAAGAAAGAATCCTGTTATCTCCTCTATTTACAACACATTCAGAGGCTTAAAAGCATCAAGTGATTACTAGCCAGAAGTGGCCTACCCTGCTGCAGAGAAGTGACTGATTCTTCACAGTTCTAAACAATGCTTTTCTAGCTAAACTGTTATCTTACAAAGCGAGTTGTTTTATTATGTGTTTATTCTGTGACCCAAGAGACTGAAGGGCACACAATCAAAGCTCAAACTGCTTCTGATAAAGATCTGACAGTATCAAATAGGACTTACACAGAATAACTGAAAACTCAAGCAGATCTTCCATCATCTCCACACCACATGAATGAGATATATACATCAACTTGTGTATCACTACCTCCTTCACTCAGAAGCAAACCCTCTCACTTGCAGCAGCTGTCTACCAACAGTCACTCAAACAGATGGGCTTTGCAGCATATTCACTAGGTCAACAAAACAGGAGTATTTCTGACCTCATAAAACAGCAGGAATAGCTCTCTCAAAGAACACAAACAAAATAGTCTTTGCTTGCTTCTTTTTACAGTGAGAAGCATCAAAGTAGGTAACTGATTGACCAGAACCCTAGCAACATGTCCCAAGAGAGACAATGGTATATCAGCTCTATAATGCTCACAACCGCCAGGTCAGGTAGCACAGACAGCTTTGAAGTAACTTCAACCAACTATGGTAGGTAGCTGTAGTAGCATCACCTACCTCTGTTACAAATCCACTTGAGAGTCAAGGGAACACTGCCTCATTTGAGAGCGTTTTGCTGTATCTAGGCTACCACCACCCACAGCACTAAAGTTCAAAGCTAGCTTGGGTTTTCCTGCATGACCACACTGTCAGACTCTGGAGACACATTCCTTGCATTAAGTCAGAAGACTGTTGGCTGTTATCAGCTCCAAGGCAAACCCTCAAACCTGCCCTTCTACCTACTAGGAAGCTTCCATGTATTAAGTGACTAATCCTACTGTGTGCATTTATTAAAGTGAGACTATAATTTCAGTGTTTTTACTTCACCTAAGTTAGACATGGAGATGGGAATAAAAAATATGCCTCAATCTTCCTTCTCTCTTAGCCTCGAAGTACATTATCTTACTTCCTGTAAGCCAGTGGTGGAGAACTAACTGCTATGTTGCTAGAAAAGTGATAATTATCACTGCCCTCTTTCCTTGAGGCAGATCCTGCTTACCATAAAACTAGTAGATTAGTCTGTGTGCTGAGAACTGCAGAGCAAGTAGCATCCTCTTCCACTATTTGGAACAGAGTGGGGATTAGACAGCAGTAACCTCAATAGCTTTTGGTTCTCTGATTTTGCAAGATGTACTCGAGTACAGAGATATTCAAGGAAAGTTTAGTTTCCCCTTTGAAATCCCATGTTCTTAAACAGACTCCTGGGGCTAGAACAGGCTCCAGCACTGCAAATGCATGATGATGCCTCTAGGAAAAGTGTATTCTTTTCTTAAAACACAGGCAGCCTGTGAATGCAAGCACTCAACAGAAAGAAATTCTGGGCTTGAATCTCTGCCACCTGATAGGCCTCAGGGTATCCTGCTTTGCTACCAGCTGCTGCTGCAGGAGACTACATAGCTCCAGCAGGTCCTTGGTAAAATTTGCCAACACTGTGGATACTCTCCAGTATTTCAAATGGCACTGGATGCCTGTATTTAGGCATCTGAATCAAGCTTCTTGTGTCCAGCCAAGAAAAATGAGGTTTTGGGTTAAAAACCAAACAAACCCCCCTTTCTTCATGGTGAGTTTCCTCCTCTTCCTTTATCCTAAACAGATTCTTATCATGACATGCCTACACCTCCAGGCTTGTTTGCAAACTCAGCTCCAACTTTTGCCACCAATACAGGCAGGATTACCAGCTGGGGTATGTGTGAACTATGTAGCAAAAGCACAGCAAATCAGCTGCCACCAGAAAGCAGGGAATTACCTACACAGGGCACATGGGACTCCAAGGCTCATTTCAGGAAAAAAAAAAAAAATTCAACTTCCCCACTCCCTGTGCAGACTCTGCCATAAACAGAGGTACCTGGGCTCTGCTCACTGAGCAACATCCCTCACTCTCCTTTGTCCACTCTAAGTCCTAAAATTTATTGGGTTTTTTTTTGTCTGCATCCTTCATGAACAGAGCATACAATGTAAGCCTGACACTTGCTATAAAGCATCAAACTTGGTCTGTGTGAATTGCAGAGCCATGCTTGCCTGAACTTAAGACATTCAAACTTGGAGGTAAAGCCCAAAAAAGACTCAGTTTAACTATATGTATGGCAAAGTAAGGATGTTTCACCCAGATTAAGAATACAACACATCTGGAAATCTCAAACAAAACAGTTCCTCGGGATCTTTCTAGATAGCATCCCTGTAACAGGTGAAAAAGAGTATGTGTATGGAAGAATTAAGATTGTTGGGTCTAAGGACAGTCAGAGCCCATCCAGCAGGGAAAGACAAGATGCAACATCACTGTCCAAGTCCCTTTGGGTACCAGCAGCTGGCACCTCTGATGCTCCCCTTCTGTCATAGCTGGACACTCCTTTTAGAACAGATGCAGAGGATGGTGAGGAAGGCAGTAGGGACATTCTGCCTGCCAGCTTTCATGGTGTACAGAAGTGCAACAAAGACAAGTTTTCACGAGCTCTTAAAAACAGGCCTTTGCAGGCTGAAGAATTTGGTTTGCAGTTTCATGGAAATTAATATTCTGGTTATAACATACAGTCCCAGTCCTCTAAAACACCTCAGGGATGTAACTCTTTTCCTCAATGATACTTCTTTCCCTGAAATCTGGATATCATCTACCTCAGCTAACACACTTATCAAAACACTGGTGTTTGCTGTATGCATTGAAGACATCCAACATAATCTAGAATTTACCATTTAAAGCTGTCAAAGACATCGCAATGGGAATAAAAATTTCAAGAGCATCTAAACTGGCACAAATCTTATCAAATTGAGGGTTTCACTTGACATCCTGTTTTCTCCAACAGCAAGTCCACACTTTCCCAGTTCTGAGTCCTTATGACTTTTACCATACAGTAGCTTGCTATTACATCAGCTGGGAGGATGACAAGTGTTTATGGGGCTGTGGACCAAACTAAATCTCACAGAACTGAGTGGCTGAAGGTAGAAAGGAACAAAATCATCTTAAATTGACTCTGCTGCAGGAAGAAATATGCTATTGAATCTACTCAGGTTATTTCTCAAAGCATTGTTCTTGGTAGCTTCCTTAACCCTGGTTTGACATCTGTCACAGCTCGTTAAATATGACTGGTCTGTATACTGTGTAAAGGAAGACACCCAGTAACAACAGGATTTCCTCCTAGCAAGCAGATATGATAAACAGCAAAACTGACAAATGCGTCCTTGACAAAGGCAGACAGACAATGCTGATGGGAGCAGATACACACCAAGGCAAAATGCCAAATGCTGTGCATGTAGATGGAGACATGAAAACCAAAGACACACGTTGATTATCTGTCAGGTCTTGTTAACACTCACACCAGTTAACCCAACTGTGATGAGTTAGGGTAGGTGATGTGCAAAGGTAGTCAATGTGTCTTTTAATATTAATGAATATCACTGGATTTCACGGCATATACAATAAGAAAAATGAAACTCAAATGAGGTGCTTCTGTTTGAATGATGGCTATTAAAGGCAGTGCACTAGTGAGCAGAAACTTTGTGTGTAATTCCAAACTTCACACCAAGCTTCCTGTATCATTGAGGTGATATTCTTTTAAAGGTATTTCAATGCAAAACCCTTTTTAAAAAAGAGAAAAAGACCCAAGCAGTGAATGAGGAGACAGCGTAAAGCACACAACATACTTTCCCTGCGCTTTCCCCTCTTTATTTGTAATTCATCATAGTGTTCTGCTCCTCCCACCTTTCCACTGCCATTTTTATTACCATAAAAATTCATTAGCACTAGAGTTTGTCTTGTCTGCGTGGTCTTGGATGCTACTCTGTCACTAAAACAAGCTACAAATACTTCCAACTGAGCTGGTGTGCAATTTGAACTCTACTTTTATTTTCTATGAAGGGAGAAAAAGCACATAACCTATTACTGCATTTAAAACACGCAAGGATTAAATCTTATGGTTTACCTCTTTGTGTCTCTCTTTTAAGGCTATGGCAAGGCATTAAACTTAATTATCTGCTTTCTTGCTTCTTTAAAAACAAGTTGCTAATCTAGAAGCCCTGCTACCTTTGAACAGACTACAGTCCACAGTTAAGATAAAAACAGCTCTCTTGGCAACAAAACAAGAATTCAAGATGCAATAATAGGCTTTTATAACAAAACCTCAAACACTGTTTTTTAAATGATAAAAAAGTGTTCACACTTCTATTGGCAGTCATATTTGGAGAGGAACAATATGAGTTGATTTAAGGTTTATACTCCAATCCATTTTGCTCATCTTACTCCAACTCTCCAGGCAGAATCTTAATAACCATCAATTTAAAGGAATTTCTAGGACATAAGCAGCCTCTGGAAAGCCATATAAAAAGCTTGTGACTACACGCTCCTCAGAACAAGGTAGATGCAAGGTAGCACAAGCTTGTTCTAATGCTTATTCTGGCTAACACACACCACACATCCCTTTTACTAGGAGTAAGCAGTAGCTAATGTGACTAATTCAAAGGAATTACTTACGTTCTAAGCCCGGCATTCTCTAATACCAGTTCTTCCAATCGATTGGACCTGCTCACCACCCGCAGTATCTGTTCACAGACATCAGTGGACTGCCACAGAAAAGACAGAACAGTGTTAAAGAACATAAATTTGAAACAGACAGTTATTGAATTATAAGTTGTACATCATAATAGGATCCAGACCACAACCATCTTCTTGTCATGCATCAATAATAAGCAAAAATACCGGACACATCCAAGAGAGACTCAGGTGCCAGCAGAGGACTTCTAGAAAAGACTCAGGGAAGCAAGAGGCAAACTGAAAGCAATTCACCTATGAAACAGGCCACCTAATCATAAGGGGGTAGATCTTTAATCTTAGTAAAAACTCCAAACCCCATGATTCAGAAAAAACCTGCTCACTTAATTTTTGAAGAAATCCTGTTCATCTGCAACTAGTGCAAAGGAAAATAAAGCCTCACCAGGAATGACAGCTAAACATAAAGAAAGATGCTACTAGGCAGCCAAAAAAATAAATATATCAGAAATTTTGGAGAAAGCACTCTAACTACAGGTCCTTCACAGACTGCTAAGGACTAGTGCTTAAGGGTCAGTGTATTTCTGCATGAACTCTGCCAAACTAAATAGAAATAGATCCCATCTCATGATCTCACTGTTGTTGGATTCTAGAATTTGCATGGACATTTGTAAGTATCATGAACGACACAAAAGAGTTTGTTTGCTGCACTCACACAAATAGAGAGATAAAACCAAATGCTACACAGTGAACTCTCTATCTCATCATCTTTTATTACAATCTTTTATTGAGCTTCTAGATTTGGCCTTTTTCCTTTTTTTCCCAACAACAGACCTAGTGAACGTTCATGTGATGTCCAAAGCTGAATTTCAGCCATGACCATGACGTGCTGAAACTATTCTGTTATCTGCCTTTAAAAATAGCAACGTGACATTCACACCTGGGACAGCTGCCTTTCCAAAGGTAGTCTGACATTTTCTAGTTTGTTTGCTGGGTTTTTTTCATCTTGTTGGTTTAGTTGGTTGGTTTTGCTTTGTTTTCTTTAATCTCAATGAATCTCTCATGAAAAGAAAAAAACCACCTGCTCTACCAAGCACAAAAATCCTATTACTCTGTTGTATAGTAAAGGTGCCACTTTTTTTCTGAAGACTGTCAACTCAGCCATCTTCCCAGTTCTATCTTTGCCTTCCACATTTTGATAATTCAGAGTATTATCACAATGCTTCTACAGCACTATGATTGCAAGTGGAAAGTTTCATGAACATACTATACAAACACTATGGATGCTGTCTATCAAACACAATGTCAGAGCAGGACTCGTGAAGCACAAAGCATTCAGTGGCCTCCAGATATGTCTGACCTCATACTGACCCTCAGCAGTGTTCCTATGGCATGGATTTACTGTCCAACAACTTGCATTCTCCTGGTGGATTTGACTAAAAATGGAATGGGTGAAAGATAAAATGTTGGGAGTTTTTTTGTAAAGGAATTGATGAATTTTCAGGATTGACAAAGTTTATTTGTTTTCCAGGGGGGAAAAAACAAAAGTTGCTAAGAATACAAAAGAAAATGCCTTTCACATACAAATGGATAGATAATGTGGCCAGTTCTCCTAAGCAAACTACACCAGCCAGTCTTCTAAATAAGCAAACTATCTCATTTCATTCAAGCAGAAACTAATTGCATTGTACCTTTAACAATGCTTCTTTTAGCAGCAAGCTTCAACAGCATTGAAAATGCTCCCAGTTTCATTCCATGCATCATTTGAAGTAAGACATCCCAGCAAGAAAGAAGAGGTTTTTTGCCTACTTTTCTCTCAAAAAGCACAGAAGCCAGTTTCTACGGAATTTTCATGGAAAATGAAAGCTTAGAAATGCAGAGAGAGCACTTCCAGATAAATAGAACTGCAGCAATTTAAAAATGATGAGACTCAACCTTCATTTTTAGGGACAAAAGTTACCTGAAGCGAGCGTGAAAGTAATTTCTCAAATCACTAACTCTACCTGTGACTATAAACTTGCAAATTTAGAAGAAATACTGAATTTTTACATATATAAAAATGTCACCTAATTACTGATTTTCTTGGCCCTGTCTCCAGTCCTCCTACTTGTTTAGATTCGCTCCCATGTAGCTTTTCAGAAAGAAAAATAATAAGGAAGAATATCAATGCCATACATCACTACATGCTTATTACTATACAAGGTTAGTTTCAGACAACTAGGAGGGGAAAAAAAAAATCAAGTTGCAATGCAAATGATAAGGGAAAAACACTTTTATGTGTGAGAAAAAAAAACCAAACAACAAATTCCTGATACTTTTTTTCCACCTTCAAAGAGCAACTGAGCTTTCTGGCTGCTTTAAAGTTAGTTTCCTGTTTAGTCATTCAATATATTTTAGGGGACCTAGCAACACCTAAAGAGGTAGTTTTACAGGGTCTTGTTATTATCCAATGAAGTTTTTAAACTTCATTAACTTAAATTTTTTACAAGACCTGCTCTTGTCAGTGTTTCTATGGCATGAATTAACTATCCAACAATATAAATTTTCCTGAGACAAGTAAGGGGGGGGATTGGGGGGTAGGAGGGTAGGGTGTGTGAAATTCAACAGCTTGCCCAGATACACTTGCCTAAAGAAGTTCACCTTGGAAAAATGTGATAGGATCCTCTAAAATAAAGCACAGCCTGGTAGGAGCAAATACACTGTTTCGCTTCATTACTTACTAATTTCAGATCCTTGGAGGACAGCTTAGTAAACCATTGATTGTATTCCAGAGCCGCAACTATAGGTATTAAGTCTCTAGAAAAAGAAAAACACTTTTAAACTGTTGGCTTTGGTCATTGGAAACAATTTCTTAAGTGTTCTTCCACATCTAATTCCCCCTGTTTTTGCAATGCTAATTGCCTGCTATCCCCGCTACAGAAAGTTCTGCATTCTAAACAGTGATCACCAGCAGCTGTGTGTCTCTCATATTTTAATACAAAATTCTAACTGGCCAATCAACATCCACTCTAGCATGAATTTTTAAATCAGGAATTTGTCTGGGCTGCCATTCCAACTTTAAGCAGTACTTTTTCTTCAGCCTGTGATATATTTAAGCTTCTTAATCACCTCTAATTATAATTTAGCACGACGCTAAAAAGCTTTTTGGCAGTCTGATGATTTAATATAATTCCATGACTGAATGCTTCTAGAGAACACCTCCTTGTCTCATCTCTATAGTTAAATTCCCCTGGGAAGCAGGAGATCTGCAAAAGAGTAACGTGACTTTCAGCACAAACCCTCCTTAATTGTAAAAAGGATTTCACAAATGAAATTCTAAATTATTCCCATTTTCTTCATGCCAAGCCTCTTAATGTGATCTGCTCTCCCTCTGTTAAGTTTCTCCAATAACAGATGTTGATAAATGTCATGCCTGTACGGTAGCCCCCAGCAGAATCATTCATCAAGCACTCACACACCATTTAGCAGCGCAGCACTTGGATCATTTTGATGTAACATATTAAATACTTATATACACTGGGACTTAACAGCTACTTAGGAAACCCTTGGCTTTATAATGAAACAAAGACCTGCAATATACATGAAATGTTAAAAGTATTGGCTTTTACAAGCCAGTCCCACCCTCCCCAGGACATACATGGTTAGGCACAGATCTGCACTAAACACGCAGCATCCTTCTCCTATCTTCTTTCCCTTTTTCCTTTTCTCCATTTTCCCCACTACAAATATTCAAACACTTCAAGGTGGTTGTTAAACACATAGGAAAGCCAAGAGACAAGGCAACATCACAAGGACAAGCCTTCAGCAGGCTACATTGGGAACTGCAGTTGCTAGGTTTGGAAGTACAAGCCCATCTCTAAGGTAACAGTAAGAAGGTGCAGGATTTTGCAGCAGAAGACTGAAGCCCACCAACTGCGAAGCTCATGCAAATAGACAGTTTTCACACTCCTGCAGAGCAACTAGTGTGTGTTGCCCTTCAAGGATTAAGCTTGTTTTCCATCCTGTTCACAGCACACATCAAGTCTCATGGTGAATTAATTTCCACTGGCACAGTAGAGCTTTATCAGCTTCCTGAAGTATATAGACTTATTTACATCTACCACATTGTTTTTGTTCCTACACATGCATGCTTTATCTCCACATAAAGCAGCCACTGACTAGTGAAAGGTTGGGGCTGGGGGGCATGTGTAAAAATCAGCCCAAAAGTATTTTCCCCCTAGGTTGGGCAGGCAGGAACCTTGCTATGGAGTAAGGAACGTCCACATAGAGCTTGTTCCTCCTTTGCCTTCCCCTGCAATGATAGGTACGAAGGTAATGCATCAGTAGCTTTGATGTCCTTATTGCCAGTGCTTTCACCTTGGAAGCTGAATGAGATAGAAGTTAACCATGAGGTGTAACTTTAGTTTATCTACTCAGTGGTAACCAACCAGCCACAGCTGATGGTGAATGCTGCAGGACAAACACTGGACAGGCTGATGGTACCACCACCACACTGATGGAGCAGCAGAGCTGTTCACACTGTGGATCAACACCTCTAAAAGAGGCAGAAGGCACCATCAGCACATGTATTTCAGCTGTCAACATTAGCACCAGTTCCTCCAAAGGAGCAGGAGGACAACAACTAGGAATCACTGGCTGCAAGCATTTACACTACTAGAGAGCTGGTAAGCCAGCTTGGAGGGCTGGCAAGAGCTCAGTGCCTTCTAGGTGGAGGTGGCCGCAGGCAGAACCTGCCTGAGGCCACTCCTTTCTTCTCTCTCCTCCCCTGGCCTCAGTAGGAAACAGCTGAAGGGCAGGAGGTGCCCAGAGTTAGTGGGAAAACCATCCCATTTTCAAGGAGTTGAAAAAACATCACTGCAGCATGACAGGAATGCTTTGAAACAAATTGACCCAAGCTGATTTGCAAATTCTTATCTTTAAATAGTTTAGTCTTCAGCCGTACTCAAGGCCTGTTTGTTCAAACCCTAGGCAGGGTTTGCAGAGATACTGGCACACTTCGGTAACACCAACACACACACCCTTCTTCCCCATGTGCCTGAAGATGGTGGCACCTCTGCTCATTTTGCTGCAGCCTTATTGCCTAGAAACTTCACTTTATAGCATTCTACCACCTGATTTTTAAAAAGAAACCAATTTAGTCTAGGTTTGTTTAGATTTTTGAAGGTGCTTCTGACAAATGAGGGTCCTTTAGGACTTTACATCTACTCCTTCTCTTTTTTTGAGCTTGCCTCATTGCACTTATTGCTGAGGTTTCCTTTTCGAAATTATATAGAGCTTTATTAACTTTATTATATTCTCAACTTATTATATTCTCAGATCATTCTTACCAATGATCTGAATTCTTTTGCAATATGCTGTGAAAGAACACTAACAACCATTTCCAAAAGCAGGACCTTCTCATAACTTTCCCTCATTGAGTTGCTCATATTTATTAGTTTGTTTACTAAGCTGCCATTTAGGATAAAGTAAGATTTATAAAATGTAAATCTCTGCCATCTTAAAAGATTCTGTTCTGCTGGAATGCAAAAAATCTCTCCAAGCTTCAACATTCAAGATTCATTAATGTCTTCACATTTTCTCAGCATCTCTGTTCCCCAAAGTATTTAAGATAGCAAGAAATCTAAACAGTGCAAAGAAAAAAACAATCTAACCAGTCAAGCTTTTCTTTGTCCAAATATGCTAAAATCTACATAGATGACAATTCTGCTACTAAGTTAACCCTGTTCACTTCCAGTCTTTTTTTGTTGTTGCTGTGAAACAGCTCTATGGTTCACAGCACAACATCATTTCAGATAAAACCTCAGAAGTCATGTTCCCATGTGGCAAGCCATGCTATGCACTCCAAATGTCAGACACTCTGGGAACTTAAATTCATCTATAATTCATGCCATCTTATGCTGACCTCTAACAGACTTTTACTTGGAAAACCACAGATTGTTTGGTTTTGCAGTGCACAATCCTTGTAGCTAAAGAACTGCCACACACATTCTACCTCGCTTCAGAGCAACCACACAATCTCAAGTAGATAGCTTCAGCAACCCCAAATATTAAATGGACAAGATACACAACAGTCTCAAAATCCAAAGTACAACAACTCTTACTGTGCTAAATATATCACACAACACTCACATGCATTCTTGAACTGCCTGGGATCTCAGATACTAGTTAGTATTTTTTATTAATAACATAAGGTTTTGGCTTCCTAAAAAAAAATATTAAAATTAGTTGTCCTGAAATTCCAACCCAAAACCTTTTACTCAGTCCAGTCCTCAACAAATAGGAACTCTCATAATAAAACAGATTCTATGGCATGTAAATGGCTCCAAGAATTGTTTTGGGTCTTTGGACTTACACAATCACAAGACATTTAATAAAGACTTTTATTAACAACACAAATTTATTTTCTTGGTGATGTCAATTTTGTAAGGTGTACTTTAAACAAAGACTTCTGTGAAGCAACAAATTCATTAGTCTGTTTTCCAAAAGCCAAGTACTCATTTGAAATAGCTGAAACATTCCAAATACTTAAATTGACTCTTTCCTAGTGAGTAGTATTTTTCTCTCCTATTAAATTGTTCCAACTTCTAATCTGTATTGAGGCCAGATATCTGTAAGTCACTTTCTCAAGAATGCCCCATGGCCTTCTCAGCACTTACATCTTGCCCTATGTTTAAAGCATTCTTGTGTTACTGTCCCACAGTTGCTTGTGCTTAGTATTTCTTTCTTTACCTTCTCCCAGGCTTAATCAACCAGCCACTCTTTGACTACCTCCATAAGGCACCAGTTGCAGCCCTGCAGTTTTGTTTGAGTTACCCCTGAATTAGTCAACACAGGTACAGCTTATCAGCTTTGTCATGGGACTCAGGGCAGACTGAAAACCCACCACAGAGGTTGAGTAAGTATTATAGTGGGGTGTTGGTTTTTTTTGTAAATTTACATACTAGATAGCTTAAAGGGGCAAAGAATGCTCTGGCAAAATACTCTTATTTACCTAACTCAAATTCTTAACTCTTCCACAGGGCTTTCCCAAAGAAACAAATGCTTTCTCTATCTTATTTACAGTTTCTTAATTTTGATATTTTCCCTGTATAATGACAGATTTTAGTCAAGACTCTCTCCCATTTCCTCCTACTTAAACATCTTCAGATTCAACTTTCTTAGAATCCAATTTTCTCAGCCAGCAAAATTCAGTAAACCAAATACAACACTTAGCTAAGTTTCAGCATCTCATAGTAAAAATTACCCTCAATTAGTTCCTTTCTGGAAGTACACATTTTTGATAGCACTATTGTAAGTGGAGAAACTACTGGCTAGGATTCAGTTGAACAACTTAAACCTTCTACACACTTGCTGACAAAAATAATTTCCTTTACTGTGCACACCATGAGAAAAAGATTCTGCATAAGTAGAGAGTGCATAATTGCATTTTTTGCTTTGCCTACCAGATGCAGTTGCGTGTTTTCTCTGCTGAATTTGAGCTCTCACATCCGCCATCACAGGAAGAGTATCTATCTGCTAACTTTCTGGAATGCTTCCAACAGCAAAATATATTTATCTTCCCAGGCTCCTCAATGAAATATGCCTCTCCATGGGGCTTTCAGGCAAAAACAGCAGGTTTGTGCCGAAAACTAGAAATGCTACAGATGGTTCTATCAGAGGTCTGCTCATTCAAGTAACAGCTATAGGCCTATCCCACATTAGTAAGGGCAGGCAAACTCTGTTGTGAGGCTGAACAAGGAAAGTTTGCAAAACATTAGCATGATTACTGCACGTCGCTTACCTGTGGTCAAGGTGGCTGAAGTCTTGCAAATTCAGCTCTCTGGTATCTTGTGTTAGGTAAATCGTATCGACATCCTGTTAAAAATACAGGGAAAAACCCCACATCTTTACAGAGTTGTTGGTTTGGGTTTTGGTTTGGCTTTTTGTTTGTTTCCCTTCCCCTCCCAATCAGTATTATGATTTATCTGCTCTTTCACAACTTGTACAGTCAGCTGAAAAGGGCTCCACAAAAGACAAGTACTTACCCACTGTACTTCTTCTCTATAGGGAAATCCAAGCCAGTCACAAACACAGGCATACATCTGTGAAAAGCCTCCTAAAAACAACCCAAGAGAGTATTTAACATAATAGTAAAATAAGCAAACAAACATCTAAAAGGATACTCTGATACTTAAAGACCCAAAACTCACTCTCCTTTTCTCTCAGAAGGCTGTCCATTGTGCTGCTCAAAGAAACTATCCTATCTTTGCCTGGCAGGTTGTAAGGAAGCTGAAAATAGTGCCTTCACCCACCAATCAGAAGTCTGCTCCATACTAATTACACCTTAAAACTAATTACACCTTTACCAGCTTCTGCCAGAAATAGAAGTTAACTTCCTGACACCACAATTCCAGCCTTTTTATATTTTGAGTCTTTAAATTCATTCTCACCACAAGGTCCCAGTTCCGCCACTGTCTGACTGTCCCACAGGGCCTGGAGATTAGCCAGTCTTTCTGAAGGCTCCACAGTTACTTTTTTCAGAATCCTCCTAGATGCAAAAGGGAGGGGAAGGGATAAAAATAATAGAAATATTCAGGACTTCGAAAGCATTTAAAAATTCATAAACCTTTATTCCGAGTAAGATTTTAAATGAGTTTACAGAAATAATTACCAGCTTTAATACAAATCCTCTGCCTAGAACTCACACACATCATGATGATGGCACCCAGCAGAAATAACATTTATTTGTCTCTCTGTGTAATGATAACCCTTTTCTATGACAGGATCATTTAAGCTAAGGAGACTTGTGAGTCTCAACTAACACAAGGATGTCCAAAATAGGAGGGACATGGTAGTTACCGGTTACATTGCAACCACTGCTGTTTATACAGTGCTGTTATGCAGCAAAAGCACCACGGTGCCAAGAGCCACAAACTATGCTGAGCAGCTACTTGTGGCCTCTAGGCTGCACTCTAGATACCCAACTCCAATATTTGTAATTTGGTAGTGTTCTTCCTCCCCTATGCAAAAGTACAATCCCTTCCTACCTTTTAAGAAATGAAACTGTTTTTCTGACTGGCAGGACTGCCTCATAAACTACAGAATTCCATAATGGTGAAGGAAATAATATTAATGTGAGGAACCTCTTTACCCTTTTTTGCTTGCTCTGGTCTTACATGAGCTGCCTAACTCCTAACTATCTTCATTTGGGAAAGTAATGTCATCTGAGAGGGGAGGCAGAAATCTGATTTCTTTTCTGAGAGCCAAGCTCTCTATATAACTAGACTAAACTCTCCAGCAACATTCTCAAGAAAGCCCAGGGAATGTCTCAAGGCCTTCACAGACACCCAGGCATGCACAGACTTGTAGCCATCTTCATTCTACTTGTTTTGCCTACATTTTTCACTGAGAGAGTGACAGAACACTGGAACAGGCTGCCCAGAGAAGTTGTGAAGTCTGCTTCTCTGGATGCATTCCTGTGTGACCTACTTCACGTGATTCTGCTCTGGCAGGGGGGTTGGACTAGATGACCTTTCAAGGTCCCTTCCAATCCTGAACATTCTGTGATTCTGTAATTTCTCACATCATTACTGAGGTTTTATGGCAAATCTGCTCATAAATATTCACTTGTATGTGTTCCTATTGAAGAAAGAGCTTGATCTCCATTAAGTTAATTAATAACACTGCCACAAAGATAAACTGTAAGTAAATAAAACAAACGTTTATGGATTTGACTTACTTCTCCACCTAGCAGAAAAGTGAACAATAAAGATATGCACATAACATGTAAATACAGCCTCACAATTCACACCTAAAATCTGTTATAAAAAGCTCACTTTTCAAAGATCAGTGTGCTCTGAAAAATTGCATAGTCCACTTTCTCTAATACTATAGAAGACCAGAAGCTGAAGCAAATAGTAGTAGTAGTAATATGGTAAGGAGTGATGAAGATGAGGCAAGGGCAGAAGGAAGAAATAAAATAAAACAAAACAAAACAAAACAAAACAAAACAGAATGAAGAAAAAGTCCTGAGAATTGCTGCAGGATGATAAAATTCAGAGTCAAAGATGTAAGGAAAATCCAACCAACCAAACACACATAAAAACCCAAACAAAACACCACAAAACCAAAGTCAAGGGGAAAAAAAAGGTAAAAAGAACAAAAATGCAGGGTAAAAAAAGCTTGAGAAGGAGATGTATGATTCAAGGAGCCAGGTGTACCATAGAAAGTGCATGACAAAACTGCCCAGGACTCAGTTTTGAAGAGTAAGGCTCCCAGTCATATGCATCATTTCACAAACAGTAAACAGAACTTTTCTCTCCTCTCCCAACTCAGATATTATCTCTACGGAAAAACCAAACAAAAAGCAGCAACAAAAAACAACCTACTGAATATCACAACTGTTTAACAGGAAAGGAGTAAATTACAACAAAAAGCCTGAACCTAGGCTATACCTGCAAATGGAGAGGCAATAAGGTAGAATAGGAACTTCAGACTCCAAATATCACCCCTTCAAAACAAAGACTCTTTTGGTCTTACAGAGCATACCTGTGCTCTGCACTGCCTCCTGCTTCTGTCATACACCTATATAAAACCTTAACACTTGCCTCAAGGTATTTATTACACCCTCAGTGCATTTCTTAGATCAGAGTAGGGCAACCCACAGAGGCAAAGTGGTGACTTGTCACCTATTCCACACAATCTGTTGCCACTAGACATGCATTAAAAAACACTTACACAGGTGAGAGTCCAGGGAATATCTTCCGGAGGCAGGTCCCAATGTGTGCCAGCACCTCATTCACATCCTCTGAGGATGCCATCTTCATGGAGACATTACATTTCTCAGTTTCCATAATCAACTGTAAATAAAAGAACAAGAGAGCAGGAAATGGATATCATATAACTCCTGCCCATTTAGAAAGGAGATAATTTTGAATGTTAGCTGAATGCTTTGCATGCCAGTAGGAATCTGCTATTCTTTAAGGCACAACATGACAAAACTCCAGGTAAAGTTCCTGAAAGATTTCCTTGACTGTACAAGACCCCCATACTCAAACGTTGCTTTCCCTAACAGTGCCCTGCTTCCCACGGGAAGAAAAGTTTCAAAGGATCCTGACCTCAGCTGACACTTTGAAAACCAAAACTTTTCATAGCATTGTCCTCTTTTGAAACACATCCCAGAACACCAGAAGAAGTGAGTGCAGCCTGACAGAAAACTATTGAACAAGCAGGGCCTGCTTCCTCCAGCAAAAAAGTAAAAGCCTTTAATGGCTCTGATCCTCTGGAAAAGCTCTAATGCTTTGATCTATGCTGTTTAAGAAAATGCTATGGTAATGTATTGTCTCAGTTCAGATGAAGTATTATCTCAGCTGGCATAACTGTCCCGCTGTCTGAGGGATGCATGCTTCAGCAAGGGTGTTTTTTTTAAATAAACCCTTTTGCAACCCATCTCTGTTATTTATTGAGTGTTCAGAATCAAAACAGATTATTGTATGACTGACACATTAGGTCTGCTTCTGCCTTCATCTGCCTCACAGGAAGCAATGTAATGTTTCTGCCTTCTCCAGTGCGAATATTTAGCACAGCCCAAGTCATAAATTCTTATTGACATAAGAAGCTGTGCATACATAACAAGAAGCTAACATTAGGAATAAGCAGTAAGTGCAGACAGAACAAGAAGGAAGACTGGTTCCCAGTTCATGTCTAAGGTCATCAGCGAGATAATCTTCAAAGAAGCTGTGTTATCCCAAAAATCACACTGAGAATTTCACAACTTTCCCCACCAATTCAAATCCTTTCTCAACCCATTGCAATCACTCCCTGAAGATGAATTAGTGAGTGGGCAATTTACTACTGTTTTTCAACACCACCAATATCAACACAACGTTTCCTTATATACTCTGTCCGTTTGTTCACTTATCTTCCAGTGGGAAGCTCTTCATAGCTTTCTGCAAGATGCCTAGCACATGACTGCATCCTTCAGGGATCACAGATGTAACGTGCTCTTCGCAGGAATACCAACAATACCATTTGTCCCACAAGCAATGATCTGGGGTTCTGCCTGCCTTCAGTTATAAGCCCTACACATCTAAAATACTATTGACTGTGAACATGTAAAACCTTGGAAAAATATTTAGGAAAATGGTGTGCTAAGTGAGACTGCTGAAAACCACTTGTAAACCCTGCCTGGGCTTCCAGGAATAATTAGCATTAGCTGCCATGGCATTTTAGTATCTTAAATGAGTTAAGCCACAAAAACATACATAAAATGTACTAAATGTCTCCCCATTTAAACAGTAAACATCTGGACCTTCTCCCCCCCCCCTTTTAAGGAAGGATTCAAAAGCCAGGTTAAAAAGGTGACGTGCTAAACACAATGAGACCTTGTCAGCATTCAAATAACATATCAGATGCTCCTATTTTTAAGAATCTCTGTAAAAGCCAAATGCATGTGAAACACATGAAGACTTTGACACAATTGAACTGTCAAATCTTGTCAACACGTTCATCTTATGAATGAAAAATGTATCAAGAGGCATTCTTCTTTTCAGTACCTTCTCTTTGACAGTCACTTTTGGGGCACATAACTGGCTGTCAAATACATTTTCTGTTGTATATAGTAATGGCAACAAGAACAGTTGGAAGCAAACCACTTCTGCCTGCAATGTAAGCAGTAGCTTTTGGCTTCACCATAAAGCTAGACATCAGAGAAGCTGTTCAGGCTCACATGGTGATGATTATACACCAGCCACTGTTCTTTCATCTCTGAGAAAAATATTCATTTACTAAACAAATGAAAGTTTGTCCCATAGTCAGGGGGGAGGGCCAGGAGGAATATTCTTCGTTGTCAACCCACCTCCACAACACATTCCTAAATTTGGCTCTTGAAATTCTTATCATTAAGACTTTAAAGCATCACGAATGTAAGAATGCAAACATACAGTGTGCTCACCAGATGGGGAGAGCCGCGTGTTAAAGCATCACTCCCTCGACTGGAACAGATGCAGCAATGAGTAAACAAGTGTCTTTTATCTGGAATACACTCACCTGACCTGGTTTACTGGAAGTTACTCCTTGGATTTCCAAGTAGCTGAAAGTTAGTTCCAACTGTAGTCAAAAAAAAAAAAGAAAATGCCACATCAGTGCAAATATCAATTTATTTTAAAGAGCAGTTACACTTTTCAGTGAGGTTAAGAAACCTTGAGCAATTTATATCAGCTTCTGTAATTGACACTAAGTGTTTGTTAACATCTGACTGCATTCTCCACTAAAAGAACACTGGCATTTGTTTTTTACAGCTTCAAATGACACGAATACCACATTGGACCTTCTACTGCAAGCTACAAGCACATGAGTTTATAATAAGATTTATAACAAAGTTTTACCATAAAAAGCATCTTTTATTCAATACCCTACTGATGTGCAGTCTTGTGACTGAATAATCATTAATTACAATATTTACAGCACCACAGATTACTCTTTCATTAGTTACACTGAACACAGATGAGGAAAATTTTATTGCACAGAAGCTGAAGAGGCATACACACACCACTTTTTACATATACATATGTAAATAAAAACACCACAGATAGATATAGATATATAAATGCTCAAAACTGCCTTAGCATGTCTGAAAGTATGAGTGGAAATAATACATTTGCTTTGCCTGAGTGGGTTACCTGGACAACAGTCAGAAAAAGCAGGGAAGAAGAGTGAACATACTGAATCCAAATGAAAGCTTGGAAGAAGGCAGGAAAGTTCTCTTCTCCAAGGACAAATCCAAGGCTACAGGGAGTGTGGTAAGATATGAATTCAAAACTATGCAGACAAACATCTTGACATCTGAGATATGCAGAAACAAGCTCTTGGAATAAATCATAACTAAAGGGGCAAGGCATCAGTATGGTCACTTCCTTTTATTTATCATTAAAACCATTGTAACTGAGCAGTCTGTGTTGCACAAAATTTCCTGTACTTTATCTTATCCTAGCTTCACAGCCAGGGTGTTCCCAGGCTAACTGGCAAACACCATATTATCCTATCGCTGTATCTGTGGCAATCTTTCCAAGAGATGACTCTGAATGACTTATGGAGTGCTCAGATGCTCAGCTGCAATAGCACATCAGAAAGTTGGGAATGGAGGTACCAGCTTGCAACCATAAGAATCAGCTAATCTTTTTTCAGAAAGCAGCAAGAGAGTAGAGGGATCTCCTTAAATGCCAAGGTCTCACTAGCAAATCATTAAACAATCACAGTGTTCCAGCAGGATGAAGCTGTCCAAAAACATTCCAATTAAAATAGTTATCATCTAGAATGCATTGAATTTTTGGGTTGTTTACGAAGTAGAAGACCCTTTTTTTTTTTTTTTTTTAGCATTTGGCTACATTATCCACTCATAGCTGAAGAGATTGAAGACATTATTACTCATTATTCTTTGCTGTCTATTTCCCAAATCCTTTTCTCTTCAGTTGCTCTCATAATTTGACAGCATCAGAAGGTACAAGCACCTCTCAGCTATTATTACACAAAGTTCACCTTCCACCAAAGACTTAACCTGGCAACCAAACCTTGCTCTGAAGGTTTTCAGAAATCTTCACATGCTTTGTTTCACTTTTTCTGCTGCAGAGGCAGCATCCATAGCAAATGGGCAGTTTCAGACCACCACAGGGGTGCCACAACAGCTGAAGGGAGCATGCCCACACCCCCACACCGGTGCCTTGCATTTATCCAAGGGCAAGACACTCGCTTCTCTTCAGGCCCCTTCTGTGCCTTATTTCTCAGTGAAGACTGACAATCTTTTGTGATGATAGGACATAGGCTTGGTGCAGTTTATTCAGGTCAGAAAGAATTTTTAAAAAGAAATATTAAAAAATATCCATAGCAACTCCTGCTAGCTACTGGAGTAAGCTAGACTACGCACACAAAAGTGCAAGGTTCTTTTACTCCAGTGCTAGTCAAATTAAACAAACGCATGAGACTACTTAACATTTGTTTACCCAAATCACAAAGCCATTTCAGGTAACACTTCAAAATCCTATTTGGGAAATTACTTACCTACCAGAGTGAAAAGTTCTCCTTTTGCTGAGGTGCTGCATATGTGCAAACATATAGATGTACACACAATCAAAAATACTTTCCTACTCTTGAGAAAATTTACCCAGATCTAGACTCACTCGAGAACTCAGTCTGCAAAAATCCTCTTGACTAAAATTAACAAATAGCAGCAAACACAGCAACATCTCTGGAGTTCATCTTTGGTTCGTTTCTCTGCTTAAAAACATGGTTTATAGTTCTTGCTTTGCAGCAAAAGTATAGAACACATTCTAAACATAATCTGCCTCAAGATCTTAAATAATTTTTACAAGAGTTAAAAAAAAAAAATCTCATTTATTATCAAGTTTTTACCCGGAGTACTGCATCCAGCTCTGGAGCCCCTATTACAGGAAGGATCTGGAGGTGCTGGAACGTGTCCAGAGAAGGCCACAAGGATGATCAGAGGGCTGGAGCACCTCTCCTATAAGGACAGACTGAGGGAGTTGGGGCTATTCAATCTGGAGATGAGAGGGCCTTCCAGTATCTGAAGGGGGCCTACAAGCAAGCTGGTGAGGGACTTTTCAGGGTGTCAGGTAGTGATAGGACTAGGGGGAATGGAAAAAAATAGAAATGGGTAGGTTCAGATTGGATGTTAGGAAGAAGTTCTTCACCATGAGGGTGGTGAGGCACTGGAATAGGTTGCCGAGGGAGGTGGTGGAGGCCCCATCCCTGGAGGTTTTTAAGGCCAGGCTGGATGTGGCTCTGGGCAACGTGATCTAGTGTGAGATGAGGGGTTGGAACTAGATGATCCTAGAGGTCTCTTCCAACCCTAACAATTCTATCATTCTAAATTAGTTACCAAGACAGCTAATTTCACTGGTTCCAAATATTACAATCAAACTTTAATGAAGACTGGCAATACAAACCTGAATACACTCCCACAAATATTTCATAAGCTTATCTATGAAACATTTACTTATGTTGCAACTATATATTCTACATTATATAGAATGTAGCAAGAACTAGTTCTAGCTTTTAAAGTACTCCCCTTCCCTTCCCTTCCCTTCCCTTCCCTTCCCTTCCCTTCCCTTCCCTTCCCTTCCCTTCCCTTCCCTTCCCTTCCCTTCCCTTCCCTTCCCTTCCCTTCCCTTCCCTTCCCTTCCCTTCCCTTCCCTTCCCTTCCCTTCCCTTCCCTTCCCTTCCCTTCCCTTCCCTTCCCTTCCCTTCCCTTCCCTTCCCTTCTGCAGAAATTCAAACTTCATCCTATGAGTCAGTGTCTTTAAATGATAAGTAAGGGATAGTCACATTTACCAGTCACCATAACTTAAAATCTGATCAGTCTATTTATTGATCTATAAAGCATATGTATTCACTCATACCTATACTTCCAATCCCAGACCCCCACCCACACATGCCTGCAACACAAGAAAACAGAACACATGATGAATTCCTATTCACTGATTCCAAGCTGGACAAGAGCTGTTCTTCCACATCAGTCACTTTCATTCATGTGGAAATTATTTTTCTCTGCTAAAACTATCACTATCACTATGAATTGCAAGAGAAATAGGAAAAAAAAATCTCTGACAGTGGCAATGCAGGCTGGCAAGATGCTTTCCAAAATGAACCACGGAAATTATCAGGAACATTGAAATGTAATAAAATTCAGCTTCATTTCTGTCTCCAAATCAAATATACTCCTGCTTGGCACTACAAACACTAAAAGGAGTAACACCATCAGCTTGTTTGGAGATAAACTGTCCCACAACAAAGGTTATCAGGGTCACCTCACAGCTCTTCAAGTTGGTGTTTCCAGCACAATTTTTCATCCACCTGCACTTCTAGAAGTTAAAATTCCTCTGAAACAGTATCTATACATTGACAAACCCACTCACACGAACAGAAGCACCACTTTAACTCAACACCATGCAAAATACCATTCCTCAGTTTCTTCTTTTTTAGACAGATGTACAAGTATAAAATATGCTAAGTTTATGCAACTTACATTTATATCTTTAAAAAAAATAAACCCAGGATATTTAGAGAAACACAGTGGCTTTACCTTGGTGGGAATCCGGGATGTTAACAGAAATGCCCGACATGATGCCAACACCTATTGAAAGAAAAGCAACAGTATTTGTAAGAAATACCTAATTAATCAGGAATATTATGAAAAACTCTTTTGCAGGAAAGTCCTAAAACCAAAAGGAAAAAGCCTCTAGCACAGGGACTCTCCGTTCCCTTTACTGTCATATACTGAAGGAAGCAAAGCTGGGCTCAGATCCAGTAGAGCACAGTGGAGACTGATGGAATCTGATCAGCTATAAGCTAGTTAGTACAGTGCCTATGTGAAGAGATACATTTGATCCATCTCTCAAGAACATCTAATCCCAATCCTAGTGACAATTAAAAAGAAGAAAAGCAAGGATAAGAAGTCCTACCAGGAACATATGATGCAGTTAATATAACAAAAATATTCAAGATAAACACAACACAGATAAGAGATCACAAGCAAACACTTTCTTTTGGACACACTTGGTGCATTTCTAGAGCAACAATGCAAAGATTTGTCATTGACACCACCAGCATTTCTTCTCCAGCACTCATTGTATTATTGAGGCTAGTGACTCTGGGAAAAACATACAACAAACCACATATTTTGGAAGTTACTGCCAATCAAAACATAATGATATATAAAAGCACCACTCCAATCTCCCATAGCACATCCCACTCAAAGGTTTTAGGCTTTGCTAAAGGGACAACTCATTTCACAAAACTATGCTATAGCTTTATGATTTACCTGGGCATTAGCTGCTGCTGGCTCCATCTTTTGCCAGACAACAAATTGAAACAAACTTAGTTCAAACATCTGGATTCAAATCCCACAGCATTTAGCGAGATGTTCACACAGCTGGAACCTCCTGAACCCAGTTTAGCTCAGTAAGTATCCATTTCCAGTGAGCAGATTGACACAAAATTTCCTCACTTGGACAGGGAGAAATAGGCTGAGAAGGCAACCCAGCACCCAACTCTGAACCCTGCTGAAATGCTTTGGAGATTGGGTTTCCGCTTCAGTACACCAGCTGAACCACATCTTACTGAAACCTAAGAACAAAAATGTTGTACTAGTGCTGGATGTTAGCAGATTGTTTCAGGGATGATGTGATCATAACTAGTGTTCTGGTAATCATGCATGTAGAGCCAAACCACCATGAAATAGTAACCATTGCCTCCTGTAAGGCTCACCTCTTCACTCAAGGCCTATTTTGCTGGCTGGCATACCACTGCTGCCAGTCAGTTGGCACATCGAGGCTTTGTCAGACAGAGATGACTTGTCCCCTTGCACTCATGTGGTGCTGAAGCAGTCTCTTCTGCTCTCTCTCTCCTCCCAGCTGTGCATACCAGAAGTATACCCTCCGTAACCCAGCATGCAAAATAAGGGGAAGGGTCAACCCAAGAGGTTTTACCACTGCACAGTCACAGTTTCTGCAGCTTGACAGCAGTGCTCTCTTGCAGTAATAAAACCTTGATGCTTTTTCCTCCTTCACCCACCTCCTCAGGGCAGCCACCTGCTGTAAGGCCTGCGTCACTCTCCTAGGACTCTCTAAGGAAGATCACATCCTCAGTCACACCATTGCAAGCTCAAAAGAAAAGCTTTGCAATCCATTAGAAGAGTTCCCCTTTTGCTCATCATCTCACTCACTAACAAGCTACCCAGTGGCAGATGATCAGTCACCATTCCTGCACCCAGCACCACCAGCAAAATGCCTCCAGAGCAGTACACAGAGGAGCTGCAACAGCTTCTTCTGATCTGCTTTGGGTCACCACATCTCAGGTGCAGAAGTGAGACAGCTGTTGAAGAGCTTTCTTCCATATACCTCTTCTTAGTAGCAGCCCAACACTAGAGAGGCTGGCGCTTGTGTGTGTCACCACAGCGGGACAAATGGTTGTAGAAAAATCATGTCAATCCTGTTACAAAATGGTTTCCTGCATATACAGGTTCAAGCTACTTTATGAGCATTACAGGGTCCCCTTAACACGATTACAGTACACAAGCTGTCCAAATGCAAACCAGGTAACCAGAAGGCTGTATCACAACAGAGCATCTCAGCCTATATTCTCATGGCAGATGCACCAATGCTCCCGGGGTGATCTTGCTAAGACCAGAAAAGCTGAAGTACTCACCTTAAGAAAGTGCATTTACATACAAAGAGGAGGACTGCTGTAAGATGACACTCCTCACTCAGCAGGTAAAGAAACTACTCTTCAGAAATAAGACAGTACAAGAAAGCCTGAGCCCTCTAATCTCATAACACTGAGGTTCCTACAGTTTTCACAGTTAAGACTGTCACAAACAATGAGTTGGATTTTTACAGAAAGCCAGTTGAAGATAAGGTTACTGCAAAATTCATGCCCCATCTTGACAACTGCAGATCAGGTTTATTTTATTTGTTCACAACAGCATAACTGGCCAAGGAGAGGTTTGGCATTTATCATAATATTTAACCAATACAATCCTTGAGTATGCATAACAACCTTTGACAGGACCATCTTTAGTTGCTTTCTGATTGTTTGGGGGTTTTTTTGCTGCTGTTTGTTTTGGGGGCTGGTTTGTTTTTTCAGGCTTTTCAAAATTGTATGAGACATCTGCATTTCGACACCACCGCTTTTATTCACGTTTAACAACATAGCAGCCACTACCCCAAATCAGCTTGAGACTTGTTGGATACACTGCTAAACACCAACAGTTTGCGGTGACCTCCTTCTCCTTGATAAAGTTGCAGTGCATAAACAAATAATGGGTATTAAAAGACCGGCTCGCCCATGTCTCGGTCAATAGGATTCTGCACGGTTGTTAGTGCTTACAAGGGCAACAGAACATACAGCACAGGCTACTTAAAACAAGGCAGCACTACCCCTTCCCTTGCGAAATACGATGCTGGCGCCAAAGGCAGAGGCACCGGAGGTGTTTTCACACCGACAGTCCCCTTTTAAAAGCACCAAGCTCTTTTTGTGAAAGAAGCCCCAGGTCTCTGCATTCCTGGGACATGAATAACTAGTATGTGCTTAACTACACAATTGTTTATGGCTTTCAGAAGTATCCGGGAGAGATAGGGTTTATGAATAGATAGATTATGGATTTCCTGACGTTTTTCATTTCTTCATACAAACAAAGTAAAAAGTAAAAGTAGCCACCAGTTTCTCTCTAGCAGTTCTCAAGCGTGTTATGACCAAGATACTGCCAACATTTGGCTTATTTTGCACTTGAGGAGCCTTGAGCACAGGAGGAGGATAGTGGTCAAAAGCACTAAAAACCAGGAACTCAAAGGAGTAGACAGACCCCTAATTCCAGGGACAACCCTGAAACAAAGCATTCCCTTACTCACAACCCATCAGGAATGTCAGCTGGGCACAGTGTATATAACCTACCTTATCTTTTGATAAGAAAACAATCGCTTGTTCAGCCCAAGAGCCACAGCCTCATTCTTCATATTGTTTGGTCACAAGTAGTATTCAATCATTAATAAAGTTAAAGGATTCCCATCAACAGATAAACACATGAAGGGTAAATCCACCCAGGAGTGGATTCATGCTTTCACACACCTTGCAAGCCAAAATGCTTGCAAGTGACCGATGTGATGGCAACAAGCACATCTAGGCACATTTTATACAGGGTACATAACCTGGCTGCAGCACTGTGGAAGGGACAGTAAAAGACAATTATATTTAGTTTACAGTAGCTTTGGTTTGTCTTCCTACTCTGCCTTGTTCCAAGCATAAAACAGGGTTATCATTTCTATGTTAAATGACTACACACAGAGATACCTGACTTGATGATTTCTTAATGTTTTTATAATTCCAAATCCTGCAGCGCTCCCTACACTGCTCACAATGTGCATGAAACAAGTTAAAAATTGAAAAACTAATTCACCACAAACATAGCCTGCAAATTATTTCTCCAGAGACCCATGTCCTGCTATTTAACAGAACAAATAGCTTGTTTCAGTACAGAAAATGAATTTGAACACCCATCTTCGGCTAGTGTATCAACAAACCATAAACACACAGATGTATTTTGTGACTTATTGTCAAATTCTGAGCCTTATTACTCATTTTAGCACTGCAAGTTAAATTAACAGGGCTGCACTGGATGAACCCAGCCACCATACCTGGCAGCCAGTCTGAGGATCATTACAGCGACATGGTTCTGTGCTATTCAGCCAAACAGACCACAACAACTCCAGCCACCTTATCTATATTTAAAGAGGTTTCAAATTCAGGAGTAAATGTAAGAAATCTTCTTAAAAATTACTACTACTCATTTCAAACCACCCAGAAATATACAGTTCTGGAAAACACAGTGAGCATTCATGGCTTCATGATTGAATACAAACTAAAATCAAACCATCTCAGCATTTCAAGGGCCCCAGGAAGTCTTGTGATGCTGATTGACACAAATTATACACACACACACATATATATAATGTGTATGGATATGTATATGTGTATATATATATTATATATATATAAAGCTTAGTACTTTTTTGGATCAACTGTTGTAGCTTTACATCTTCAAATACACTCTCTGATCTTTTCCTTCCACTATGGTTTCTTTCTTCCCCTGCACCTGCCATTTTGTCAGCCTCAAAACTGCTTCAGTCTATTCCATTACAATTTGCTTAAGGAAAGAAGCATATGTGACATGTTTTCCTATTGAGATATTCATCATTTTGAGAACTCCTTAAAGGCAGGAAGACAAGTTGCTTTCCTTTATACACCTCTCAGTTATACCATCCCTATTTTTATCATTATTCATTACCATTATTACCCCAAATACCCTTTTTTTTTAAGTTTTCACATTAGTTGCTTTATGATTTCTGTAATAATCTTTCCATTACCACTACTGATTCCTCTCCTGTATACACATAATAACATGAGGCAAAGCAGCAGCACTTAATACAGTTTTTGCTTTGTTAAAATACAGATTAATCAATACATGTTAGAGCATCCAGTCTCTCCCATCTCTCCCAGTCCCTTCAGGATCGACTGTTCATTTCCTGGGTTGTATGCCTGGTGCTGTAAATGCTCCATCCTGAAGCGACTGGAATTCGATTAGATAAAAGGCCTCTTTCAGCATCATATTAGACATATTAGAGCTGGTTTCAAGCAAGGCATTCCCCTTTTAAAGCACTGAGCCTCCCTACACAAAGAGGCAGGATGACATCTTGGAGGTCTTTTTGGAGGGCTGATTATCTCAAGCACAACACAAACATGTACACTGCTTCTGAAGCAGCGGTATTGTTTTGGCTGGCAGAGAGTTCATTTTCACAAGAAGCTGGGAGGAAACACAGCCAGGATAGGTGCCCCAAACAAGCCAAGGGGACATTCAATACCATATAACATCATGTTTAGTATATAAACTGAGGGAGATGGCCAGGGCAAGGTGCAAGGAGAAATTGCGGCTTGGGAACAGGCTGGGCATTGGCTTCTGGGTGGTGAGCAATTGCACTGTGCATCACTTGCTTTACACATTCTTTTACTGGTATTACTGTTAATATTCCTCATTATTTCCTTGTATTGTCCTGTTACTCTGCTCTTACCTCAATCCACTAGTTTTCACTTTTTTCTTCCAATTCTCCTCCACATCCCACCCACTTACTTGCCAGCCAGCCCTAGACCACATCTTTTCAACAACCTGGCATAGGGTGGTTTTCTCTGCAAAGTGATGACACCAGCAAGGCAACCCAGTTCAGCCCCAATCCATGGGCTCACAGCACCACCACCCTCACCCACAACCCTCTTAAATGCCCAGGGTTAAATTTTTCTGATTGTTTGGTGTCTCTCCTTTAAAGGTGTCACCTATGATAGAACCATTGACAAACTTTATTAACTCTTGTTCTATATGCCTACTTACTTAGTCACCAACACTAAAACAACCTTTTGCAGATGGGGAAGATCCTTCAGGAAAATGTTAGAGCAATTCAGTTCTTGGCATTCACACACAAAACCAGAATTTCCCCCTACTGGACCTTAGCCAAGTTGAACACATTCCCAGGCCTGCCTAAATCACTGGTGCCTGCGTGGCCAGCCAAAGACCTAAAACAAAACACCCCAGAGCAGGTCCTCAGCAGCGAGGGAAGCTGCTGTTTGCATTAGTACAATTTACTCCTGCCCAAGATGGGGTCATGCTCTTCAGCACAAGCAATGACCTCAGCTGTCCCCACAAAGATTACTCTGCTGAATGCTACTCTATGATCTTTCCTGAAGGATTCCACACCTTCCTCAACAAGGTCCCCTTGCTGTAGCCACAGACAAATAGCCTGCCCACCTGCCCTGCCACCACAGAGCGCAGGTTTTCACTAGTCCTTACTGCTGTCACCCTGCACTAAAAGCACAAGCCTGATCCATTATGGGTCACCAATTTCCGTATTTTGTGGATGGCAAATGATGGTATGGGGAAGGTTTTTTGGTTGAAACTCTTTCTTACAAAAAGGTGGGGTCAGATACCAGATCTGTTGGCAATAAAACTGCTGTTTTTAAAGAGAATAGAATCACCCTTCAATTTAACTTACTGAGCAAGAGCAGGAACACCACAAGATGGCACAATGGAGTGTTTTGTTCAAATTTCCTTTCTCATCTAACTTAAGAGAGGATCCTTTCAACAGAAATATTTTTTTAAGTTTTGGAGAGCTGTTCCAATATGCAAATCAGTTTCTACTTCAAAGGCAACAATAAACATGTCCCCCTGGACAATAGTGAAGGAAAAAGTATCCTCCTTTTAAAATTGACAGCAACTAAGGGATGGATATACCAAGAGTTTTGCCTAAAACAAGAAGGCAAAATGAAGTGGCAAACTCTGAAAAAGAAACTTGGAGTAAATGGCTCGTAATTCTGGAGTATAAGAGGAAACATCATAGCTTGAAGGTTTATCACAGCAAATTAAAACAAAAATCTCCTGCCTAAACCAAATTTGCTCATTAGCTCCTCCAACAGCTGTAATGACACCACCACTGCTGCCTTCAGGCAGTGTCCTAGCTCTGCAAAATGTGTGTAAAGATGCATGAATCAAATTCTGCTTCTTTAGCACCTGGAGCACAAACAGAAACAAACCATTGCTACATACAGCCCTGTCTGCAAATGACCCAGCTATTCCAGTACAGGGGGTGTTGCAGAAGATGCTGAGACAGGGGTTCACCTTCAACCAGACATCACCAATGGCAGCAACAGGAGCCATGGGCACCCCAGGTGCTGGTCCCTGTTACCTGGAGTAACTTGTGATACAGTTACCAGTAGTGCAGACTGGAGCTCCCTTGGCTCTGAGACTGAACAGTAAAGAATTTTCTATCATGTACTATAGAATAGAATAGGATAGAATAGGATAGAATAGAATAGAATAGAATAGAATAGAATAGAATAGAATAGAATAGAATAGAATAGAATAGAATAGAATAGACCAGGTTGGAAGAGACCTTCAAGATCATCACATCCAACCTATCATCCAACGCCACCTAATCAACTAGACCATGCAACCAAGCACCCCATCAAGTCTCCTCCTGAACACCTCCAATGATGGTGACTCCACCACCTCCCTGGGCAGCCCATTCCAATGGGCAATCACTGTCTCTGTGTAAAACTTCCTCCTAACCTCCAGCCTAGACCTCCCCTGGTGCAGCTTGAGACTGTGTCCTCTTGTTCCATTAACTGCAGAGCTGCTTGCAGAGGGGCAATCATACTGTGTATGTGCACAAGGCTCCTGTCTTCCAACCAGTCATTGAACAGATTTTTCATGGTGTTTGGAGAGATGTACAACAGAGCACTTTAAGCTGAGGCAACCCCCTGCAGACTGCAGAACTTCCTTGCTGTTCCTCTCATCACCACACAATTCCTAGCAACAAAAAGCTATAGTGTTGTAAAGCACTCAATACCAGAAGACATAACTGCAGTGTTATTGAAGCCCGCTCTGAGAGATGAAAATAGAAAACAGAGAGCAGCATCTGACCGATACAAAGCCCTCTCTGTGGCACTGGCTCCAGCCAAAGTATAGGAGGGGAACAAGAGAGGTACAAGGCTCAACCGTATACATTCAGTTGTAACTCATCAATGAGGCTTTTCCTTCCCTCTCCCTGTGTTACACATAAATAGGTCACTAGCACATTATTGTTAATACAGCTTCCTTTCAGATTTTTTTCCCATTTTCACCCTCACCTGTACACAGCCATTACACAGACCCACCTGCCTCCATGCAGGTTACAAAGAGCCACAGCAGATAAATTCCCCACATATCAGCCTTTTAAGATGTTCCAGCCCTTGGTAGTCAGTTAAATAATAGGTTGAAAACAATCCATTGGCTTGCATTTCCTTGGCCCCAGCATTTCTGCACAACAGTTTGGATGCTCTCACATTACTTCTCTCCAGGACAAAAACAGTGTACAGGTACCTTCTGAAAATTCTTCCCACTACCTATCTATCCCTGGTGTTAATAGTAGGAGACATCCATACACCTCCCTCCTTCCTACACAGAGCCTCTTTCTGGGTTTATGGAAAGCAGGTACGGCTGGAAGCATTCTGCTATGCTGTGTATGATGCTGTTTCTATGCAGAAGCTGCTGGAAATAGATTTTGCTGTTGCAGGGCTTTTATTCTTATCTTCTTTAATTTCATCACTTAGAAATGCCAGATTAAACATTTTGCAGCATTCCTTGGTGACGGAGCCGCTCTCTTTGGAAGTATGTCACACGCAACCGTAACGTGGAATCTTAAAGACCAGGAAATGAAACAAAAACTTCAGGGACAGAGGAAACACAACTTGATTCCTAAGGAAAACATTTTATAAGAACCTCCTCTTCAAGCATTTGCATTTGTTACCAACAATTAAATGAAGATTCAATTAGTAAAATGTAGTGCACTTAGCTCCACTTAATATTAAAATAAAGTAAACATGGATTGTAAAACGATTTTCCTTAATACCCACTGCCACAAACCACAGTTGCAATAACACTGACCTTGGACAGCCCCAAGGCCCAACGGTAAGAGAAAGATGTCAGCTCAGTCTGAAGAATAAAGTCCCTTCTGTCCTTCTCCATAGCATATACAAACTGAAACAAAATCAAATCAATGGGTGGAGAGTTATGAAAACCTCCAAGCCAAGGCAGCTCTTTCCCAAAGAAACCTGTTACAGGTGTAGGCAAAACTCTCTTCTTTGTAAGGTCCAGAAGGGGTTACTCAAGATCTGCTCCTCCACATTGCTCTGCCAAAAGCCTCGCTTCAGTCCTCTAGCGCACTCTGATTTCCATTTCCTCCTTTTGCTTCCCTGCAGAATCTTTTCTGCACCTCCTACAATGTGTAAAATACAAAGTACCCACAGGAACTAGCATGACTGTGACAGCTACCCCATCCTTAAACACCTGAGGAATGCTGCAAGTCTTCATCTTACATTTTGATATCTTAAGACCATCAATCTTTCCAGACAAAAATGGTGCTGAAGTGCTGGAACCAACCACTTGCTTGTTTGAAATCCTTAAAAGCCACCACTATACTCACAGCCTCCAAACTCAGAATATTTGTTATAATGTTTTACATTTTATAAGATGGTCTCTTGTACAGCTGTTGGTTTTTTTTCTAGTGTATCACATTTCCCTTCTGCTAAAGAAACATTTTCTTTCAGTGCTTTAAACCACTGCCCAGAAGCGGGAAGAACAGAATAAACTATTCAAGCAGGGCTTGAAGGAATCTCCCTTTCACTACCCATTGCAACTCCTATTCCATAGCTCACATACTTCATTATTTAAGCATTGGGAGCTGAAGATGGCTGAGGCATCCTCTGCTGCCTCACCCAGTGTCGACCTCCCATCCACCAGCTTAGATGATGAGGAGTTAGCATCTCCTAAGAAAAACACACGAAGACTTCTGGCAGGCACTTTTACAGCCAGGGCAGCTAAACAACTGAGGTGTGAACAACATCCCCAGTCCCTCAACATGCAGCTGCATGATGCTAGACAGATTTCATTCTTACGAAATTCTGCACCAGATGATAAAGCCCAGCTCAAAGTCCCTCCCCTTCCTCCCGCTCTGTAGCTAACAGGCAGAAAACGCCAAGGCCAGGCCAGCTTCAGGCATCCACACGGCTGATTGCATCTGGCTTTCCCTTAGACAGAAGTTCAGGAATTGCCACATTCCAAGAAAGCAATTTTGTCTCCAACACTCTGAAAAATAAATTACTTGCAGTTTCACCCCACTCCCAGCACACAAGCTGTCCTGTTTGCCTAAGTGCAAGCTGCATGCACTAAATAACCATGGATGGAGGGTTATTATTCTGTGTGCTGATTTTTAGGAGTTGAATGAGGTGAATCATCTAAGGCTGTTCATTATTAAAAATGAATATGCTCCTGTCCAATATAAAAGCTATTTGAATGCTTTCTGGCTTTCTAAGGATTCTTGTTTAAATGTATCACATTAGTACTGCCTGTGTTTTGCCTGTACAGGTTCTTATACAGTCTGTTAATCTGACAAAATGTGTATAATAATGAAACACAGCTTCACAGACTGCATTGAGTTGAAAGGGACCCTCAGAGGTCATCTTGTCCAACCCCCCCCCTGTAGTAAGCAGGGGCACCTCCAACTAGATCAGGCTGCCCAGGGACACATCAAGCCTGATCCTGAATGTCTCCAAGGACAGGGGTTTCAATGACACCCCATGGCAACGTGTTCTAGTATTGCACCACTCTCATAGTAAAGAATGTCTTCCTTATGTCTAACTTAAATCTACCCTGCTCCAGTTTAAAACCATTGCCCCTCATCCTATTGCTACAAGCCCTTCCAAACAGTCCTTTCCCAGGATTCCTTTAGGCACCCCCTCCTTGACGCAGCCCAGGGATGGAATGGCCTTCTGGGCAGCAAGTGTGCATTGTGAGCTCATGTCCAGTTTCTCATCCACTGGCACCCCCAAGTCCTTTTCTGCAGGGCTGCTCTCAATCTCTTCATCTCCCAGCCTGTATTGGTATTGAGGACCGCCTCAGCCCAGGTGCAGGACCTTGCACTTTGCCTCATTGAACCTCATGAGATTTTCTTCAGCCCACCTCTTCAACCTGTCCAGATCCCACTGCATAGCATCCTGTCCTTCAGTCTTACCAACCACACCACTCAGCTTGGTATCATCTGCAGATTTGCTGAGGGTGCACTCAATCTTGCTGTTAATATCACTGATGAAAATATTGAACAGCATTCATCCTAATACAGACCCGTTGAGGGACACCACCCCTTGAGGGATACCACTTGTTACCTGTCTCCATCTGGACATCAAGCTGTTGACCACTATGCTTTGGATGCAATCATCCAACCAATTCCTTATGCACTGGACAGTCTACCCATCAAATCCATGTATCTCCAGTTTAGAGAGAAGGATTTTGTGGGGGACTGAGTCAGAGGCTTTACAGAAGTCCAGATAGATGACATCTTTTGTCTTCCCTTGTCCACTGATGTGGTTCCACCATTACAGAAAGCCACTAGGTTAGTCAGGCAGGACTTGCCTTTGTTTAAGCCATGATGGCTGTCTCGAATCACCCTCTCTGTCCTCCATGCACTTTAGTACAGCTTCTAGGAGATTCCATTCCGTGGTCTGCCCAGGCACAGAGGCAGGGCTGGCAGGTCAGTAAATTTCAGGGTCCTCTTTCTTTATCATTTTTAAAAATGGATATAATGTTCTCTTCTTGCAGTCTCCAGGGACTTCACCTGACTGCCAGGACTTTTCAAATATGATGGAGAGTGGCTTTGCAACTACATCAGCAAATTCCTTCAGAACTATGGGAACCTTTATTTATCTGAGAAGAACATCAATTTCCAACAGTCAAATGGAAATCAGGCTTAAAAAAACATGGCAGGAACCATGCTGAAAAGTGAGAATTACAATGGAAACCCAACAAATATTTCTGCTCTTGAACTGCCAAGTTTAACAACTGTTACACTCCTTAAGCAACACTCAGTAAAGAGTTGCACCTTGTAGACATACAGAAGACTCCACTGGTTTGTGAACTGCCTTTGCCTCTGAAAACTTGGGGGAAATTTTGTTTCCCCAAAAAGCTTTCACAAGATTCTGATGCAAAGGTTAAAGTGTTTCTCAGAACAAACTTGTGGGTGAATTTTGGTTTTGTAAGCACTGAGCCACATGCTTGATGCTGCTTAATCATCCATCATTTATTTCAGAACACAAGAGTCATAGAGAAAAACAGAGTTTTTAAAGTTACTTCAGCGCTGTCAACTTTGAACAACAGATTCAGCTTGTCAGTGGAGGCTACAGAAGTATAAAGTGAATTTGCTTGCTCCTCTGGAGTTAATTATTTTATCTAGAATCATTATTCACAAGGTCTTCAACTTACAGACTATCTTGATTTTTGTTATGGAGGTAGAGTCTGCTAAAAGGAAAGTAAATCTGAGAGCAGCCTTCCCTCTGTTTAGATGGGAGGTAGGTTCGCAGGCAACTCTCTGTCCTCTTCTGCCAGCCAAGCCTTCAGTTCCTCTTAGCCAATTCTTACCTTGTCTGGAACTGCTCTTCTTGCTGACCAAGCCAACACACTCTCCAGTTTTTTGCTGGGGTACATGAGTCACAGGGGCCTCATGGAGCAGTAGTACTGGCCAGATTGAGCAGTGAGGGCAGCCCCTGGGAGCTGGTGTCACAATTCCCCAGCTTCAGCAGCTAACAGACCTGCTTTCTGCGAGCCAGGCTGCAATCTCTAGCTGTTGCTCTTGCACACACCCCAAAAATTGTCCTGAGTACACAGAACAGATATTCAAAACCTGTAACTGAGGCATCAACATTACGTTGTAAAAGAATTTCTAACAGAGGAAAAACTGCATAGGGCCACCAAAAAGGGAAAACAAGCACCCACCTGGTGCAGGAGCAGAGTTTGCACTGTGGTGAGATTAGCTCCCTCCAACACCTAAGCCCCCTGTGCCACCAGAACTGAACCATCAGATGGGTTCAGCACAGCCAAAGGCAGCCACTTCTGCAGGCAAATACATGATCAGCTTAGCAGCAACACAGCACAGCTACGACAGCAGCAAAGGCACAGGAACATGGTGCTCTAGGTGAGCTAATAGTCTAACAACTTCCCCGTCCCACAGGCAAGTCTTTCAGGCCAGACTGAGCTCCACACTACCATCAGTTATCCTGCTTTTAAGGAAACTGAAGGCTTCCTTTAATCAGTCAGAAGGTCTCCTGACTACAGTACACAGCACAAGTACATAGCACACTTTTTCTAGGCTTCCATTTCGCAAGCACGACCATATATTGCCACCAACACAGCTCCACTAGTGATGAAAACAGAGAGAAAAATAAATATAGGTAAAACCTTAAGAAGCTGGGATGCCTTTAAGTACAGGATGCCCAGGCCTGTTATCTCTACCTATTCAATAGCACAGCTGAAAACCCACTCACTCTCCTACCTCTGGAGACACACTGCTTTAAATAAAGCTGGGAAGCCTTCAGATGAAATTCAAACATTTTTCATGCTCCATCTTACCAGTGCTATATATTTTTTACTCTAACACAGGGTGTTTACGTAGACACTTTATGTATTATGTTCTTAAGGTAGACAGCTCTTAAAAACCCCCAAAACCCCTAAGGTGTTCAGCCTACAACAGAAAGACCCTAAAAGACAACTTTAACCCCAACATGTCATCACAACTTCCAAGTCAATGTGGAATCATCTTGATCATCAATGATAAAATCATCTTGAACCATCTCAATGAAGTGCTGCTGTTATTTCCTTTGGTTGCTTGTTTTTTGGGGTGGGGTTTTTTTGGTTGTTTTTTTAAGTTGTGCTTTCTTTGATTCTTAACATCGAAGAATGGGTTGTTTTGCGTGGCTTTCTTACACCAGAACCAAATGTTGGTAACTGTGTTTCACAATAATATGTAAGTGCCTAGCATTAAAAATCTACTACTAATCATAGAATCATAGACTCGCTAAGGCTGAAAAAGACCTTTAGGATGAGAAGAGTCCAACTGTGACCACTATGACTGTCATACCTACCATGACCACTGAACCATGTCCTGAATGGAATAGAATTAACCAGGTTTGAGATCATCAAGTCCAACCTATCATCCAACACTATCTAATAAACTAAACCATGGCACCAAGCACCCCATCCAGTCTCTTCCTAAACACCTCCAGGGATGGTGACTCCACCACCTCCCCGGGCAGCCCATTCCAATGGCCAATCACTCTTTCTGTGAAGAACTTCTTCCTAACATCCAGCCTAAACCTCCCCTGGCACAGCTTGAGACTGTGACCTCTTGTTCTGGTGCTGATTGCCTGGGAGAAGAGACCAACCCCCACCTGGCTACAAGGGCCACATCTACACCATTCTTAAACACCTCCAAGGCTGAACTCTATCCAATTGCTATAGTTGCCTTTTCTTGTCACCTATTAATTTCAAGTGGCAATTTAGTGTTTAGTTTAGGTAGTGCAAGATCTCACAGGTGAAGTTTTAGTTCAGTTAAAGGGCAGGCTATCTAATTTTCATTTGTACGAGCTGGGCTTGCATGTGCAATTTTAAGTTTATACTGGTTAAATTTAACTAGATTTGCTTCTAAAGTGACTTACCATCCTTAGCCTAATTAAGTTCACAATAACATTGATTAACTATTGCTAGAGCTTTACATCATCTGTCTTAACTTAAACTCAGCTGGATTCAGTCAGTTTTGCAGGTATTCTCACCCAAGTCTGGAAGGAGAACAGCGCTCAATTGTGCTGCATAAATGGCTGACCAATGTGTGTAATGGCAGCTTCTCAACCCACTGCTTGTTTATCATCTCTTCTGAAGATCTTTTCTCACCTAAAGTTCTAAATACATTCTACTTCCCTTTAATTGAGCTCTGGTTAATTATACCAATACAGAAATTTTGTACAAGTAAAATTAGAACTTCCCAAGCACCAATATAGGCTGGGCAGCAACTGGCTTGAGAGCAGCCCTGAAGAAAAGGACCTGGGGGTGCTGGGGCATGAGAAGCTCAACATGAGCCACCAGTGTGCACTTGCAGCCTAGACAGCCAATCACATCCTGGGCTGCATTAAGAGAAGCATAGCCAGCAGGTTGAGAGAGGTGATTCTCTCCCTCTACTCCACTCTGGTGAGACCCCACCTGGAGTACTGTGTCCAGTTCTGGAGCCCCTCCAGATCTGGAGGTGCTGGAACGTGTCCAGAGAAGGGCCACAAGGATGATCAGAGGGCTGGAGCACCTCTCCTATGAGGATAGACTGAGGGAGTTGGGGCTGTTCAGTCTGGAGAAGAGACAGCTCCAAGGAGAACTAATTGTGGCCTTCCAGTGTCCGAAGGGGGCCTACAAGAAAGCTGGTGAAGGACTTTTTATGGTGTCAGGTAATGATAGGACTAGGGGGAATGGAACAAAACTAAAAATGGGTAGATTCAGACTGGGTGTTAGGAAGAAGTTCTTCCCCATGAGGGTGGTGAGGAACTGGAACAGGTTGCCCAGGGAGGTGGTAGAAGCCCCATCCCTGGAGGGTTTTAAGGCCAGGCTTGTTGTGGCTCTGGGCAACGTGATCTAGTGTGAGGTGTCCCTGCCCATGGCAGGGGGGTTGGAACTGGATGATCCTTGAAGTACCTTCCAACCCTAACAATTCCATGATTCCATGACTCTTTTAAAATCCCTGCATGGTGTTTTAATTACACAGGTAAGCTCCCAGACACACAAATGATCACCACCTTGTTAGCAGGTTTGCATAAAACTGCACCCAAGAGTATCAAGGTACACTGTAGACTTGAACTCTGCCCACACACAGACACTTGTATTATTGGACTACTGACTCCATTATTCAGATGAGAGTATTAATGCAGCAAAGCATAGCCATCAAAACTCAAAACCTCCCACTATAACTACAACACTGAAACAACCTCCCAGCCTTATTTCATCATCAGTTCCTTCCATGTCTGGGTCCTGTGATCACTGAATTCATCTAAGCTACCATCATTAATTTTCTTGCAGACTGGATATCGATGTCTCCTCATTCCCTTTCCTAAATGCCAATGTTTCTCACAGAAGTGCCCCAAGAAATGAAGAGAAGAAAGCATTCATGTCCACGTGTCTGTGGTGGAATTTTGACTTCTGAAATTCAGTTGCATTGTAAAGTCCCCACTAGTTCTGAAAGGGCCCCTTGGTCATAGCCAGAAGAGAAATTAAGAGATTTTCCATCTTGAGGTATAGATTTCTCCTGAAGTAGTCATCAAGTGAGACAGAAATAATGGGAAGTCTATTGACATCTGCATCAGGCTGAGTAAAGAGGCTCCAGGAGACATTACTTTGGTCAAACTGAAGAAGCAGTGGTGCTCACTACCCAACAGATTCAAAAGGAAAAAATAGAAACTGTCTTTTCACCTCAAACAATCACTTTATCATGATCATGAAGTAATCAGGCCACCCCCATCCTACAAGCTATTACCATCCACAGATGCATGATTTAGGCCTTAATTTTACAATGCAGATGACAGAAGGAAGTAGGTATATCTCTTTCCAAAAAAGATGCTAAATATAAGTGGGTTAAAGTAATATTATTATATCTTTATGCCCCCTTTTTGCATGGCAATGACCAGAGTGCTTAATCAACACAGGGCCTGTAACTTCAGCTCGTCATTCTAAAGCCTCAGCAGCTTCAGAAGCTGAGTGTCTGTTGCGGTGGCTAACGAAAAGTCTGAAGGATTTTGCTTTAAAATATGCCACAGTGGAAGGGCAGTTTCCCTTTTCCTGCAGCCACATGAAAATTCATCAGAGCTTTCAAAGTACATCATCGACCTGCTTGTGGCACAAATCAATTAATTCTATGAAGTTTCTGAATACTAGTTTATTAGGTAGGAAAACACAACCTCCTCCTCAAGGTTCACAAGCTATGATCTGACCCTGTTTGTAACGATTGTGTCACTATAAACTCACACTGAACGAATTACAGCTGTCTGGAAACACTGGTACTCAAGAAAGCTCTTTCCAAAGGGATCAAAACCTCTAAACAACAGATTTCCAGAAGCCCTGCAGAGAGCCAGTGCTGCAATAACCTAGTGGGGAGTTCACAAAGGTGCAGACTCAGCAACCCTGAAAAAATAGGGTCATCACATGGAGATGTGATGTAAGCCACAAACTGACAGAGCTAAACCTCAGTGTTCATAATCTGAGTATCACACCTGGGTAGGGGCACCTGAAATGGATACTTGCCTGCAATCAAACTAGAAGAAGGTTTTAGTGCAAAGCAAAACCAGGACAGGAGTGACAAACATCAAAGTAACAGAGTTTTGAGGACTGATGTGCCAATTTCTCCTTTTCACTCAATTTCCAGTCTACACCAGATTCTTGCTTCCAGAAGGCTGCATTACCAGTCTGAAGTCTACAACATCCCATGCAAACCTTCATCAGTAAGGAGTGGGTTTTATTTATACTGTCTGAAGTTGCTACTTGTAACATGCAGATACTGAAGAAGAACTTGGAAGAAGGAAAAATAGTCTTGAGGCTGACCAACCTCTTAAACTGTGGTTTTGGAGGATTGGTTCTACACAGAAACAAGAAAGATTACATCTGTACACAAGTTGACTGCTTCTGGCGAGCCTGGGCTGCTCTGCTGCCTACAGATGATAGCTGCTCTGCTCATGCTTGGTAAGACAACATGCTTGAGACATGCTACACTTCCTGACATGCAACTCATGCAAGCCATATTTGACTGTGGCTATTAAGTTCATGTATACCTAGAGTAGATGTGGCCATGATCTCCTGATGTCCAGCATCCTCTTCAGAGCCATGGTTTCATATGGACCACCACAGGCCTGGAAATTCAGGAGAAATGCACCATACCTTCAACATTTCACCTATTTTGGGGGGGATTTTTCCCCAAGTGGAAATGAATAACATGAACAGAGAAACCCAAATATACATGGGTTGCAGAAACCGAGGGTACAGGGTCACAAAAGGGTTAATCTGTGCCAAGTAGAGCTGTCCTGATTTAAAAGCTGGGAACACCTGATACTTACCAGGGACTGAACTCTCCCCCAAAGGCAAGTTTACCCCAGGCTAAATTTGTCACCTTTCATATGCCTACATTTCAATCCCAGTGCACTCAATTCTTACTTATCAAATGCACAGCCTGCCCTTTTGTCTGCAGCTGCTTCAGTGCTATTTGCACCAGGTTTCTGCCTGGAGGTTCACCCCTCTGCTCCTATGCCCATAGCTTGAAAAGCTTATAATTGGCAGATCTGGGACACTAAATAATTCTCACAGAAAAGCCAGGAAGCTTCTGAAACCAACAAACAAGACAAAAGAACATCTCAGCCAAGAATGTGTGTGTATGTAATGGAAAAAGAACAGTGACAACACAAAATGAATGTTTCTTTCCGTGTTTCTTTTACCATGGAATATTGTTTGGATTGTCTTAAATCCTCTCTGTTGATATTATAAACATAAACCTTTTCAGCAGCAAATATATGGATGGCTGCAGAACCACACAGTGCCAGTTTATTCCAGATTCCATATTCTATCCCTTGAAATGCAGATGCTTCTGGGATTTATATGCCTAACTTCCTACTGCTTTTGTAATGGAGCATTAATGCAAATACTGTTTTCTGTTTCACTGTAACAAATAAATACAGAGACTACAAATACAAGGCACCTAACAATTTTAAAGAAACACCAAAACCATGCTGAATTTTGTGTTTAAATTGCTAATTCCCAGAGAAGAGAGAAATATTTTGGAACTACAAACAAACAATGCTCTGAAAACTGACAAGGAAAGGATGAGACTCAGTAGCGCCTTAAAAAAACCCACAACACAACAACAAAGAGGCAGTTAATGCTGTCTCACCAGTTCATAGAGCTGGTGCATTTCTGGTATAGCTGCAGAAGTCAATGTTGTTGTCAAAACACAGTCAGAACATCTATATAACACGCAGCAAAAGTGTAAATCTGGAGTTGCATTGTCATCTCTGTCTTAATCAAGCTATTAAGTAAAGCAAAAGAGGGAGGAAATCGTAGAATAGCTACACACAATTTGAAATGCTAATGGAAATGAGTCTCCTTGCAGTGTGCCCAGGTGGCCATGAAGGCCAATGGCATCCTGGCCTGCATTAGGAATAGTGTGGCCAGCAGGAGCAGGGAAGTCATTGTGCCCCTTTACTCTGCATTGGGTAGGCCACACCTTGAGTACTGTGTCCAGTTCTGGGCCTCTCAGTTTAGGAAGGACATCGAGACACTTGAACGTGTCCAGAGAAGGGCAGCAAGGCTGGGGAGAGGCCTTGAGCACAAGCCCTATGAGGAGAGGCTGAGGGAGCTGGGATTGTTTAGCCTGGAGAAGAGGAGGCTCAGGGGTGACCTCATTGCTCTCTATAACTACCTGAAGGGTGGTTGTAGCCAGGAAGGGGTTGGTCTCTTCTCTCTAGCAACCAGCACCAGAACAAGGGGACACAGTCTCAAGCTATGCCAGGGGAGGTTTAGGTTCGAGGTGAGGAGAAAGTTCTTCACGGAGAGAGTCATTCGTCATTGGAATGGGCTGCCCAGGGAGGTGGTGGAGAGGGGATTGGACATGGCACTTGGTGCCATAGTCTAGTCATGAGGTCTGTGGTGACAGGTTGGACTTGATGATCTTTGAGGTCTCTTCCAACCTTGGTGATACTGTGATACTGTGAAAACCATCCTGGATGTATTCCGGTGTGACCTACTTTAGGTGATCCTGCTTTGGCAGTGCGGGTTGGACTAGATGATCCTTCAAGGTCCTTTCCAACCCCTAACATTCTGTGATTCTATGGAAAGACATGATGATATTTTTCTTGAACACATAGTCATGCAGAAATACTTGAAGATGATCCACAAGCACTAGACACAGTATCCACCTCCTCTTTCTTCCTCTTTCTTCTAGGATCCAACTACATCCGTGAAACCATTGATATGCAGCAGGAAATCGAAATCACTCAAGATGAAAAACCTCTTAATTAAACGAATTCATACCCTGTAATAACACATAAAACTGCTTGCAGTGCAAGAAGCACTGCACCAGCCCTGGTGCTCCGTGCTGTGGATCACACTTCACATGAAGCAGGAATGTAGTGAGGGAAATCAATTAGGAGTGCAAAGCCTCCAGCACGTGCCCAAATGCAGTCTCAGGACGCAGCTGTGTGCTGCAGCTAATCCAGCGTGACCACAAGGCTGAGCCCACTCTCCTCCTGATTCCATCGTACTGCTCAGCCCTTGGTATGCCACAGATCTGCTCAGGTCACTCATTCCAGTGTGGAGGTAACGCATGCACACACACACAGAATCAGTTCTCCAGCACCTGATGAAGGCCTGCATGGCCACATCCACACTGCTCATCCAGCCGAGGGAGCAATAAACTCTGCCAAAGAGACAGGCAGCAAATGGAAATGGCAGCTTCCCAAAACTGGCACAGCTGGCTCAGCCAGAGGTTGCTGGCCCTCTTGTATCAGAAGGAGGACCTTCCCTCAGAGCTGGACATGTTCCACAGTTTCAACTGCCACCCTTTTGCTTTTCGTCAACAGGACAGACTCCCAAAGAGAGAATAAAACCCCAGCTTAACTTGCCTTCAGAAAGGACGAGACATAAGATGACTACTAGTATTGTAGAAAAGAGCAGAAGGAGGGCAATGTAATCAAGTGTCTAAACAAGACAGCGATGCTGGATGACTCTGAGTCATTCTCTGATTCAGGTACACAGACCAAGCCCTGGCACCCTCCACTCTGGTAATAACCACTTGACAGTTCACCCCCGCAAACATCCCACCAGCACAGGCATTTCATTTGGAGATGCTTCTGCTGATAAACCTATGCACCATGTTCAAAGGGCAGCAGCACGGGCATGTGGAGGGTCCTTGATGGAGAAACATATGCTGGAAGTCAGTAGGGCAGATCACTGTGGCACAGTAACAAGCCCACACCAAAGGGTTGATGGTTTTGTTTAACCAGTACAACAGGACAATCAGTGCTGCTCAGGCTGATTGATTTTAAATAAGTCAAATCACCACCTACAGTGGATGAAAGATGAAAATGCTACATGAGTTTGCACTGAACCTTTCGGATGCACCAGACTGAAATGCAGCTCTCCTGACACTGTGCTAGCATGCAGCATCCACTTTTTAACCATAAGCTGCCCCTCATTCTCACTTAACCAGGGATCTGCTCAGAGTGTCCATAGCTTGAGCTCTGAATGTCAGTTCAAGAGTTAACTTGCAGGAAGAAGTAAATACTTGTCCTGTTGGTCCTTGCCCACTCTTGGGAAGAAAGGAAGCAACTCAGACATGTTGCATAACTGCTCAGAGGTGCAGTCAAAGAGCTTGAACAGTAAACACTGCTTCAAATAGGTGCAAAAATACACAGTGAAAAGCCCATTACCAGGATAGATGAAGAGACAGACATTCAACTCCTCTCACTGTCAGGGCTTTTACGCAGTTCAGAATAATTCAGTGCGGGTTCCAAAGTAAACGTCCTCCCACCTGTATTGATGCTAATTCACAGAACTAAAAAGCAAACTCAAGAAGACTGAGGCAAAGAAAGGAGCTGACTGTACAATCAGCTCCCAGCTTGGCCAAATTAACCTAGCAGCAAGCTTTGTTCATGTGCCCTACCATACAGAAAGCATGTCATTTCGGTCGAGTTGGCTGCAATTCTGGCACTCCTGCTACCCACAGACACACAAGTGGTTTCCAAAGAGCCCTTTCAGGACCCATTTAGCTATCACATCAGCCAAGTACATTCATACTTGAGGCAGTTTTCTAAAGAGTTCATGCTAAAAGGTTCATTTTTTTTAAAAATCAACTGTAAAAAGAAAAACAAAATAAACTTGGCTGTGGTCACACAAGTTTGGTTTGCTTTGCAGGGGTCACCTATGTGGTAATCTTCATGGCACCATGGAGGAAGTCACTATGTCTACTTCAAGTCTACTTTTACTACAAAAAGTATATATTCAGCTGGTGAAATGGAGTGGCTTAGGATGGAAGGGACCTTAGAGATCCTCTACTCCAACCTCCCAACCACGGGCAAGGACACCTCTCAACTAGACTCAGCTGCTCAAGGCCTCATCCAACCAGGCCTTGAACACCCCCAGGGAGGAGGCATCCAGAACCTCCCTGGGCAGCCAGACTTCCACCACCCGCATACTGAAGAGCTTCTTCCTAAGATCCAGTCTAAACCTACTCTCCCTCAGCTTATAACCATTCCCTCTTGTCCTGCTGCTAGACACCTTCACAAAAAGTCCCTCTCCAGCCTTCCTGTAGGATCTCTTCAGGTATTGGAAGCCAATCACATGGTGCCCTCGGAGTCTTCTCTAGTCTGAACAACCCCAGCTCCATCAGACTATGCTCATAAGCAAAGGTGTTCCAGCCCTTGGATCATCTTTGTGGCCCTCCTCTGGACTCATTCCAACATCTCTGTGTCCTTCTTACAATGGTGACACCAGAACTGGATGGAGTATTCAAGGTGGGGTCTCACAAGAGTAGAGTAAAAGGACAGAATCCCCTCTCTTGCCCTGCTGGCCATACTCCTCTTGGTGCAGCCCAGGACACAGTTTGCCTTCAGGGCACTGCCAGCTCTTGTTGAGCTTTTCATCAAACAATACACCCAAGTCTCTTTCTTCAGAACTATTCTCAACCCACTCTGCACCCAGCCTGGATTTTTGCCTGAGGTTGGCCAAACCCAGATGCAGGATCTTGTACTTTGACTTCTTGAACCTCATGTGGTTTGCACTGGCCCACTTGTCAAGCCTGTCAAGAACCTTCTGGATGGCACTCCTTCCCTCAGGGGACTCCACCGCACCACACAGCTTGGCGTCATCAGCGACCTTGCTGAGGGTGCACTCGATGACACTGCCCATGTCGCTGACAGGAAGACCTAAGTCCTGACACAAAACTGTAAGACCTGATCGTCATAGAAACATAGGATCATAGAATTGTTAGGGTTGGAAGGGACCTCAAGGATCAGCTAGTTCCAACCCCCCTGCCGTGGGCAGGGACACCTCACACTAAGATCACATTGCCCAGAGCCACATCCAGCCTGGCCTTAAAAACATCCAGGGATGGGGCTTCCACCACCTCCCTGGGCAACCTGTTCCAGTTCCTCACCACCCTCATGGGGAAGAACTTCTTCCTAACATCCAATCTGAATCTACCCATTTCTAGTTTTGTTCCATTCTCCCTAGTCCTATCATTACCTGACACCCGTGTAGGCCCCCTTCAGATACTGGAAGGCCACAATTAGGTCTCCTTGGAGCCCTCTCTTCTCCAGACTGAACAGCCCCAACTCCCTCAGTCTGTCCTCACAGGAGAGGTGCTCCAGTCCTCTGATCATCCTTGTGGCCCTTCTCTGGACACATCCCAGCTCCTCCAGATCCTTCCTGTAATAGGGGCTCCAGAACTGGACACAGTACTCCAGGTGGGGTCTCACCAGAGTGGAGTAGAGGGAGAAGATCACATATCTCAACCTGCTGGCTATGCTACTCATGATGCAGCCCAGGATGTGATTGGCTTTCTGGGCTGCAAGTGCACACTGGTGGCTCATGTTGAGCTTCTCATCCCCCAGCATCCCCAGGTCCTTTTCTTCAGGGCTGCTCTCAAGCCAGTTGCAGCCCAGTCTATATTGGTGCTTCGGATTGCCCCGACCCAGATGCAGGACCTTGCACTTGGCCTTGTTGAACCTCATGAGGTTGTCATGGGCTCACGTCTCCAGCCTGTCAAGGTCCCTCTGGATGGCCTCCATTCCCCCCAGTGTGTCTGCTGCACCACACAGCTTGGTGTCATCAGCAAACTTGCTGAGGGTGTAATCAATGCCACTGTCCATGTCACCAACAAAGATGTGAAACAAGACTGGTTCCAGTACTTATCCCTGAGGGACTCCACTTGTCACTGGCCTTCACTTGGACATGGACTCATTGACAGCCACCCTTTGGGTGCGGCCATCAAGCCAGTTCTTTGTCCACTGAGTGGTCCATCCATCAAACCCATACTGCACTAGTTTGAAGACCAGGATGTGGTGCAGGACAGTTTCAAAAGCTTTGCTTCGTTCCAGGTAAATGACATCTGTTGCTTGGCCTTCATCTATGAATGTTGTGACCTTGTCATGGAAGGCCACCAGGTTTGTCAGGCAGGGTTTGCCCTTGGTGCAGCCATGCTGATTGTACCCAATCACTTCTTCATTATTCTTCTACCTCAGCAGTGCCTGCAGGAGGAGCTGTTCCATGATCTCACCAGGCACAGAGGTGAAGCTGACTGGCCTGTAGTTCCCCAGGTCACCCCTATTTCCCCTTTTTGAAAATGGGAGTTGTTTCCCCTTTTCCAGTCAGTGGGGACCTCCCTAGACTGCCAGGGCTTTTGGAATATGATGGAGAGCAGTTTAGCAACCTCATCTGCCAGTTCCCTCAGCACCCGTGGGAGTATCCATCAGGTCCCATGGACTCGAACACTTTCAGGTTCTTCAGACAGTCATGAACCTGACCTTCACTCAGAATGGGCAGTTCCTTCTTCCAGTCCCTGCCATTATCTTCCATTATTCTGGGAGTGTAGCTGGAGCCCTTGCCAGTGAAGACTGAGGTAAAGAAGTCATTGAGAACCCCAGCCTTCTCCATGTCCCTTGTCACCAGCTCACCTGTTTCCTTTCTGAGGGGGCCCACACCTTCCCTAGTTGTCTTCTTACCATTAATATACCTGTAGAAATTTTTACTGTTCCCCTTGATCTCCCTGGCCTTCTAAAGTAACCAGCAATTAAATAGAGGGAAAAGGAAGTAAGGATTTTACAGTTTGGTGAATCTTTTTTTCCCCTCATAGAGATCCATGCATGCAGGTGCACAGAGTCCAGGGAGAAAACACACATTAAAGACTACATGGACATTCTACCACGGGACTTCTTTGGTCCTAAAGGAGCAGAAAACATGATCAAGATTTATTTACAACATTCTTCACAATACTGTAAATAGCAATCAGTTTGTCATGCACACTTAGCAACTTCTTGCAGATTATGGAATAAAATTGTAGCAAATGTTTCTTTGGTGGAAGATAACGTGCTTGGCTGCATGAAATCTTGAACACTATGAAAGGGAGTGTCTTAGGTTACTCACAGCACTTAACACTGCTGAAGCTCTATTTTTGTTTGCTTTCAAACACAACAACATACAGCATCTGCCCCAGAACAGTAATGCAGTAATAAAGCTTCATTTTGCAGAAGCATTTTCCCTTTCAAGACTCCAAATAAACAAAAGACACCTGGAAAAGCAACTGACTCTCATTCTCAGAAAAAAACACACCTCTAACAAATTACAATGTACAGCTAGCCACTTTAATACACAATGTTCTCCAGGGTCTCTCTTTACATATACATTCACAAAGCTCCACTCACCATTTTAATAAAAATAGCACAGGTAGCCACAGTGTCAGTGGTTAGAGGCTGCACATTTGGGTTGCACTCCAGTCTTTGATAGTTCACCCCTCTGAGCACCCAGGCTTATCACTGGGTCCTTTGCTGCTCCTGCTGAGACTTGATCCAAGCCTGTGGCACCCACAGCTCCCCAACCCCTCTCCCAGGACCTTGTACACCAGATCTCTCCCTCCTGGAAGGCTGTGGTCATACTAAATCGAGTCACTAAGCAGCCTTCAACCACTACTGAATCTTACCAATAGGAAAAAAAAAAAAGAACTAGAGGAATATGGGGTTGAGGCAACAAATACACACTGCAAACTCCACTTACCTAAGGACTATCAAACTCCTACGCTGATTCCCAGGAGAAACCCTACCTCCTTCACATTCTCCCAACAGCTTTTTCGAAACAACTTCCTCAACTCCCTCAAAGGGTTTTTTCAACTGTTCATAACCCTTTGGCTCACTGATCCATACTACTGCCAGACAAAACATGTTTTGCAACCTGGCTGGAACTCAGAGCATACTTTTAACAGCTCAAAGCTCAGGAATTGTCTATTAACCACCCTTGAGATGCCTCCAGAAAGTATTTTATTTCACATTACTGCTTTGCTATCTGCTTTTCCAACAACCCATTGTTTTCACAGCACATTCACAGGGATAACACCTCAATAGGCAATTGGATGGCACAATACAAGGTAAGCAAACCTCCCTGCTGAATGAATAGGGCATTTTCTTAATTACAGAGCAACTGTCCATCACCACATGCATTAAAAGACCCAGCTTCAGCGTCTGCAATCATCAGAGGGCAGCAGGTAAGTACATCAGAAATATACAAATACCCTGTCCATTGTTGCCCTGACCATGCTGCAGATAGGTAACATGAATGGTGAAATACCTGATGAAGAGCAAAGATGGAAAACTGTGCAGTTTTCATGGCTGGTTAATGAGACAAGCCATAGCCCAAGGCAACAGCCTCTACCAAATAGAGCAAGACAGCATTACCAGCTTATTTTAACAATCTAGATTTTTTTTCCCTAAGCAACAGATATAACCCTATGTTAGCTGTTTTATTTAGGATGCTAGGTGTACACAAAATGAACAAGATGGATAACTGTATTACTGTTCATTCCTGTAAAGAAATTAGAAATTCATCAGTGAGCATCCAACTCAGGTGAATGAAACAGTTAAGGAAAAACTTCAGGAATTAATCTATCTCTGCACTCCAGGCAGCTGTCAGACTGCAATGATGAGCAATTTATCTTCCATCTACAACACTGCCAGCAGACAAGAGGAGTCACTGGGGAAGTCAGCAGCAGTCCACACCTTTCACCATATCAAATCTGTCTCTCTGAGGAAAGAGACACTGGGAAACTTGCCCAGCTGCCTCACGAACTGTGAAATACTTGCACTTCACAGGCCAGGTAACACTCACCCTCGTGCTTATTTAGTGCCTGCTGCCCTGAGCAAAGAAGAGCTGCCCTCTGAGGAAGAAGTTACTACGACATGCCAGTTATCACACTCTTCCAACCTTGACTTGAAATCAGTTGTGTGAATCCCCACGCCTTTGCATCTGGATGCTACTAAAGATCAGAGAAATCCCATATGTGGCAGCTCGGGAAGCTGAAATGCCCTCCTCATCTCTGGTCTTGAAGGTAGCACAGAGAAGCAGTCACACATGTGCAGCCAGAATATCTATCCCAGAACAAAGAACTCCCTCCAACAGAGGAAGAAACAACTTGAGATGCACAGGCAGGCAAGGCGGCTCAAATCAATGACTGCTGTTGCCAACTATGTGCAGGCAAAAGTGTTTCACCTGGAAGAGCAAGTGAGAACAACACTTCTCTCCCACACCCATTGTTACTGTCCTAGAGTAAGTGCTGACACCCCTCCTCACTGCCAGGGAACTAGGTCTTTTTAGTTTTAAAACGTCTATAATTTCATGAGGCTGAACTGTTCTCAGGTTAGCTCCCAGTGAAGGCAAGACACTTTCATTTTACCTTAAATGTAATGTGAAGTCAGAAACCAGACACTAATTGACAGCACAGATGCTGAGCTGGGCACCCCACAGGACCGTAAGACAGAGCACTGTTGACCTGGCTGAGGAGGAGAGCAGAAGCCACAGCAGTCTGCAGGTTGTGCAGATGCTAGTACGTGCACAACAGCTGAATCAGGCCAGGCCTCATCAGCTCATTGCACAATCCCATGCCTCATCTGTAATGAAATCATAACCATCAACATCTTGTCTGTCTGTAACCAGTGTCAGGCTGTGGAAGCTCAAAGATCCTTGTCATCAGTGACTCCCAAGGGGGTGAAACACACCAGCAGACTAAACCTTATAAACCACTTGATCATCTTTCATGAATAAATGTACGAATGCAAACCAGTCCATCCCCAGAAATAACTATGAGTGAGTGAACTCCAGATGCTGTCCACAGAATCACTGCATCCAATCTGCCTTTGGAAGCACTACTGGCAATGCTTTTCGGCCATGATTCACTGCCCAAAAACATAAAAGAAATTGCTTTGTACCCTTAGGAACAATAAAACACTTGCAGCTGGTGGCCATGAGTCATGAATATTTTGAAGTGTTGCCTGAAAGCGGTATCTGCTGAAGCTGAAAACTTCAGGAATGGACTTGTTTCAAAGTTGTTTGACTTGGAGTCGTGTAAGCTTTAACTTCCCAGTTTTCAGCAGCAATTACATTTGCTAAGCAAGGATATTACATAAAGTGCCTCTATGAACTATGAAATGTCATCATCAGAACGTTTTGTCTCTTTGCTTTTTGCCACTGTGCATCAGAGAATGCAAAACTTATCTCAAAAAAACTTGACAGCTTTTAGAAAAATCACTACCTCAATAGGTCAACAATGAAATTTCCTTCCTACAAAGAGAGCACCAGTACTCCAGGCAGCACCCTCTCTCCATCTGGATGTGTGCCCAATGGTCTTACATTAAACACACATTTCCGTTTTTTCATGCACTCATTTTTGCTGAAGTCCTTTCTCGGTTCCATGGGGAAACTTTTAAACTGCAATATAAAACAGGATCAGGGCTGTCAATAAAATAAAAAAGCATACCCCAGAAAATAAAACCCAAAGCAGGAGTTTATTGCTGGACACAGGGTTTTGCCTTTTTGTGACTTTGTGTCACTTAATGTAATTCCCAGTTGATTCTACACTTCATTTCTCTCCAACGTGCCATAAAGGTGGAACCATTAGTGAACAGGTACTGACTGCTAAGACATCGCCTGTAATTTCACACAGCCCTTAGTGCTCCTAAACCTGACTCTCCCCCACTCTGGGAAACCCTGTTTAATAATGGAGACATCACACTGATGCATCAGAGACCTTGCTGATTTCTGAGTGTAGAGATAGTATTATGACTGCCAGCATTTTCATGCTTTGCTCTGCTCTGAAGGGGCTGCTTCAGTTACTGACACAGCATCCAGGTGGAGAAGGCTGAACCTCCTTCCCTACGGCCCTAAGAAGCAAGCAGGAGCATGAGAAGAAAGATGACAGAAACCAGTAAGATCACAGAAAAAGAACTGTATCACCTGCTGTAAGAGGAAAGGAAGGCAAAAAAAATGGGAAGAAAACACACACAAATTATCCTGAGCAACTTTAAAAAAGAGCCACCTACCAAACAAAACACAGACATTAATTGAAGTTTGTTCTTTAACTCATGGAATGTAGCTGTGGACTGCAAGCCAAAACCATCTTTCAAATAGAGACAAGTCACCAGCTGTTTTATGGTGCTCAGACTCTGCTCACAAAGCAGTTGTAGCTGCATGTGGCAAAGTACCTGCATTTCCCATTTAGAATACATAGACTACATAGAATAGAATACATAGAATAAACCAGGTTGGAAGAGACCTTCAAGATCATCACGTCCAACCCATCAACCAATCCAACACCGCCCAAGCAACTAACCCACGGCACCAAGCACCCTGTCAAGTCTTCTCCTAAAAACCTCCAGTGATGGCGACTCCACCACCTCCCCAGGCAGCCCATTCCAATATGCAATCACTCTTTCTGTATAGAACTTTTTTCTAACATCCAGCCTGAACCTCCCCTGGCGCAGCCTGAGACTGTGTCCTCTTGTTCTGGTACTGCTAGACTTGCACACTGACACCCTCCAATTCTTACCTTCAGACAGTGAACCCCACTGGCCATCCTCCAGCCATCCTGTAGCCACCAGGAATCTGGCCTACTGAGGAACTGTATTTTTTTTAACCATGGACATATTTCAATGCACAGGAATAATACTTAGTTCCAGAAACATTGTAGAAATCTGCACGTGTAAAAGTAACAGCTACAGGTACGAAGCTGAAGAAAAGCAGCCTGTAATGCACTGAAAAACAACTCCCTATCTCATGCTAAACGAGCCAGCCAGCCAGAAGAGGCTCGGTGAAAACAACCAATTTATTTTGTGAATGATCCACCTGCAGTAGCTTAACTAGATGTAGTAACTGTTTAGCCAGACATCTAATCGGCTTTCTGCAATTCCTTTCATGGAGACAGTCACTCATGAACATGCCTGTGTGCACTCATGCACATGGTTACTCATGAACACAGTCCCTCCAGAGCAGGGCACAGGGCCTCCTGATTTGTATCCTGCACACAAGCCAAGTTCACACTTGATACTTCGTCTCCCATCAATGACTCCAGTGTAACCTGTTTTGCTTAAAAGGTTCACATGTCTATCATACCAGGTACATGAGCTTCCTAACTGTTGGGGAGAGGCCAGGATTCGCTGTGCAAAGGTCTCATGTAACAGCCTGGTTTGTCTCACAGCACTTGGGAAAATAAAGCAGCAACTAACTTAAAGTATACTCCAAATGCTCCTCCCCAACATGCACTCCTTTTTGTCATTTTTTATTTGAATTAACATGTACTTTTATATGTCTTCTGAATACAGTACTTTGAATTAGAACAAAAGAGCAAAGTCTAAGAATCTTCATATTTTCATAGCCAGGTAAAAACAAGCACAGAGCTCCTACTGCAGAACAAACATGAAGTTAGCACTCCTACAAAGCTTCACTCTTCATCATTGGTATTCTGTTCTCATTTTGCCAGTTTGAGAGTTTATCATATAAAGAGTAAAAAAAAAATTCACTGGGGATCTTATCACTTACTCAAAGCAAGGAAACCTCTGACAACTGGGTGTGCCCTAGAGCAGCTCTTGCTTTCTAGAAGTCAGGTACACTTAGGAAGCTGAATAAAAGCCTTCCCAGGTGCGTTCCTGTGAGACACAGCTTTTTTTCCACAGAACACCCCCTCTCTCTGCAGGAAAGGCTGCCTAAGCAGCTGAGTTTGTACCACACACGTAGGGACTGACAAAGAGCTGCTGCATGAAAGCACGAGCAAGCTGAACTCTGCTCACACACAGCCCAGTAGATTTACCTGGAAGCTGCTGCCTTCTGTCAGGAGCACCTCAGCAATTTTTAAAAAGATAAAACCTGACACCTGGCTCCACCAGACAGTCATCTGGATAATGCCATCACAAAAAGAAAAAGATGTTCTTGGTGTCTTCTTATAGCCCTTCTTTTAGTTTGATAGGAACTTACAGCACGGGCTACGCATCATCAGTCTGCTGGCCACTCTTCAGGAGTGTAGCTGCTAGCAAGGCATGCATTGCTTATTCAAAGTGAACAGGTTTACACCATAAAGCCCCCGAGCAGTGGTCTTCCAAGGAAGACCAATGCACTATATATAACCCAAGCAAACAGCATCACTATAATCTAGGAATTTACTCCAAAAGTTTCACTTGGATAACAAGCTCATAATGAACAGGGCAGCAAGGTGTAGAACATCTTAGTTATTCTGCCTCTGGAGGTGTACCCCAGGTGAATCATCACAAAAAGCAGCACCTACCACAAATACTAACAACCCTAATAATTTTGTAATGAAAACAGCATGATTTTGCAGGGGATCTTAACCATCCTCGGTGTGGAATACTGTGAAGTGTGCCAGGGTTCAGAAGGAGGTGAAACTCAGTAGCATTCACCTACCCTGAGTTCTGCCAGAACAGTCTTGGTAGTAATTTTCTCACACAGATCACACTCACTGAAGAATTACCCAGGCAGGTTGGAAAGGGAGAGCAATGGACAGCTGAGGGAGGAGAGGGAAGGCTGAGCCATAGAATTTCTTGACTAGGGGTTGCAGGCAGAACTGCATCCTGGACTATGGCCTCCTGCAGAACATGGGTGACATCTGATCTGGAGCACTTGACTGGCCATACAAGTATGCAGGCTTCTGTCTCTGCAGAAAAAAAATTCTGCAGCAGGAACATATTGTGAATAGATGTGGCATTTCATTCTGCAATATTCGTGCAGGTATGTTTTAAATTAAGGTATATATCACCCTGAAAACGAATGTGAAAATACCAACATTTGAGAGGAAAGTGAGGGGGGAGAATGATCCAATATGCACAACTGTAATGAAAAAATACTCATTCCACAGCTAGGCTGCAGGTCTCAGAGAACCAAAACACAAATCATATTTTGCTTTTGTATTCATACAGTGAAAACACTTGGATAACTACAGTTCAGATAAGCAAGTTTACCCAATAAATCTAAGGTTGAAAATATCACAGAATGGTAGGGGTTGGAAGGGACCTCTGGAGGTCATCTAGTCCCACCCTCCTGATAAAGCAAGGTTACCTAGATAACCTTGCACAGGAACAAGTCCAGGCAAGTTCTGGTCACCCTGTTCCAGTGCTCTGTCACCTTCCTAGAAGGTAAGTTTTCCCTCATATCCAGGTGGAACTTCCTGTGTTCCAGTTTGTGCCTGTTGCCTCTCATCCTGTCACTGGACACTGCTGAAAAGAGATCAGCCCCACACTCTTTTGACACTTATCTTTGCACATTGATAAGTTTTAAGAAGACCCCCTCTCAGTCTTCTCCAGTCTAAACAGCCCCAAGTGTCCCAGCCTTTCCTAGTCAAAAAGATGCTCCAGTGTCCTCATCATCTTTGTAGCCCTCCACTGAACTCCCTGCAGTAATTCCCCATCTCACTTGAACTAAGGAGCCTACAAGTGGACACATTACCTTAGTGAGGCCACATCTGGACTAAAGTTGAGAAAGAGAAAACACCCCTCACTCTACACCCCCTTTACTTACTGGCCACACTATTCTTAATGCACAGCAGGATACCATTCATTGGCCTTCTTGGCCACAAGAGCACACTGATGGCTCATGGTTAACTGGTCCCCAAGGACATTCTCATAAATACATGACACCCGAGGCACAGAACACCATGGCCTCTTTGCCCACTATGGCTCTATTTCCTCCTTCAGTACTCTCTCCTCTCTCACATGTGCTGTCCTTCATCTTTGAGAATACTTTTATGTCAACGAAAATTGGTATACCAAGCTCTTTAGTATACTAGGCACACAGAATTGAAACACACCTAGAATCAATCATAACTTCTTAAAACATGCATTTAAGCTTCTCTGTATCAGAACACACCACTGACAGTGATCTCTACAGTGTATACTTCAAATGACAGAGAGAAAGGTTGGCTCTGTGTGTCATGACATGCACAGATTTGCCACTTGTGATATTCACTGTGGTGAGGGAGGGTTTTGGTGCTCAGGCACCAGCCTTTCAACTTGACATGCTTGGCCACTTACCAGCCTCTTTAAGTGCCTTCAGTCCAAAAAGCTGTTAAGACCCCAGATACGCATCCTCACTTCTAACCACTCCAAATTTATCACCTCAGAGAAGTCACTATTCCTTCCTTCCTTCCTTCCCCAAGATAAAGGCAGCACTGAAAAGGAGCACACAAAAATCAACCAATCTGGCCCATGAAACCTAAGCTACATCCACAAGACAAAAATAGAAAGCTTTCATCTATCATTAGCAGACACTCTACCACACAGCACAGGAAGCTAAAGCTTGAGGCAACAGTAGATTTCAAATACTCCTCAAAACGTGAGCAAGACTTTCCTTTTCTCCTCCATGAAAGGCTAAAGGAAGTTGGCTTAGCAATGACAAAAAACATTAGAGTCAAACAAGGCTCTCCAACAGCAATCTAAACAGAAGGGGCTAGGGGCAGGCAGTTCTTGAAACAACAGCATCATTCCCACCGCATAAATTCTCCTGTTCAGAAAGACAGCCCTTGCCACCTCACTTCTGCTGATTCTAAAGCTCTATATTTTCAAATCTTAAGTTCTAAAATTGTACAATATTTAAGATTCATTCCTAGCCCCCAGAGAAATTCAGGAGGAAAAAGATGAAAACACCACAGCTAGAGAGTTGATGCATCATGAGCTTCAAAAATTGTATTTGCTTGAAGCCCTCCAGCCTCCCTCTGCAAACAGCAGCCTGCATTTAATGGGATTTTTATCTGCTGCCTAGGGTTTGGGGAGGGCTGATGGAAGGCAAGGAGGAACCAGAGGAAAGGAGAAACACACTGCACTTGCTGCTCTGTCTGGGTGTGTCAAGTTCTTTCAAGCATCCCCTCAGCCTCCATCTTTACAATCTCAACAACAGATTATGTGGCCATGTGCTGAGCTTCAAATCTTTCTTACACATTTTTAAGAGAAGTCATCAGTGAAAGATCTACCATGCAAAGTCACAACCCTTCCTCAAATACACTTTTTTTTGCTGGTGGTTTTATTTTCTTATCTGTTCTGTAGCTCCCCAGTGAATCTGGAGGTGAGCTGGGTTCACTTACCTGACTAGCTGTTTACGAATCTGAATAGACTTTAACACCCCAGCAACTGGAAACTTGCCAAAGTGAGAGAGTTTGGTTCTTTCCATGATTCACATCTCCTAGCCTTAATACACACAGTCAGAGAGCATCTTTTGGGGTCTGTCTTCAGCTGGGAAATGGTGTATTTCGTTACCCAGCCATGTGTTTCTGCCTCTTTTGTCCTTGCAAAATACTGAAAGGCAGCGGAGAAATTGCTCCTTTTTTAATTGACACAGTTCAGCACAGCAAGTAGCAGAAGCACAGCCCTCCTCCTGGGCAAAAGGATGAGGTGCCTGGAAAGGTTGCTCGATGGTACATCACTGAATGATGGGGTGAGTACTGGGAAGAGAAATTACTGCCACTCTGACTCAGTGTGAACACGCACAAAACCATGTAAGAGAGGAGCAGGAGAAATATTCCATTGGGATGATGTAAGAACTGAAGATAATTTTAATGGCATTGCTCTCCTTGCTTTTAAACAATGAAATGAGAATTTCACTTGGGTATTCCACAACACTTGTGCAGAGCATCAATATATCCTACAGGCAACTTTCAACCATTCTCAAATGGAATTAACTTGCTAGTTTACAGCCTGGGAAATTCAAGATGCCTATGAGGCAAAGAGCATGAAAAAAGCAGCAAAACTCAAAAGAGCTTAATCCACTCAAACCCAGGAAAACTTCAAGAAATGCCATTTGTGGATTCTTAAAGAACTGGTAAATGAAATTACAGGGCTAGATAAAAGGACTCTAATAAAACTATTAGGTACAGGGTGGTGTATGATCTGAAAACATTCAAATGCAGTAACTATATTTTAAAAAAGAAAAAAAGGTAGAGGAAGTGGCAAACATAAACAAATCATCCAGGAAATCACTGCTCATAAAAACCACCCCAGTAGAAGCATAAGGTGCTAGAAGATATTTTAATGGGAAGCATAATTAGAAAAGGAGGGTAAAGGAAAACATAATGAAACACAACACCAGTTTGCCAGCACCAAACACATCAGACCAGCATGACATTCTTTATCAGTGGAGTAGCTTATTTTCTAGATGAAGGATCCATGTTACCTCTAACAGCTGGGTATCCTACAGCGTGCATGTGCAGTGCTGCTTAGGACACTGGTGGCTGGAATTAAGAACTTTAAGGTGGGTGGGAAGCTGGCTATCAGGGACAAAGCAAGTGCTGTACAAAGACTACCACACCAGTCAACATTTCACCTAGGAAAAAATACTCAGCATTAAGGCTAAAAGACTCACCAGTAAATGGTTAAGGGGAGAGACAACTACTTGTTACAGGACACCAGAAAGACATCAGTGTACCTGCATTCTCAGGGGACTGTCTCTCTCTTACTGACTCGGTATATCTTGAAAAAGGCAAGAATTACTTAAATTCACAATGATTTTAACTGGCACAAGAACTGAGTATAGCTAAACTTGTGACAACTTCCCTGCCAGAAATGGGAAGTTAATATATGGGCACTGTTATATGATGGGGGTCTGTAACAGCAACAACTGGACCCAATAAACCAGTCATAGATTCATTATGGTTGGAAAAGACCTCTCAGATCATCAAGTCCAACCATCAACCTGGTACTACCATTACCACTCAACCATGTCCTGAAGTGTCACAACTATATATTTTCTGAACACCTCCAGGGATGGTGACTCCACCACTTCCCTGAGCAGCCTGTTCCAATATCTGACCATTCATTCAGTAAATAATTTTTTCCTACTATCCAATCTACACCTCACCTGGCACAACTTGAGGCCATTTTCTTTGGTCTAATGTTAGTTACCTGAGAGAAGAGACCAACATTCACCTCATTAAAACCTCCTTTCAGGCAGTTGTAAGGAGCAATAAGATCACCCCTCAGTCTTCTCTTCTCCAGACTAAATGATTCCAGCTCCCTCAGTCACTCCTCAGGCTCTCCTGAACAGGTTTCTTTCATTCATTAATATTTTAGCAGATTTTGATACAAGTGCCTCGTTCTTACCACTCAGATAGGTAGTCATAGAGTAAAGCTTGCCAGAAGACTTAAAGATTGCAGTTGCACTAACTTTACATTTATATATTCCTGTGACAAGGAGTGTTGTTTTGCTTGTTTTAAACTATCTTTACCTCCATGCTCTGAGCAAGTCTCAAAGACACCAAGAATCTCTGCAGAAGCAAGTTCTGAGCATTCTTTAGGGGCACCAACTTTCATTGCAGCTTCTCTTCAAAGTGGCAGAGCCAAAAGGGCATGTAGCACTATGTTATACAGCTGAAATGCAATAGTCACAGACTTCACTGAGAAAAGGAGAGGTTTAATAAGAGTTAGGCAAAGTGCATTTTAATAATGACACTGGATTTTCTTGTAAGACTAACTCCAGACACCTAAATTGTATTCACATTCCCAGAGTAGTGGCCTGCCCTTTCTTATTGCTCTCTGGCTCTCTTTCTTACAATTAGCCAGAGGAAGTACAGTGGAATTTAGGTCTTTTTTTAAATTTTCTGCAGTCCTACTAGACCCCTGGGGCTCTGCTGGTCAGCAGGCATAGCTAGCCTCAGCTTACTGCAGGTTGGTCCAGCAGTACATTCAGTTCTCATAATCCACTTCCAGACTCTACAGAATTCATGTCAGATACACACAAAAATCTAAGTTCTATATCCAAATTCAGTTTTAGAAGTGTTCACAGTATCACTAAGGTTGGAAGAGACCTCAAAGATCATCGAGTCCAACCTGTCACCACAGACCTCATGACTGGACCATGGCACCAAGTGCCACATCCAATCCCCTCTTGAACACCTCCAGGGACGATGACTCCACCACCTCCCTGGGCAGCACATTCCAGTGACGAATGACTCTCTCCGTGAAGAACTTTCTCCTCACCTCGAGCCTAAATTTCTTCTGGCACAGCTTGAGACTGTGTCCCCTTGTTCTGGTGCTGGTTGCCTGGGAGAAGAGACCAACCCCTTCCTGGCTACAATCACCCTTCAGGCAGTTGTAGAGAGCAATGAGGTCACCCCTGAGCCTCCTCTTCTCCAGGCTAAACAATCCCAGCTCCCTCAGCCTCTCCTCACAGTGCTGTGCTCAAGGCCTCTCCCCAGCCTCATTGCCCTTCTCTGGACACGTTCAAGTGTCTCGATGTCCTTCTTAAACTGAGGGGCCCAGAACTGGACACAGTACTCAAGGTGTGGCCTAACCAGTGCAGAGTACAGGGGCACAATGACTTCCCTGCTCCTGCTGGCCACACTATTCCTAATGCAGGCCAGGATGCCATTGGCCTTCTTGGCCACCTGGGCACACTGCTGGCTCATGTTTAGACAGCTGTCAATCAGCACCCCCAGGTCCCTTTCTGTTTGGGAGTTCTCCAGCCACTCCGACCCCACTAACTCATGTCACTGTTAGTTCTCACTAACTCACGTCACTGTGAAATGGAAAAAGGTAGATAATGACAGAAAAAAGATGTAGTATGAGCCACACAGAAAAAAAAAAATGGCAAGCAAAAAACACCCACCCACAAGCAATGGATCCAGAACAGCATGGTGTGTAAGGGACACAGAATTAGCTGCCAAGCATGATGTGAGAAGTAATAGAAGATAATCAACAACAACAAAAAAAGCAAAACAGTTGCTCAACTTAGACAAAGAATAAAAATATCCTCAAAATGAGTCAGTAAATCTGATCTATTTCTTCCAGTAAGTTGCAGTAACGTGAACAATAATATTCCCAAACTGGAATCTTTTGTTTATATAACTACTAAGCTCAGGACTCTTACATTGAAAAAAATGTGTGGTTTAAAAAGGAAACAGTAATTTTTATTTGTTCATTAAAAATATTTAAAACAAAAACTCAGTACACCTCTAGATTCCTCTGCTGCAGAAAAGGCTTATGCCAGGAAACTAACATAATGAAATTAATAACTACAGATCCCAAATAGCTCACATTCACTGGCAGAGAAAGTAAAAAGGCAAGATGCTAACAGTCATCTAGGAAGTGCAAGCAGATTTCCATTTCTTGTTAGTCCATCTATTATTAGTCCTGATGAAGAGAGGCTACTGTGCATGCTCAAACAGCATAGGATTGCCAGACAGAAACACTACACAAACTAACTGTAAGGCTGCACACTGTACTGCTGCAGTAGTTGCAGTCTAGACTTTAAAACATTTTTGGCTGCATTTGGAGTCTCACAGAGAAAGCTCTCCTTTCTGCAGCCTGTGATTTACATTCCAAAACCCAAGAGGACAAAGCAAACTTGCTTCTTGTCTCCCCAGATTAAGTCCATCAAGTCCAACCCATCACCCAGCCCTACCAATCAACTAGACCATGGCACTAAGTGCCTCATCCACTCTTTTCTTGAAGATCTCCAGGGACGGTGACTCCACCACAGCCCTGGGCAGCACACTCCAATAGCAAATCAATCTCTCTGTGAAGAACTTCTTCCTAATATCCAGCCTGAGCCTCCCCTGGCACAACTTGAGACTGTGTCCCCTCGTTCTGTTGCTGGTTGCCTGGGAGAAGAGACCAACCCCTACCTGGCTGCAACCTCCCTTCAGGTAGTTGTAGACAGCAACACGGTCTCCCCTGAGCCTCCTCTTCTCCAAGCTAAACAACCCCAGCTCCCTCAGCCTCTCCTCATAGGGCTTGTGTTCCAGGCCCCTCACCAGTACCTCAACATGTCTCTTGAATTGAGGGTCCCAGAACTGGACACGATACTGAAGGTGTGGCCTGACCAATGCTGAGTATAGGGGAAGAATAACCTCCCTTGTCCTGCTGGCCACACTATTCCTGATACAGGCCAGGATGCCACCTGGGCACACTGCTAGCTCATGTTCGGCCTACTATCTACCAGCACCCCCGGGTCCCTTTCTGCCTGGCTGCTCTCCAGCCACTCTGTCCCCAACCTATAGTGCTGCTTGGGGTTGTTGTGGCCAAAGTGTAGAACCCTGCACTTAGCCTTGTTAAATCTCATCCCATTGGCTTCTGCCCACCCATCCAGCCTGTCAAGGTTACTCCTCAGGGCCCTCCTACCCTCCATCAGATCAACACCTGCTCCTAACTTGATGTCATCTGCAAACTTACTGATGATGGACTCAATCCCCTCATCCAGATCATCAATAAAGATATTGAACAGGACTGGGCCCAGCACTGATCCCTGTGGGACACCACTAGTGACTGGCTACCAACTGGATGTGGCAGCGTTCACCACCACTCTCTGGTGGTTCTTGACCCATTTCAGAATGAATCTGTCCAAGCCACGAGCTGCCAGCTTTGCCAGGACTTTGTTGTGGCAGACAGTGTCAAAGGCTTTGCTGTAGTCTTATCAACTACACCCACAGCCTTCCCCACATCCACCAGGTGGGTAACCTGATTGTAAAAGGAGATCAAGTTGGTCAGGTAGGAGCTGTCTCTCCTAAATCCATGCTGGCTGGGTCTGATCCCTTGGCTATCCTGTAGGTGCTGTGTGATTGCACTCCAGATGACCTGTTCCATAACCTTGCCTGGCACTGAGGTCAGGCTGACAGGTCTGTAGTTTCCTAGTTCCTCCTTCCATCCTTTTTTGGATGGGCATCACATTGGCCAGCTTCCAGTCATGAAGACCTCTCCAGTGAGACAGGACTGTTGATAAATGATGGAGAGTGGCTGGGCCAACTCATCTGCCAGCTCTCTCAGCACCCTAGGATGGATCCCATCTGGTCCCATGGACTTGTGAGGATCCAAGTGTCTCAGCAGGTCCCTTACTGCTTCCTCCTGGATTACAGGGGGACTATACTGGCTCCATCTGCCAGTTCAGGAGGCCATTTGTCCTGAAGACAACCTGTCCCACTACTGAAGATTGAGACAAAGAAGATATTAAGTACCTCTGCCTTTTCCTCATCTTTTGTTACTATATTCCCCTCTGCATCCAATAAAGAGTGGAGGTTGTCCTTGCCTCTTCTTTTGCCATTAATATATTTCTAGAAACATTTTTTGTTCTCCTTTACAGCAGTGGCCAGTCTAAGTTCTAAATTGGCTTTTGCCTCTCTGATTTTTTTCCTGCATGACCTAGTAGTGTCTTTAAACTCTTCCTGGGATATCTCCCCTTTTTTCCAAAGGTGACATGCCCTCTTTTTTCCCCTTAATTCCTTTAGAAGCTCCTTGCCCATCCAGTCTGGCTGTTTCTCTCATCAGCTCATCTTCTGGCACATGGGGACAGTCTGTTCTTGTGCCTTCAAGAGTTCTTTCCTGAAGTAAGTCCAGCCTTCCTGAAGCCCTTTGTTTTTAAGGGCTGTTTCCCAAGGAACTTTCCTACTTAGTTGCTTAAATAAGCTGAAGTCTGCCCTTTGGAAGTCCAGTGTGGAGGTTTTGTTGATGCCCCTCCTGGTTTCACCATATATTGTTATGTTATGGTCACTGGACCCCAGACAGCCTCCAGCCACCACATCTCCCACCAACCCTTCTCTATTTGTAAACAGCAGGTCGAGCAGGGCTACACCCCTGGTAGGCTCACATAACAGCTGGGATAAGAAGCACTTTCTCCTTTCTGTGCTATGCAACTACTAGTATCCAAGCTAGTGTGGTTCTAGGCTTGCCCAAGAATCCCTGCCCATTACACTGAATATTGTGGATAACTGCTTTTCACAGTATCACAGTGTATTAGAGGTTGGAAGGGACCTCAAGAGATCATTCAGTCCAACCCCACTTCCAGAGCAGCATCACCCAGGGCAGTCTGCACAGGAATGCATCCAAGAGGGGTTTGAAAGAGAATGAAACTCCACAACCTCCCTGGGCAGCCTGCTCCAGGGTTTTGTCACTCTCACTGTAAAGAATTTTCACCTCAAGTTGAGGTGAAATCTTCTATTGTTCAAGCTTGAACCTATTGTTCCTTGGCTTATTACAGCCACTGAAAAGAGCTTGGCCCCCTCCACTTGACCCCCACCCTTCAGATACTGATTTTGGATTTCTAGAGCCCATTATATTTTAAAAAGAATGAAAGAGCAGATCATGTTGAAAAATATTGGGGGTTTCAGACAAGGGTAGAGCAGAGCCCAGTCAAACACACTACACTGCTCTTACCCAGGCAGTGTTCTTATGATTCTACCCTGGAATTCCTGCTGCAGCCTCAGTTTATGACTCCTGGTCAACTTCTTTCAGGGATCCATGGAATCCATGGATCCTACTCGACATCAAAACAGCACACAAAGGGCAATCTCTGCAGACACCTCCTGCAGGCATGGCTTTTTCAAATGTGCCAGCATTGAAACACAGCAGAGATACCTGGAAACCATACATAATGGGAGGAGCTGTTCTAATTGGTATGGAAGAAAGTTTAAAAGGCAGTTTGAATGCATTTATTATATGTATTTAAATTTTCTTTTACTTATTTCAACTTCAGATTTTAAATGCAGTCCAAACATGCATCTGTCTTGAAATCCTTATTCAAGGGCTGTGCAACTCAGAGCAGAACATGAAAACAAACCATATACATGATTAAAAGTCCAGTTTAAAAGCAAAAACACTTCTTGTATCTCCATATTGCTCAATTACAGGCTGCACAGGGGGATTGTGGAGTCGCCCTCTCTGGAGATATTCAAGAGCCGCCCGGATGTGTTCCTGTGGGATCTGGTATAGGTGATCCTGCTCTGGCAGGAAGGTTGGACTAGATGATCTCTCAAGGTCCCTTGCACCCCCTAACATTCTGTGATTCTGTGAGTATCTCATGGCTTTGGCCACTACTTTATTCACCTGAATTACTGGGACACCTTGGAGAAATGCCGATTCTGCCGAAGGCTCCAAGCATCCCTCCATATTCATAAAGGGTCCACTTCATAAAAGGCTTTATATTCCTTAACATCTTTATCCTGAAGAACACTGCAGTCCCAATCAGAATCCCTCCATATTCATAAAGGGTCCGTTTCACAAATGGCTTTATATTCCTTAACATCTTTATCCTGAAGAACACTGCAGTCCCAATCAGAATCAGAGCCACAATGTGCTAAAACTGAGGAAAAGTATATTTAGATATCATCTATCCCCAGAGATCTTGCAGGAAGACATGCAGCATATGGTAGATGAAAAAAAAAAAGATGAAAAAGGGGGAAGGGGCAGAAGAGAGAAAAAGAGTGGCTGTTAAAAATACTTCAAACAAATATGTTACCAATAAAGGAAGAAAAGATAAAAACAACAGCAACAAAACAAACCAACCAACCACCCACACCGAAACACTTCATCATGAGCTCATCATTTCATGGAAATGTAGAGGTATAAAGGCATTTTAAACTAAACTGACATTGACATTTCTATGCCAACTGTTTAGCCCTCTAGCTCTTCATTCACCAGAGCAGGCAAGGGCCTTAGCTCTGTTTAATGCTCTATTAATTATTAAAAAGATGTTTCACACCATTATTGAAATTCAACATTTCAGCATCTCCTACAAAACAGTATTTTAGAGTTCCTATTTTAGAGAATACTTTCCCAAACTACTGCTGTGTTGGGGGCTTTGTTTTCTTATCTGAAACTGAAAAAAAACTTCCCTGTTGCAATGCTAGAATTTCCCCAAAAGAACAAAGTACAAATAAACTGCAACCCTATTGCAGCCCAGCGGTTCATACTGCAAACTAGTGGCCTTTTAGAGGCAACCAACAACTTTCATGAGCTCACTTGAGGCAGAATTGTGAAAGGATGTTAACTACCTTTCAGCAGTTTACTGCCCATTACCCTGATGTCAAGTTTAGGCTGATGTCAGGTTTAGGGAATTTAGGGATTACCCTGATGTCAAGTTAGGGAAGTTTAGGCTCGAGGTGAGGAGAAAGTTCTTCACTGAGAGGATCCAGATGTCAACAGGTGTACCTGAGCAAGCAGCAGACATTACTTCTGAATTTGCTTTCTGGGCTTTTCCAACCCCCCTGTTTGACAGGTGGTTTTGAATGTGTGTAATGACCACTTAAGACTCATGTGCCTGGGTGACCACACTCCCCTGGCTGTTTATGTACGTCTCACTCCAGCACTCATTCAGAAAGCTGTTTCACTAAGCATAAAAACAAGCAAATTATGCAGTAGATAAAATGCCAAGCTCCTCTTGCACTGCCAGCTCCATTTGAAAAAAAAAAAAAAGATTAAAAAAAAATGAAATGATGAAGTCTGCATGCAATATAATCACACTAATTAGACACTCACAACCAGCTGAAAATCAGCATGCGGGCTGAAATTAAAATAGCACCGTTCAAAGCACGTAAGAGGGCAGGGTCTGTGCAGCCCTACCCTGCAGAAGAGGGAGGGGAATATTTTTTTGCTAATTCAGCTCTATGGCAAAGAAAGCTCTATGGTGGTGGCTTCACCACCTATCACTCCCTAGAGAAGAGCTGTTGGGTTTGTTGCACATCAGCGCTCTCGTCAAACATTTTTTAACCGGAGGAATCTGAAAGTCAGATGTGGGCAGCCAAGCCTATGCCTGAGCAATTTAATAATGCTGTGCTAGTTTGGGTTTGTTTTTTCAGTTTGACTATTCTGTTAGCATTAAAAGTTCCTCCTTTCTTAACATGCCTGCATTCTCTTCTCATGTTGTGTAGCCACTGAGACAGACACTACCCCATGCAGTGCTACGGGCTGGGGTCAGAGTGGCTGGAGAGCAGCCAGGTAGAGAGGGACCTGGGGGTACTGGTTGATGGTAGGCTGAACATGAGCCTGCAGTGTGCCCAGGTAGCCAAGAGGGCCAATGGCATCCTGGCCTGCATCAGGAACAGTGTGGCCAGCAGGAGCAGGGAGGTCATTCTGCCCCTGTACACTGCACTGGTTAGGCCACACCTCGAGTACTGTGTCCAGTTCTGGGCCCCTCAGTTTAGGAAGGATGTTGACTTGCTGGAACGAGTCCAGAGAAGAGCAACAAAGTTGGTGAGGGGTTTTGAACACAAGCCCTATGAGGAGAGACTGAGGGAGCTGGGCTTGCTTAGCCTGGAGGGGAGGCTCAGGGGTGACCTTTTTTCTCTCTACAACTACCCGAAGGGAGGTTGCAGACAGGCGGATGTTGGTGGTTTCTCCCAGGCAGCCAGCACCAGAACAAGAGGACACAGTCTCAGGCTGCACCAGGGGAGGTTTAGGCTGGAGGTTAGGAGGAAGTTTTACACAGAGAGAGTGATTGCCCATTGGAATGGGCTGCCTGGGGAGGTGGTGGAGTCACCATCACTGGAGGTGTTCAGGAGGAGACTTGATAGGGTGCTTGGTGCCATGGTTTAGCTGTTTAGGTGGGTTGGATTGGTTGATGGGTTGGACACAATGATCTTGAAGGTCTCTTCCAACCTGGTTTATTCTATTCTATTCTAAAGTCTTTGTGAGTTTAAATAACGATGAACAGACTTTCCATTAACGTTTTTGTCTAAGAGTTGCCAGAATTAATACATTGACAAATGCATAAATTCAGCACAGAACCGGTCTTTGATATCAGCACTTGCCCCCTAAGTCAACACCTTTGAAACTAGCAGGCTTATCCTAGAGACACTCTTGCTAACTAAATACCAAAGTAATCCCCAAAACAAAGGATAAAATAAAGTTCAGAACTATCAACCCAACCTTCTCCTCTTTCAGAATCTCCATCTTTTAGTGTATCTGACAACTGCACATCTCTTTGACTCTTGCCTTTTCGCCACTGAAGCAATGACTTTGTAACAATATTGTTTACTTTCTGGAAAGATAAGATTGCAGAGAATTTTTTTTCTTCTATTTAGGACAACCCAGTCACTAGTTTTCTCTAGATAGGTCACCCAAGTTTTCCTGCAGTAAGAGCCAGGAACGAAGTTGAGAGTATTCTCTGTTCATGTTTAATACAAAACAATTGCTTTTCCTCTTTTTCTTACATTATTTTCCCACTCCATGTTATCATTATTCTTGAACCTACAGCTTTCTAAATCCACAGACTAGAGATGTAACTGATTTTACACAATCTAGAGTAAGCCCACTTCTCCATTCATTAAGATTTTGCAACATGTCTATGTGAAACAATTCCCCCATAGCAAACTCCTGGCCAAGTTGGTAGCCCACAGCTTGGACAGGTGCACTCTGCCCCGGGGTTAGGAGCTGGCTGGAGGGGTGGGCCCAGAGTGTGGTGGTGAATGATGCCACTTCCAGCTGGCACCAGTCACTAGCCTGGAAAAGAGGCTCACAGACCTTATTGCCATCTACAACTACCTGAAGAGTGGTGTTAGCCATGTGGGGGCTGTTCTCTTCTCCCAGGCAATCAGCACCAGAACAAGATGACACAGTCTCAAGCGGCACCAGGGGAGGTTTAGGCTCGAGGTGAGGAGAAAGTTCTTCACTGAGAGAGTTGTTAGCTGTTGGAATGTGCTGCCCGGGGGGGTGGTGGAGTCACCATCCCTGGAGGTGTTCAAGAGGGGATTGGACGTGGCACTTGGTGCCATGGTTTAGTAGTCATGAGGTGTTGGGTGATAGGTTGGACTTGATGATCTTTGAGGTCTTTTCCAACCTTACTAATTCTATGAGTCTATGTATTCTGAATTCTGTAGCACTGTGTGGGTAAACAAGCACAGAATAACCAGAAAGAGATGGGAGAGAATGCATTTATTTTGGAAACGTATATTTCAAGCAGTCATACTTCACTGGGTAAACATATTACAAGCTGTTATGTGAATTAAACCTTCAGGAAGCAGACTGAACAAATGCAAGATTTCTGTCACACTAGTACTAGTGAATTTAAAAGCAGTAAGATATGATTAGTGTTATCGTAGTTGTTCTTGCTTTACTATAATCAGCTCAAGTACATAGTTGGTGTGGTAAGGAACAAAAAGCTACCATGAGAATATGAGAACCATGACTTTTTTTAGAATGCATCTCATTAGTGTCTTATTTGATGAAGCAAAATGAAAATTATTACTCATGGAAGATATTATTCATTTTATCCTCTGATGACTTTTCTCCATACTCCTATAAGCTTCAGCATCACTGAGACAGAGATAGAACTTTAAAGCTCTTCACCCATGATTAGATCACTTGGCAGTAGAATAGAATAGAATAGAACAGAATAGAATAGAATAGAATAGAATAGACCAGACCAGACCAGACCAGACCAGTCCAGGTTGGAAGAGACCTCCAAGATGATTGAGTCCAACCTATCATCCAACCCACCTAATCAACTAAACCATGGCACCAAGCACCCTATCAAGTCTCCTCCTGAACACCTCCAATGATGGTGACTCCACCACCTCCCCGGGCAGCCCATTCCAATGGGCAATCACTCTCTCTGAGTAGAACTTCTTCCTAACATCCAGCCTAAACCTCCCCTGGCAAAGTTGAGACTGTGTCCCCTTGTTCTGGTGCTGGCTGCCTGGGAGAAGAGACCAACCTCTGCCTGTCTACAACCTCCCTTCAGGTAGTTGTAGACAGCAATAAGGTCACCCCTGAGTCTTCTCTTCTCCAGGCTAAGCAACCCCAGCTCCCTCAGTCTCTCCTCATAGGGCTTGTGTTCCAAACCCCTCACCAACTTCCTTGCCCTTCTGTGGACTGGTTCCAGCAAGTCAACATCCTTCCTAAACTGAGGGGCCCAGAACTGGACACAGGACTTGAGGTGCAGCCTAACCAGTGCAGTGTACAGGGGCAGAATGACCTCCCTGCTCCTGCTGGCCACACTGTTCCTGATGCAGGCCAGGATGCCATTGGCCCCCCTGGCTGCCTGGGCACACTGCAGGCTCGTGTTCAGCCTACCATCAACCAGTACCCCCAGGTCCCTCTCTGCCTGGCTGCTCTCCAGCCACTCTGACCCCAGCCTGTAGCACTGCATGGGGTTGCTGTGGCCAATGTGCAGAACCCGGCACTTGGATGTGTTCAATCTCATGCCCTTGGACTCTGCCCATCTGCCCAGCCTGTCCAGGTCCCTCTGCAGAGCCTCTCTACCCTCCAGCAGATCAACTCCTGCCCCCAGCTCGGTGTCATCAGCAAATTTACTGATGATGGACTCAATGCCCTCATCCAGATCATCGATGTTAAAGAGCATATAAGGATGTTAAAGCGCATAGAGATGTTAAAGAGTATATTTGGGGTGTGACGGTGTGGCTTCCCACAAGCATTTACCATTTAAATTTCTTACCAAAAAAAAAAAAATAAAGAAAGAAGAAAGAAGGAGGTTTTCCCCAAGGTCTTTAAGAGACAATATTAACATCCAAAATGTTATCTCAGAAAGTTATTAATACATATCTCAATTAGATACTGTTTTGCGTTCTTATCAGACTGATTTGCTTCATGTTTTATCACACTAGTTGTTGCAATGAGAAATTTTGAACAAGCCAGTTATAAGACAGTTTTTGTGTGTTTCTGTGTACAGAGATGGGAACTCCATCTGAAATACTTACAATTGCAGACATCTCTGTTAAGGATTTTTAAAGAAATCCTGCAGGTCTTCTGTTTCTTGAGAAACTAGCACAAAAAGAATTCCCCAGATAAGAAACTGGACATTATTGAAATCATAACCAATACCTTACACATTTGCAAACAGAAAGGCCCGTGACTTTCCTTGTCAGGATTCATGCAACACTTCAAAGGGCTTGTACCTGGAAACATCCCAGGCAGGACACACATCTGTGCAAAAGATCTTAGCCAATTCACAAAGACAGGCAACTGGTTTTCAATGTGAAGAGATTAATAAAACAGCTACTAACAGCCCTCATCCTTGGCTGACAAAGAAGACTCGGGGTGAACATGGCCATATACCTCATGAACTGTTGCTCTAGTGAAGGATACAAGATACAGTGCTGTGCATGTCATGGGCAGGATAAAGCCATTAAGAGCTACCATCACCTTCTCTGCTTTCTCTGGCAAGTTGCCATTCCTGCTGCATATACCTCTAAGACAGCAGCTCCCACCAAGTTTTCTGACAGCAGTGCACAGCTTTCCTTCATACAGCTTGTTGACGCAGTGAGGTATTATCATGTCAGGAAAAATAGTGCAACCCAATGGCTACACATGTGCAGCAAACAAGAAAAGCTTCACATTGTTGAAGCAGCAACATGACATGCAAGCACTGAGTGCAACACAGCTCTACCAGGTCTCTTATGTAGTGTCCTCCCTACTCTAGCCATGAGGTCTGTGGTGACAGGTTGGACTCGATGATCTTTGAGGTCTCTTCCAACCTTAGTGATACTGAATACTGAATGTTGTAGACAGCCAGAAAGGACAAACACTACAGATGCTGTAAATTTGTGAACAGCTTCAGTGCCCCTGTGAAACTACTCCAGACACAAACGTTCAAAAGAAATCATCTGACTACAAAATATCCATCAGTATAGTCCAGACTGGGATAGTTCTTCCCTTCCTGAAAGTTTCTATTCCAAGCTTGATGAAAGCCATTCAGGGCTGTCTTACCTCTGCCAGACTATAATGCTAACAGGCAAAGGCCTCTAGATTTTATCTCTTTAGAAGTTACCTGGGGAACCCCCAAGATGCCCACTTCTTCTCTGGGTTTACATTGTGACTCAGAAACAGTTTCACTGAGAGAAAGCAGCTTCATGAAAATTCAGCTCTGATTATATACTGGTTTTCATCACTGATGATACCAGAGCAGGGGGAAATTGCTTGAGCACACTTCATGCAGTACTTCTAGCATCAAGCAATTCATGGAGGAACTCCACCATATGATCACCCAGCCCAACTTTCCTGGCCATGCAGAAGTAATTAAACAGATAAGACCAAATGGCTTCTATCACTTCAGAGGACAAATGGTTTCTTTCCAACCTTCTTTCTTGCCCAGGAAAAAAAATATCAAAATATCAATTATTAACTAAGACTTCACACTGGTAGTGTTCAGATAACTGCATAGGGAAAAAGAAAAACAAAACTCAAACAAAACATTACTTACAAAGACATCTAAAATAAACATGAAACTATTCATACAGAACAATTAGGTCTTTATGTCACACATATGCTCTTCAATTAAAAGGAAAAAAACAAAATCACACCACACAACTCAAAATTCTTTCACTTGACTGAGAAGTCCCTTGAACATATAACCCTATACTGAAATATAGGTACTTCTTGAACAGCTGGATTTCAGCATGTGCTAACCTACTTCACTAAAATAGTGCCCAGATAATGTATAAAATTTTTATACTGTATTATATAAACAACTGTCTGGCATAAATGTCATGTACTTTATTAGACACACAGTCTTCCTATGTTTAGACTTAAAAGAGATACCTACATCTACTTAAGAAGCATGTTTGCCACTGATTTACAAGGTCTGCAAGTTATTTGCATCCCATGAGGCCACACACTTCTTTCTTAGAGGTTTACAGAAAAGAAACAGGAAGGGATATGTAGCACAATGCAAATCATGTAAACTTGTTCAGCAACTTCCTCTTGTATCAATACTGAAAACAATCTAAACCAACCTTCACAGAAATGGAGAAGGTCAACTAAAGGCCATTTAACCATTGCTGGCAATAAACAGGCACCACACATGGAAAACAAACACCTTGAATGTCCAGTCCAATTTTCTATTCAGCCAGTTTCCCTGCCTTTCCAAGCTTCCCTAAATCATTCCTCAGCACTAACACTTGCTTTAAAAAATAGACAAGAAAAGATAACCTAGGCCCCATGGGGAAATGTATCATCAGTCAGTGGGGGGTGGGGGAATCAAACACAAACCATTCCAATCCAGTGCCACCATTCCCAAGACAAGGCCACAAGCCTTGGCAGAAATGTAATGTGCTTTGATCAGTGAGCATGAAAAAGCAGTACTCCTGGCTCCAAAAAATGCACTTGAACAGCAACAAAACAAGTTTAAGAATTGCTGATTTCACAAATAATTTCTTATCCTAGTCCAGGCCAGCCATGGAGATTACAAACTTCTTACTGCTCACCACCTTCTTTCAGAAGAATCTTCCTTCTTGATCATCCTCTCTTTCACTGCATCCCCAAGGGTTTGCTACTGGTTTTACTCCTCCCTGTAAGACCTCTGTAACAAAGGTCCAGTCTAGAAGATTATGGGCTCTCTACAGAAACAGTTCACCCCAGGTCATCTGAGTGGCAGGAAGAAAGACACACTATCCAAACTTGAACAAAGATCACTCATCATCTCCTCTTTGAGGTTCAACCTCTAGCCCTACCAGTGATACAGCCATCCATAGCTAATGCAGCTGGCCTATAAAAGCACCCTAAAGGGTTAATTTTACTCTGAGAGATGCAAACCTGAGTTATTTGTTCTTATTCTTACGGTGGACAATCTGCTAGGAACTGGAAGAATGAAAGAAAATGACAGTAAGATGATGTTCACCAAAAGCCTATTTAGTATGTTTCTTGCAGCACTCCTGCCACTTGTGAAAATGAAGGATATAAACAGCATGATACAGAAAACAGATAAGAAAGACTTACTGTAAGAGGCTGGGATGACTGTACAGGAACACACAAGAGATGAACACTTTCCAAATAAACTGCAACAATTGTACATTACAGCACTTCACATCTGCTATTTTCCTTAGTTTTGTAGTATGTGTTCTGTATAGGCATATACAGATACCAAACAGGCTGATTTAGTCTCTGTATTCCTACATCTACACCCATTTCTTCCTTCTGAAAACAAGGTCCCAGAGTACAAAGCCTGTGCTCAGCCTCTCCATCACAACAGCCATAAACTAACAGCAAGAGAAGCCTGCCAGCCCAACAGCCAGTCCTTCCCTGATGCCCTTCCACCTCTCCTCTGGCACCCCAAAGCCTGCCAGGCTAAAAATGCCCTAAAAGCCCTACTTGTTTCACTCTGTTCTTGCAGCTTTTAAAAAGCAGTTACTGGCTGCTACTTTAAAGAGCATAAAAAACAATAACAGGAAGAGGGACAGAAAAGAAAAAAAAAGGAAAATAAACCCACTTATTCTTCATGTTGAATTGAAACATTTAAATCAAACCTCCATTAAAATAGCTACCAAAAATCTCTACCTAAAATAAATACTACCACAGAAACAGAAACGAGCTGGAAGGAACAATTTAATTCAGAAAATAATCATAATTATACAACACTTGCCTAGCAACAATGTTTTTATCACCAGCCATTTAGTAGCTTAAAGTTGCAAGAAATAAACATCTTTAAAAATCTGCTGGACAGCCAACACTTCAACTTCCTTCCTCCCTAGATATCACAAAATTATTAATTCATGAATTCAACTAAGCCTGCAAGCCCAGTAGCAGAACACCTAATTAATTCAAAAATCAAGCATACCACTGCTGACACATCAGCTTTAGGCAGGAGGCGAGACTGCTGGAGGGCTGCACAAGTCCAGGATCTGCTGCAGATTGACACCTATAAGCTGCATGGCTCAGACAACTTTGCATAGAAACCTCTGTCACAGACTAAACTTGTTCAGCACAGCTACACTACAAAGGCTATACAGAAAAAAAAGAAGGGGGAACACCATTGTGGATTCTTTTCTAATTACTGGTAGTAATTAGACTAATCACTAAACATTATGATCACAGAATTGAAGATCTATAATTGAAGACTCGTAGATTGAAAAAGACTTACTCCAAGATCATCAAGTCCAACCATTAACCCAACACTGCCAAGTTCGTCACTCAACTATGTCATTAAGTGTCACATATACACATTTTAAATACCTGGGCAGACTCCTCCAGTGCTTGACTGCTCCTTCAGAAAAGACATTTTTCATCATGTCTGTTCTAAACTCCTCCTGGTGCATGCAACTTGAGGTCATTTCCTCTTATCCTACCACTTGTTACTTAGGAGAAGAGACTGACCCTCACACCTCACTACAATCTCCTTTCAGGTAGTTGTAGAGAGCAGTAAGTTACCCCCTCAGCCTACTTTTCTCCGGACTAAATAACCCCAATTCCTTCAGCTACTACTCATATAAGACTTGTGCTCTAGACTCTTCACCAGCTTTGCTGCCCTTCTTTCTTTGTCTTTCTTGCAGCAGGGGGCCCAAAATTGAACACAGTATTCAAGGTGCAGCCTCACCAGTGCCAAGTACAGGGGGACAATCACTGGTCAGTCCTATAGATCATAACAGATTGCCAAGGAAAGCACAGTACTGTGACCAACTCGCTGGGTATAAAAGAAGCCACGTTCTTCACTGTGTAAGAAAAGTGACTTCCGCATTTGCAAAACATTCTTTCTTGTCAGTGAAGACAGAAGGATCAAATAATGTTTCTGAGGACCTTCCATACAATGCAAATGCATAGAAAGGTATAAACCTTAACCCAAAGGACAGGAGGAAAAAATACCAGCATAGTCAACTTCAAAAGGAAGAAAGGGCTCGAGGGCAGCCACAAAACAGGACTGAAGGCTATTTCACAGCCAAGGTACAAGAATTTGAGGCACAGGTATTTGAGACCAACCTCTTCTTGGCTACAACCACCCTTCAGGTAGTTGCAGAGAGCAATGAGGTCTCCCCTGAGCCTCCTCTTCTCCAGGCTAAACAATCCCAGCTCCCTCAGCCTCCCCTCGTAGGGCTTGTGCTCTACCAAAACAGATAAAACGCCAAAACAAACCCAAACCAAGCAAAACCAAGCTACAAAGCCAGAACCAAATAACCCCACATTATTTAATGCAGCATTAATTGTTGACCCCCAAATACATTAATGAACATTTCATAGTAGAGTTTTCAAAGTCACTGAGCAGTCAGTGAATTTGGAATAGTGGCTTTGTTGTCTCAACCTACCACAGCTGGTATCTGACAACTTATTTGATCACAGTTTTCCCCTTTTTTGTTTGTATTATTGGCTCATCTTTTTTTTATTTGGTTATCAAATCAGTATGAATCCTAATTTTAATTCTAAGATTTCTTTCTCAGTGTGGTTTACAGAAACTAATTATTTACTGCAATTAAAACATTACATATTTTAAGCTACACTAAGGCTCTACAGAGTTTGCTAATCCCATTCCATATCCTCTGCAAAGCATAAATTCATTGAAACTTGTTGAGAAAAGCTTTCCATTATGAAAAAAAAGAATTAATTTGATATTTAAATGACTTTCTAGTAATGGCTCATCATGTGGCAGCAAAAACAGCTAATCACATAGCAAGAACAATAACTCTAGGCACAAGATCATTTAAAATACTTTTTTTTTTGAAAGATGAGTTACATAGCTGTCTTTTCCATACAGCTTAGAAATACTTGAAACATTTCAGTGAAGTTTGGCTTTTAAAGCAATGCTAAGTATCACTGGATCTATCACACAGTATCACAGAATCACCAAGGTTGGAAGAGACCTCAAAGATCATCAAGTCCAATCTGTCACCACAAACCTCATGACTACACCATGGCACCAAGTGCCACGTCCAATCCCCTCTTGAACACCTCCAGGGATGCTGACTCCACCACCTCCCTGGGCAGCACATACCAATGGCTAACGACTCTCTCCGTGAAGAACTTTCTCCTCACCTCAAGGCTAAACTTCCCCTGGCACAGCTTGAGACTGTGTCCTCTTGTTCTGGTGCTGGTTGCAGATTGAGACTGTCTGCTTGCTCTGGTGCTGGTTGCTAGAGAGAAGAGACCAACCCCTTCCTGGCTACAACCACCCTTCAGGTAGTTGTAGAGAGCAATGAGGTCACCCCTGAGACTCCTCTTCTCCAGGCTAAACAATCCCAGCTCCTTCAGCCTCTCCTCATAGGGCTTGTGCTCAAGGCCTCTCCCCAGCCTTGCTGCCCTTCTCTGGACACGTTCAAGTGTCTCAATGTCCTTCTTAAACTGAGGGGCCCAGAACTGGACACAGTACTCAAGGTGTGGCCTAACCAGTGCAGAGGACAGGGGCACAATGACCTCCCTGCTCCTGCTGGCCACATTATTCCTAATGCAGGCCAGGATGCCATTGGCCCTCTTGGCCACCTGGGCACACTGCTGGCTCATGTTTAGGCAGCTGTCAATCAGCACCCCCAGGTCCCTGTCTGTTTGGCAGCTCTCCAGCCACTCTGACCCCAGCCTGTAGCTCTGCATGGGGTTGTTGTGGCCAAAGTTGTGCAGCACCTGGCACTTGGATTTGTTGAATGCCATCTTGTTGGACTCTGCCCATCTGTCCAGTCAGTTGAGGTCCCTCTGCAGAGCCCTTCTGCCCTCTAACAGATCAACATCTGCTCCCAACTTGGTGTCATCTGCAAATTTGCAGACCTATCTATAACCTATTACACACAAACAAGAGGAGGCTAGTTCTCAACTTAGTGTTAGATTTGTGAATGAAATGCTGAAGGAAAAAAAAAAGAGAGATGATAATGATACTAACTGTGAGTAATAGACCTCGTGATGAGGAACAGCCAGAGCAAACCACTAAAAGCTCATTTCTGAGTGGTTCTCAGCCTTCAGCACGTACCATCAAATATCACAGACACCAGAGAGTTCGATGGAGAGATAATGGACAACAAGGGTTTGGGTTTATTACATTGTGCATCTTTACAAGGTTGATTTTACACTTTCACAAAGCAAGACTGGAGGAGGTGCCCAAGTGAATTTCAGCTCATGTTATTACAATGCTTATCTTGGCTTTCTTCAGAGAGGTATCCAAAGACTTTGCTGAAGCCAGTAAAATGCTTAATTGCCACCTCAGAGGCCAGAATTTCCCCAGTGAGCTGCATCAGGGTGTTTGTTCAGATGATGCATGAGAGCTCATCTAAACAGAAAGGGGAATACATTTAAACAGTGTTAAATGAAATCTCCAACTCCCAGGCAGCAAGGAAAGGGCAAGGGACAAAGTGACAGCACGTGCTGACTGCAAAGCATGGTCCCTGCCACTCAGGAACCTCTAATCCAGAGGGACAGTGAAAGCCAGTGCCTTCACCCTGCTCTTCACAGGCAGTCCCAATACACCTCCTCTGAAGCTGAGGAGACTTTCGCAGGCAGAGTTTGATGAACTGGCACCGCCATACAAACACAAGACACTGGCTCAAACAGCCAACCTCCTAACCCAGTTTCTCCAAGTCAGCTCAAACACATGGGCTCAATTTTTCTCTCTTTTTGTCCTCCCCAGGCTCATGGAGCTAGCCACCTAGGCTGTGCTTATTTCTTCCAGCCAGTCTTCAGACTCTCAAGGGATAAAGAGAAAGGAAGATTGAGGCATCAGGCTCATTAATGTTAGAATGCAGCTAGGAAGATTTCCCCAGAATATTATGTCCTATATGTTCCCAGCTATTATGTCCTATAACCACTCTTCCTTACTTTTAGGATGCTCCCTCTCACGTTCTTGCCTTCTGTATCAATATTACATGTCCTTTCACCCTTGTCTGAGGCAATACTTCAGCCAAAGCAACTGCATTATTAACTGCATTCTTTTTAAGAAGTATGTTCAGTTTTGCCACACAAGTCAAAGATCAACATAAGGAACAAAATCTGTCTCTGTTGCAGCTCACCACAGCACAATTTCTTCCCCAAAGTTGAATTATTACAATGCAATTGAATTGTTTCAATAGCAAGCTTTACTGAACTTTGGCATACGTACTCCTCCCTTCAAAACCATCCAAGGTGCAGAGCTGCATCTAAGTCTGCACTGCACCATCTCAATGCCAAAAGAAAGAAAAATTAAAAATAAGTCATTAGTGTAAGCTTTTTGTTCCACTGCTTTACTCTAGCTTCAAAACGGGAGATTAAAGTTACAGTCAGCGATACTAGCAGCCACGTAATCCACCAAAGCCCGGGGTCCCTTGGCACTGCCCTGCTGCTACAGTATACAGCCCTCTGTGCTCCGGATCAAAACTTCACACCCTCGACACAACAGGCCTCCAAAGAGTGTGGCCCATTATTTCATCCAGAAGAGGCTCTGTTCTCAAAAATGAGGGGAAAAATGACAGATTTCCAGACCCTCCAGAGAGAAGCAGCAGAACCTTACGAAGGCTGAAGTGCCTGAAACAAGAGGTGCTTTCAAAATGCTCACGTGAGTCCGGTTCCTGGACAGCACTTGGCTGCCCTCACCTTCAAGTAACTTCCGGGCACTTTCAGTTTTTGGCCACGGGGTCATAGCATTTGTTTTCTTTATTAATACCTCTGTGTTTTGCACAGTTAAGGGAAATCTCTAGGAAATACTCTGTTAGCTAAACATTGAATGGGATGTTGTTGTTACCAGTACAGTACTAGTCATGCCAGAAAACATGTTGTAACTGCTTTGGTATGCTTACAGACAATAATGCACCATATACCAGCATCTAAAACCCAACATGAAAGCATTATATGTGTATATGTGTACAGCACTGTTATATCACTGTCTCTTGCTGAATGGGGAAGGGAGTGAACCACTCTGTATTTTCCCCAAATACAATCACTTGAATGTTCATAAAATCATTTCTCTTCTGCAGGGATTTAAAACTCTCCAGTATTGTGGCACCTCAAATCATCTCACAGGTCTGTGAGCAATTTTCTAAGCTCTCCATCCCAATCAGCTACAAAACATGCAGGCAGGATGCTAAGCACCTTGATTCTCAAAAGAACAGCCTCATCATCATCCTGTCTCACAGCACAGTCACGCTGGTGTTCTGCAAAACTACAATGCCTTGTACATTTAACCACTTAACTACCTACGGACCAAATCCTAGAAGACATTTAAGCTCAGGCTTTATTTTAGACATAGCACATACACACAACCACCAGATGCACACAGTTTCCCTGAGCTCAATATAGTATTAGTCCAGGCAGCCACATGTGCACAGGTATGGGATCCAAATATTTAAAATTGTGGGTTTTCATGGACACAGAGTCTCCTCTGAAGACACAGCACTATTCATAGCAGCCTACCACCAGAGTTAAGGGTGGCAAGTAAATGTTGCTGTTCCAGCAAAAACTGCCAACCAGCCTGAGGAGTTGGGATGGTCATGAACATCCAGAGTGTGACAGCAGAGACTCTGAATGTTTTAGGAGTGAGTACCCACACTCACTTTGTTCAGACAAATCGTCTTTGCTGTGCTCATCTTTACCCCTTTCCCTGCAAGGCTGAACAAGCCAGACCTGCCTTAGGCCACAACTAACTTCCCATTTGCTTTCAAGAGCTCTGACAATTGAAGCACTCTATAAATAATTTATGCCACAGATAGTTATTGCCCATAAGCAATCAGCTCTTCCTATTGCTTTTGAGTCTACAGCATTTCTGATGAAGTCTTCTCAGCATTCATTGTAATCCAGCCTCTCAGCTGAATAAATACAAATTGATTACATTAATAACGAGAAAGTGCTCTCCTCCTTGGGAAGCCCTTTCCTAAAGAGTTCCTGCAAGGTTATGAGGTGAGCTCTGGCCAAGCACAGAGTGCTGGAGAATACAGGGCTGGAGCCCTGCAGGAAGCTGGCTGCAGGGAGCAGCCCAGCCCAGGCACGTAAATGCTGCTGGCACTGTCACCTGAGGCTGTCAGGGAGCTGCAACCCAGACCCCTGTGGTGGGGACTGGCTGAGCCTCCTCCTCAGCATGGGTACAGCAGTGTAGAAGTGACTCAACACCAGCTTGCAAAGGTAACAGAGGTAATGCTGTCTCTCAACACCTGAGAGTGCCTTGTTCTGGCAAGCCATGATCAGAGCCACAGAACCAGGAGAGCCTTCAGTCAGCTCATTTCAGACACAGGTTGCTACTGTACTCTTTCCTTGGATAATTACTGCTACAAGTCTCCTCCTGCAACAATATCCAGGTATTATACTGGTTTCTGTGCCTGTAATACTTGACAATAAATAATACTTTGCCAAAGGAAAACAGAAAGAAAATATCTTGCCAAACAAAACAAACAGGTAAAACACTGCTTATTTTATGTCCCAAATACTAGGGGATAAGATATAAGTTGAATACATGGAACTGCCTCAGACTTCCTCCTCTGCAGCTCCCGTGGCACAAGTTTCATCCTTGGGAATGACATGTGTCCCTTCCCATCTCACAACGGTTTATTCTGGCCCAATACACAAGTGATCCCATCCCACCTTCTACTCCCAAGGCACAGCCAACCAAGCGTCACCTCCTCTCAGTCTACAGCCTCCTCAGGGGGACAGTGGAGGGAGAGGTGAGCAGTGATTAGACACAAGGAAATGGAACAAAGCTAAGTCAGAAGTTCAGGATGGGCATCAGGAAAAGGTTTTTCACTGAGAGGGTGCTCAGCCACTGGAACAGGCTCCTCAGTGAAGTGGTCATGGCACCAAGCCTCTCAAGAGTTCAAGGAGTATCTGGAAGACACTCTTAGTCATATGATTTAGTTCAGGTAGTCCCAGGAGGAGCAGGGATTTGGACTTAATAAACCTTACTGGTCTGTTCTGACTTGAGGTGTTCTATGCTTCTATTGTCAGCCTGGCCTTGATGCCTGAATTCTCCCATGCCAGCACATTTCTGGGCAAATCATTGAACATGTCAAGTTTTCTTTACCTCCCAACTGCCTGCCACAAGCAGTTACACTGATTCATCTGACTGTAAATTAGCAGCATCCCTATCACTGCATGGGTGAGATTCCTCTGCTGCCTACTAAGGGGCAGGGAAATCACCTATCATGCAAAGCTACCTAGAGTAAAAAAGGGTAGGTCACACTACTTTAGATAATGCCATTAAATCACAGCTTAAGAGCTGAAACTACAAAGTCCCTAAACATGTGACACTAACTTTACAAATTTATTGTCAAGTGACTGCAACATCTCAGAACTAGAGCAATGCTAATCCTGCTCTAGTGTTACATAAAAATGGTCCTGTTATTGACAAAATGGAAAAAAAGAGGGGGAAAAAACCTGTTGAGGTGAGCCACATTTTCAATGTGAAGCCAGAGATCATTATAAACCAAAACAAGTCTCTTTTCACTTGCTGGTTCTTATATACATTACTATATATTTAGCAGAGAGGCACCTGGCAAGTAAAAAGTCACACAAATACATGTCCTCTCCCAGGAGGAAAATAGTGGCTAACCATGAACAGGAGTTGCAAATAAGTAAGCAGTGATTTTTCACTACAAAGTTAATTAAGAAAAGCCTTCCCTGCAATGGACTTCTTGCAAGGGCAGTATGATGCCAAAGAGTACAGTCACTTAGCTTAACATGCTAATGAGTGAAAGGCTGACAATCAGGAGTCAATTTAGCACCATGAAAACAAAGCATAAACAGAGACATGTTTTCAGCTCTGTTACCTGACAGTGTATATATTGTTACTGACCATCTTACTGACATGTTTTGCCCCCTTGTTGGGGCAAATGTCCTCCTCCTAACAAACACATTTTAATTCCTCATCATTATTAAATTGCTGCAATTACTCAATTCTTTGCTGCAAAGTTAAAAATCACAGCATTCACATTCCTTTAGAAAAATGACCCCAGCTAAGAAAGCAATGGGTCTGTTTTAAACAATAGCAGATGGGAGAAAAAAAAAACACCACACAACAACTGGGAAAGTTTGTGTTCCTTCATGATCTGAACGTCCTGTTCTGGCCACCCAGCGTTAATCACCGGTGTGCGTCACTTCCCAGTCGGTCACCCACTGCCACAGCATGGGCAGCGTTTCTGCACCCAGCTGCCAGGAGAGGTGGAACAAATGGAGAGTAGATAGGATTTGGGAGATTGTTTTTTTCCCCTCTCATATCTAACTGTCAGGTACCTGATGTCTTTGGGAGCCAAACTCACAGGCGTTAACACAGCCCACCCAAGCTTTTGAACAGACATCTTTACCCAGCAGTTTTATAGCACCAATATAATGCAAAGAAACCCTCCTCCACAAACACCAAATCCAAGGCAGTAACTGCAAAATCCAAGGCATAATCTTGTAAGAGAAAAACTACGTGACACTCTCATCTCACAGGATGGTTATGAAGCACAAGCCTCCACTATTCAGCATCAGTGTTGGCCTTGAAATGAAGTGAAAACCCGCACAATGCCTGGATAGTACAGCTTAGACTTATAATCATCAGGATAAGAAATGGCCCTTGCAGGTTGATGCTTTTTTAGCAACCCTGCTGTAAACAAAGTCTTAAAATCTTTATTACCTTGCTGCAGTAAACTGAAAAATGTGCTATTAAAAGCAAGAGATGAAGATCTGAGGGTCTGCCATGAAGCTGGCTGATTAAACAGGTACGTCTCTGAACGTAAAGCCTTTGGAAGCAGTGGCAGCTGCTCTCTTTTGAAGAGCATTATCCAACTTTTCTCCAGTCAGATTAATATACATCTCAATGGTAAAAAACCTGAACACTTCTTCATGTGGAGATAAAATAGCTGTCAGCAGAGACCACATAAGGTGCTTTCCTGCAAAGCTGTTTTGCCTATTTCTACACATGTTAAATACCTGGTCTCCTTCCTGGCACACTGCTGTCCCTCCCTGGGATCAAGTGAGAGGATTCCTGAGCACCTGTAAACACACTATCCTTTTGGAGAACTGCAATCATTCTTCCTAACTTCAACTGTGCCCACCAGGCAGTAAACCACTGCTATCTCCCAGCCATTACAGAGAACCTACACCTCCTAAAAGCGCCCTTGTTGTTGTTGTTGTTGTTGTTGTGTTCCCTTTTATTGTATTTTCCTCATCTTTTATACTCTAGTTTTATGCTCTAGAATCGTGCAGAGTTTCAAGGCTTACCTATAACTACATCTGGCCATGCAGTAGGACTGAGAAAGTGACCCTGTATTCAGCACCCACAAGGCCACACCTTGATTATTGTATTGTTCTGAGCTCCTTGCAACAAGAAGGGCATTGAGGCGCTGGAATGTCTCCAAAGAAGAGAAGCAAAGCTGGTGAAGGGCACAGAGCACAAGTCTTAATGAAGAGCAGCTGAGGGAACTGAGGCTGTTCAGTCAGGAGAAAAGCATGCTGAGGGGAGACCTTATTGCTCTCTATGATAACCTGGAAGGAGGCTGTGGGGGTTAGTCTCTTCTCCCAGGTAACAAGTAATAGGATAACAGGAAATAGCCTCAAGTTGCTCCAGGGGTATTTAGACTGGATATTAGGAAAAATGTCTTCACTGAAGAGGTTGTAAAGCATTGCAACAGGCTGCCCATGGAAGTGGTTGAGTCACCATCTGTGAAGGTATTTAATATGTGGTGCTCAGGGACATGTTTTAGAGGTGACTTAGCAATGTTGGGTTAATGGTTGATGATCTTAAAGGTTTCTTCCTTTCCGACCGAAAGGATTCTATGATTCTAATTAAATGTGAAACGAAAAAGTAAAGTAGAAGCACCACCCTCAAAAAGCTGCAAGCCTTCAATTCCACACAGGCTTTATCAGATGTAAAGGACAGCAACCACGCTGGAAGAAAAGCAAGCTTTTCAGCTACGAAACAAGCTAACATTTTCCACCCCCATGTCCACTGCAGCAACTCGGCGTGACAGGAACTCTACAGCACCTTCTGCAAGTCACCCAGTGACTTCAGATTTTGGAATGAATAACACCTTATTATGATACTATTTGATGGGTCATTGTCAGGTCAATCTCCTTGGCTTGCACACGGCAAGGAGCATCACTCACATTTTTTACAGCCAGAGGGAATCTGCTTCTGCTGCTTCTAATAACTAATCTTTCATGCGGTACATTTGTAGGCCAGAGCTGCATGCCATGCTCAGCAGTAAGGATAAAAATACATAATTACACATAAGCACAAGTCCCAGGGAAAAAAAAAATAGTTAAAAAAATGGTGGTTTTTTGAATGCTTTAACAGCTTAATCTCATTTCCTAGAAAACATCACACTATGAATACTAAACAAGGGCCTACCTAGCTATTAATTTTCTTCATTATAAATCCACTGAGCCAGTCAATGCATCTTATTTTTTTAATTGTACAAAGGGCAGTAGCAAAAAGGAGAAGGGGGAATAACAATATTTAATATACTGGGAAGACATTTCATACACTCTTCAGTGTTTGTGGACTAGTACTTTTATTCTTAATACAGCAAACACGAAAAAGAAACATGAGAGTATAGCCTATTTCTCTTTAATTCTGAAATGCCCACAGTTCTGCCATGGCTGGTCAGTGAACATCCTTCCCCCACTCCTGCAGTGGCATTCCTCTCTGATGTGGTCATCCAGCGATATACTGACAAGTGACTGTTTCACCAGCTGTGAGTGCAATGAATGCCCAAACCAAACACATATGACCCCTCACTACATTTTCCATAGATGACCTATACAGTAGCACAAATTTAGAAAAACAGATACTTTCTGGAAAATCCAGAGAGTGATACAAAAGAGACACTTCTAGTAGAAGGACTTGATGAGCAGGTTAACATAAATCCACCAAGCAGTTTGAGATGAAGAACCACACTTACCAATACAGCCCATGTAAATTACACTGATACCTTTTCATTCTAACAATGAGCAATGGAGTCCACATTATCCATGCAGACATAGTACTGCCATGTCTGGGCTCCTGCCAAAACTGGAGTAATAAACCTAATGAACTGTCAAGGCAAAACATTCCAAGGGAATGTGAAAGCCCCTGCGCTTGACACTAAGAAAAATTTCTTTCTTATACCTGTTCCTCACAGTTACTGTGTACTGAAATTCTGAACTTGTACAGTGGTAGAGTAATGCTCCCTGTTTTATTCCATCCCAATCCCATTCTGTCCAAATCATCTTCTTCAGGCTCTTGGCAGCTGAGGATATTCATTGCTTAGGTGCAGCCAGGTAACTAAAAATATGAATTTAGAGCTGAATCATAACCAGCAGAAAGACACAGCAGTCTCTGCTGAGCAGTTCAGAAGAAGAGCTGAATCTGAATTCTCCCAGGCACTGTCTGGAGAAGTCCTTCTACCTACACCATGGTAACTGAAGGTGCCTTACCAAACCAAAGTTGAGTGGCTTCATTTATCATGGTATCACAGTATCACAATATCACAGTATAACTAAGGTTGGAAGAGACCTCGAGGATCATCGAGTCCAACCTGTCTCCACAGACCTCATGACTAGACCATGGCACCAAGTGACTCCACCACCTCCCTGGGCAGCCCATTCCAATTACGAATGACTCGCTTGGTGAAGAACTTTCTCCTCACCTCGAGGCTAAACTTCCCCTGGCACAGCTTGAGACCGTGTCCTTTTGTTCTGGTGCTGGTTGCCTGGGAGAAGAGACCAACCCCTTCCTGGCTACAACCACCTTTCAGGTAGTTGTAGAGGGCAATGAGGTCACCACTGAGCCTCCTCTTCTCCAGGCTAAACAATCCCAGCTCCCTCAGCCTCTCCTCACAGGGCTTGTGCTCAAGGCCTCTCCCGAGCCTTGTTGCCCTTCTCTGGACACGTTCAAGTGTCTCGATGTCCTCCTTAAACTGAAGGGCCCAGAACTGGACACAGTACTCAAGGTGTGGCCTAACCAATGCAGAGTACAGGGGCACAATGACTTCCCTGCTCCTGCTGGCCACACTATTCCTAATGCAGGCCAGGATGCCATTGGCCTTCTTGGCCACCTGGGCACACTGCTGGCTCATGTTTAGGCGGGTGTCAATCAGCACCCCCAGGTCCCTCTCTGTTTGGCAGCTCTCCAGCCACTCTGACCCCAGCCTGTTGTCGTGGCCAAAGTACCCCCCTGCTCTGTCCTATCACAAGCACATTCACGTTCTTTCCCTCTTTTTTTTTTTAAATTACCACACTCATATAAATATTTTCAGAAATATGAGTATGATTTTTTAAATGCCTCAGCAGTCAGAGAAACAATGAACTTTTTTTTTTAGCTGGTAATAAAAAGGGCTGGTTTGCAAGATTTGATTCCACTCCAAAACTATCACTACAACCCTCCTTGCACGATACTTCCCTACAATATTCCATAGTAAAAATAATCCAGAACATGTTGATCATTTTGTTAATCCTCACAAAGAATACAAATTAATGGAATCCTTTTCTAATTTTCCAGTAGTTACCAGATACCAAGTAGGTTTTCAAAGGTACTCAGAAGCTTGTAAATGCAGCCATGAAAACAAGGTGGATCTAGACAAGTTAGGTCCAGATGGAAAATTGTGATGGAAAATTTCCTCTTTTAAAGTGGTATACAAAGGAGCTGTTTTTAAACCTGAGTTAGAAATGTAGTACACATCTCCCAGTTCATTTTCAATTTGGAGTATCTGGAAGAGGAAGAAAACTATCTGGAAGAAAATGTATCTGTGACCTTAAAAAGACATAGTTAGCCATGAATAACAGACAAATCTTTAATGCCCCATCTTCCATTATTTTGTTAAATTCCACATCACTTTATTTTAAAAGTATCATAGTATCAGTCAGGGTTGGAAGGGACCACAAGGATCATCTAGTTCCAATCCCCCTGCCATGGGCAGGGATACCCCACACTAGATCAGGCTGGCCAGAGCCTCATCCAGCCTGGTTTAGAATACATACATAGAATACATACATAGAATAAACCAGGTTGGAAGAGACCTTCAAGATCATCGTGTCCAACCCATCAACCAATCAAACACCACCCAAACAACTAACCCACGGCACCAAGCACCCTATCAAGTCTCTTAAACACCTCCAGGGACAGGGCCCCAACCACCTCCCTGGACAACCCATTCCAGGGCTTCACCACTCTCATGGTGAAGAATTTCCTCCTCACGTCCAGCCTGAATCTCCCCACCTCCAGCTTCATTCCATTCCCCCTAGTCCTATCACTACCTGATATCCTGAGAAGTCCCTCCCCAGCCTTCTTATAGGCTCCTTTCAGATACTGGAAGGCCACAATTAGGCCACCTTGGAGCCTTCTCTTCTCCAGACTGAACAGCCCCAACTCCTTCAGTCTGACAATTCTACCCTTATATCCAATAACTAAAGCAGCAAGAAACATATGGAATTGCTATCAAAGTCCTATCCACACATGTTGCCACACCTAGTTACTATCACTGCTTAGTTATTGGCCCTTTGTTCTCTACAGGAAACATTTCTACAAACAAGTGATCCTCTTTGTTTGCTCCTCTAGGATACACAGTTAATTTAGTATTATGTCTCTCCTGAAGATACTATTTCAATGAATTAAAGCAGGACTTAAGGAGTACTCAGGTAAAGTGACACACAAGAAAACACTTCAAAGTCTTCCCATGGGGTGAATCTTAACAAACTAATGGAAGATGGGGCATTAAAGATTTGTCTGTTATTCATTCCCAACTATGTCTTTTTAAGGTCACAGATACATTTTCTTCCAGATAGTTTTCTTCCTCTTCCAGATACTCCAAATTGAAAATGAACCGGGAGATGTGCAACTCCGGTTTAAAAACAGCTCCTTTGTATACCACTGTGAAAGATGAAATTTTCCATCACAAAAATCAGCACAAGGTGGATATTAGTTTTCGTAGGACTATATAGTGCCACACAGCAGAAGATACATGAGGCTCACTAACTCTGCATACATGCTCTCTATTTTAAGTTATTTTATTTAACTTAACATTGTATAACAGCCACAGTCCTTGTCTCAGTTCCACTCCCATACCAAGAAAACACAGCCTGTTTAAGCCATGTTAAGCCTATCCATAACAGACCACTGGAAACTCAGCAGTTCTGGTAGAAATTTTAGCAACCCCCTTGTTCTGCTTAGCTGTTGTGACTCACCTGGTAGCTCTTCCCTTGAGGCAGCCACACATCCCCTGCAGCTCCAGTGTGCCCCTTCAGAGAGCATCACTGCAGAGCAATGGCACAAGACAGAAGCCACCCAGAAGGACTCAAGGACAGAAGCAGCAAGTCTCCCAATTTAATTTTTACCTTCCATGTCATTCACAAAATTAAAAAGGTTACAATAGAAGCCACAGTATAACTAACTAACTAACCACTGTCTCTCACCCCACCATGTCCACACACTTGACACTTGTCCTATTAGGGCTATGTTAATATGCAACAGGTCACACACTGGATTAGAAACCATTGCATTTGACATCACCACAGGCAGGCATATCGAAGGGACATACCTCAGGCTTTATTCCTATGGAGTTAATTATCTTAGGTGCAGTTTACAGCTTCACCCTTGGAGGATTGCTGGGGCCTTTCAAACCCATGCGGGAACAGGAATGACACGACACCAATAGGATGCATAAATCATTCATCTTTATTGACTATCAGCTCTACTTTTATATGGTATACTCACACCAGTCTGCAATATGATTGGCTGCTCTGCATTCTCCTGATCTGCCCACATGCCCTTTTGATCAGTCTGGTTGGTTGTTGACACTTGTGCAGATTGAATCACAACCCCAGATTCACATCCCTTGTTGTGTTACAATGTCTTCTTATTGAGAACTTTCCCAACGGTTGTTAAAACAGAATAGAATAGAATAGAATAGAATAGAATAGAATAGAATAGAATAGAATACGACAGGACTGTGTTGGAAGAGACCTTCAAGATCATCACGTCCAACCTATCAACTAATCCAACCCACCTAAACAACTAAACCATGGCACCAAGCACCCTATCAAGTATCCTCCTGAGCACCTCCAATGACGGTGACTCCACTACCTCCGCAGGCAGCCCATTCCAGTGGCAAATCACTCTCTCTGTGTAGAACTTCTTCCTAACATCCAGCCTAAACCTCCCCTGGCACAGCCTGAGACTGTGTCCTCTTGTTCTGGTGCTGGTTGCCTGGGAGAAGAGACCAATGTCCGCCTGTCTACAACCTCCCTTAAGGTAGTTGTAGAGAGCAATAAGGTCTCCCCTGAGTCTCTTCTTCTCCAGGCTAAGCAACCCCAGATCCCTCAGTCTCTCCTCATAGGGCTTGTGTTCCAAACCCCTCACCAACTTCATTGGCCTTCTCTGTTGTATCAGGACAGCAGTTCATGTTCTTTTACAAGGCTATCATCATACATATTCTGAACAAAGCTATCATAGAGCACATTCAAAATTAGTTGCTTATGTCATTCTAAGTGAGTTGCTTACACTAACGCTTCAGGACAGACCAGGCCCCAACAGAGGATGAAAAGAATTTGTGGTTATTTCAGTTTGGCTACAATTTCTACTACACGGCATCAAGCACCCCTGGCAGCTGTTCAAAATGATAAAAGACAAGCAAGTAATAAAGAAGAAAAATGCTTTTTCCTCACAATACGAATGGCATCTAAAGATCAAATCACCCTAGGCAGCTTTAGGAGTGGGAGTATGCAAGCCATTACAAAGCTACCCTTGGGAAGTCATTCTCAAAAAGAAAGGAAGGCAAACAGCAACAGCTTCACTATTGGACTACAGTCCTGTCAGGGCAGAGGCCAGGCAGAACCAGCCAAGAATCCTCCATGCAAATGCTGTGTGCTCTTCTTTTTCTGCAAGGGTTAGAGGGATCAGGTGTCTTGAAGGATTTGGTTGTTAGGGGTATTTTTTGATACCTACTGAATCCTCCTGCAAAGCCTCTGGAGACTAAGATAAAGTACTGGAACATCATTTGCTGAGATATCATTTGAGACTATCAAAACTGTTGAGAAAGAAAAAGGCATCTACCACTTGGGTGCAAAGAAAAACCAAAGTGTTCACAGTCTATAATACAGTGGTAACTTTCTTCTGTGACTGGGACATAACCAAGAAAACTTTTACAAGTTGCTTATTAGGTGTCTGTTCCCATGGAAGCACTGTTTGAAGCACTCAAAAGAGGTGATCATTAGCTGTATAAATGGCTCGTGTATGTGGTATCCTTGCAGATTACATTCATCCACAGAAAGAAGTATCTTTATTCAAGTGACTCTCATACCCTGTATGCAGAACCCTAGACATGATCTTCTCTCCATTTTGTCCCTGTCACCCTGATCACCCTAAGCATCCTGGCACCGTACATGTTCCTAACAGTCCAGATCGCTTTGCTTGGCAGAGGCACCCTGTCACCCAGGTCACCCAGGTTTGGTGATCATCTGATGAACAACCACAGCTGTCCCATTCACAAGAGGGCTGTGACATTCTGCTTGTCACAGTCATATCTGCAAACCACCTCAGATGACAGCATCGCTGAAGTCCCTTTTTTTGGTGCTGATGAAACATAAACCAGAAAAGTTGCATACAAGGGGAGGGGGGAAGAAAAAGTGCTCTGGATTCCAGACATTTTACATTTTTGCAAGAGTAGGTTGGGACTTTTTCATAGCTACTCATTAAACTTCTCTCTTTTATATCCCAAGTTAAACATATCACAACAAACACTTCACGTTTCATTACTATCTCCACTCAAGCAGCACCTACAAATCCTTTTAGAATGGGGAATCTGCTATCCTGCTTGAATACAGACAAAGCTTTCAACATTTAAGACTGGACATTACAGTGCAGCAAACAGCAGGAGGAAAGGAGGGAAGAAAGACAAATAAATCCATGTGTTTACAGAAAATAACTGCAGGAAAGGCCCAGAAAAATAATTAAGAGTTCTTGGGAAGGAAGAAAGACTAGGAGCTCCATGAAATAAGGCATTCAGTGGCCATATCATATTTACAATTGATTATTATCCTTCTCAGGATATTGCATTTAAGCAAACATTCTCTGAATACAAAACAGGATCCCGTGGTTAATATAATAGACTTGCAGCTGGACTTTCAAAGACTGCCAAGATAATATTAAACCAGAGTGATGCAAGTCACCAGTTCAGAGGCTGCATTTTGAGAAGCCTGTTACCAGCACTGTAGAGAGAGAAATGCTTGCATGAGGAGAGGAAGACAAAACTTACATTGTTCCCTGAACTGACTTCACTGCTCCTGCGAGATTACCCCTCAAGACTCTTGCTATCTAGTTAGATTGGGTTTTGGTGACAGATTAGACAATACTTCATTCTGGTCCCTGCCCATGGCAGGGGGGTTGGAACTAGATGATCCTCGAGGTCTCTTTCAACCCTAACAGTTCTATAATTCTATGATTCTGTAAATCTTCAATTCAAGAGCATTTGCCTCAGTTCTTCTAAATTATTTGGTTTTACTTAAAGTAATTCTGATTTTTGTCTTTTGGGGTAAAATATGTTCTCAGAAGTCAAGGGAAAACTTCTAGTATCATGGTTAGTACCAGGAAAAACCTGGTAAGAGGTGCTTGTCTCCATTCTTCAGCACCTGGTGGGACACTAGCTATTCCTGGACCACAGAAGAGGTACCCATTCTGGTCTGAGAAACAGGACTGTCAAAGCACTTGCTGCATTTCCCTCATATAGCAGGAGAAGGACAGTACCAAAGGTCTCCAATCAGGTGGTGAAGGAGAGCCTTCTCAGCTGCAACCCCAGAAAACTGTTCTTGATCAAACCCACAGGGTGGCTCTGCAAGATCTCTCAACATAATTCCCAACAGCTTCCTTCCCTCACAATCGGTATGTGACACATCATTACTATGATGCTGGGCTCTATACAATAATACTCTAGTACTATACTACATTTCTAAACATGTTTAATTTCTGTGTGACCAACCTGTTCCAGTCCTGTCTGCCTCTAAGCAATGGAGAGAGGAAAGCAGTGCTGGTCGCACTTTAAAGACCATAAGCACGCAGTAAGGGTGTCTAGCAGACTCCACTAAATGCACTGCTACAGGCCAGAGCAGGCATCCCCATACACCATCACAGGCTTCAGTAAAAGACAACAAGTCACAATTATAGCATGCCACAACAAGACAAATGGAAAGATCAACAGCACAATGAAGCACCATGTGTTCATGGAAACCTGCCACATGAAAGACACCCTACACACAAACAGGATACTCCATTCAAGGCAAAAAGATGGTTGTTTTGTGAAGCAGTACCAAGCCAGCCTTCCATTTCACAAACATGAAAGCAGAGCACAGAGAAGCAAGGAAAAAAAACCCAAACCATCTGTTATAACTTGAGACATCAGAAAGACAGGCATTTAGCCTAAGCTGAAGTCTAGGTGCCCTCTCTGTCAGCTCTCTACACACAGAGGGCAGTTCACCCCACCTGTTTCAGAGCTGTTATTCAATGACAAACCCATTGCACTGAATGGGTTAAATGTGCAGCATGTTCTGTCTTACCTGGATGACTAGCAAAGAATTGAGCTGTGGTCTCAAAAGTATGATGGAAACATAAGGTTGAAACATCACAAGGATGCAGAGCACATTCCTTAGCAGCACATCTCAGTGGCATGGCAGTATGACCCCTGTAGGTAGGTTACCCAGGGCTTCTCAGAGAGCAGGCACACAGGCAAACATCAGCTGTAGCAAATATGCCAGACATCTGAACTCCAGCAATTCAGCCAATTGTTTGTGTAACCCACAGCTGACATTTTTAACCAGTGCAGTTATGCCTGCTTCCATATTCCAGATACCTCTAAAAGATGATAGATGTATAAAGCACTGCATACAGGAGACAGCTGTTTGAAACCCCTATGACAAAAGAAAGAAGAAAAACACAGCTCCTTCTTTAAAAACTCATATAGAATTGGAATTTTAGCCAACACCAAGCTATCACTGGAATTGCTGATGTGATGCAATTACCCAGGCAACAGCTTTTCTCTCTTTCCATCCCAAATAACATTTACATCAGACCAAACCACTTCTGCCTAGAGCTAACCTAATCAGTGCAGAAATCTGAGTTTTGTATAGGGATAAACTTCAGCACAGCCACTCTTATGGCTAACTGCTGATGTCTGTGAATTGAAACAACTCTGCAGCTGCAGATGAGCTCCAGATTTCTGTACTTTTCATACACTCCTTCAAAGCACACTCTTCTTGAGTTGCTAGTTTCATTCATTTTAACCACAACAATCCTGACCACTGCCATTGCATGTGTTCTGCAGAGTTTTACCACGCTGCAAGAATCTTTGTGGGTGCCATGGACAGTGGCACTGAGTGCACCCTCAGCAAGTTTGCTGATGACACCAAGCTGTGTGGTGCAGCAGACACGCTGGAGGGAAGGGATGCCATCCAGAGGGACCTTGACAGGCTGGAGAGGTGAGCACAAGCCAACCTCATGAGGTTCAACAAGACCAAGTGCAGGGTCCTGCATCTGGGTCAAGGCAATCCCAGGCATAAATACAGGCTGGGCAGTGACTGGCTGGAAAGCAGCCCTGAGGAGAGAGACTTGGGGGTGCTGGTGGACGAGAAGCTCAACATGAGCTCTCAGTGTGCACTTGCAGCCCAGAAAGCCAATCAGATCCTGGGCTGCATCAAGAGAAGTGTAGCCAGCAGGTCAAGGGAGGTGATTCTCCCCCTCTACTCAGCTCTGGTGAGACCCCACCTGGAGTACTGCCTCCAGTTCTGGAGCCCCTACTACAAGAGGGATATGGACGTGCTGGAAGGTGTCCAGAGAAGGGCCACAGGGATGATCAGAGGGCTGGAGCACCTCTCCTGTGAGAACAGACTGAAGGAGTTGGGGCTGTTCAGTCTGGAGAAGAGAAGGCTCTGAGGTGACCTAATTGTGGCCTTCCAGTATCTGGAGGGGGCCTACAAGAAGGCTGGGGAGGGACTTCTCAGAATATCAGGTAGTGATAGGACTAGGGGGAATGGAATGAAGCTGGAGGTGGGGAGATTCAGGCTGGATGTGAGGAGGAAGTTCTTCATCATGAGAGTGGTGAAGCCCTGGAATGGGTTGTCCCAGGAGGTGGTTAAAGCCCCATCCCTGGAGGTGTTTTAAGCCCAGGCTGGATGCGGCTCTGGCCAGCCTGATCTAGTGTGGGGTGTCCCTGCCCATGGCAGGGGGGTTGGAACTAGATGATCCTTGTGGTCCCTTCCAACCCTGACTTATACTATGATACTAATTCTGGCCATTCCAGGTTACTTCCACATCCCTTTGCAGCAACCTGATCCTGACAAGCACCACAGGACTCCTCCAGCATGGACTCACGTTTCTATTCACTTCAGCAGGCAACATGCACACATAGGTCTTGTTGAGACAGAGATCTACCAAACGATGCTTGAGCAATTGTTTTATTTGGCTTTGCAGCCTCTGATCTCCTAGTTTGAAAACCTCCCATTCCCTACAACCTCATTTTTATTTGCAATTTGCACAATGGTTTATTTGTGCATTCTTCACACAGATAGAAAAGCCTCTGCCAAAACAAGTACTCCTAAAAAAAGCAGCTGGGTTAACTGAGGCAGACTGCAAGATCTTTTGAGAAATGAGGCTCATTAAGTACTTAACACTAGCACAGTGTAAGCTGTTCATTCAAAACTCTGAGCACAGATTTCCATTACTGACTGAAATAAAAGATCCAAGAGACAGGGAAGGGGAGGGAGAAAATGCATTTGATCATTTCCATCTGCTTTTTCCTTCTCGGTGCCATGGAGGCTGCTAGCTACAGCTCTAGGAGCTATTCCACCACACTGATTTCATACCTGGTTTCAGTCTACACCAACAGGTAAAACTGCCCTGCAGCAGCTCAAGTCTGCTCACCTTACTGTCTCTCTGTCACTCCACTCATCACAGCAGCTCACTCAGGAAAACACAGCAGACAACAGTTGCACTTTCTAGCTGGAAAGCCTTTTCCTCTGCTCTCCTCTGGCTCTCAATGAAAGGTGAAAACCCACCACTGTTTGGTGTTCGACCTATGGCTAGCATAAGACATAACAAAAGGAAAATTCTGGGTAGGGGAGAGTATTTAAATTTACTGCTGTGGGTTTATTCTTTCAGAACATCCATAGGTTGTTGCTACTCCCTTGCTCTCTCATTAGGGGCAGGAGGATTACAAAGAAATTGGCATCTTTTTAACACAGGTAAGAGAAAAGCCACAACAGCCAAGCGTGGCTTTCACGCTCCCTCACAGTCATACAACCCCCTACAACATCACCAGTTCTGCAAGCATCTTTCCCTTGATAAAGCTTCCTGTGAATTATAAACCTAAGTGAAATACCTTGCTTGAAGGGATAGAGCACTCAGAAAATGAAAAGCAGAATGGAAATACTTCTTCACAGAAAGAAACACAACTTTTGTATCAAGTTTTCAAGGGATCAATGGACTTCTCTACAGAGAGAAACCAGACAAGTGAAGCTGCTTCTTCACTGGAAAGATAAAACTGCCACAGATCCCAGGGAATTCAGTTTAATCAGTCATGTAGCTCAGCAGGAGAATTTTGACAGCATGTGACTTCTCAGTTAGTAGCAAACTAATTCCCAAATACATTTTGGAACACTAATGACATTTTCAATGTAAACTAGTTAACTTCTAGAGAAAGAATTAGACTACATATTCTTCTGCGTAAGGGAAGAATTTACAGACTAACTTTAATCCTGTCCAGCATTCAACTAGTCCTAAACTAAACAATCTTTTCTTAAAAGATAACGAAAATTCAAGGTCAGTCTGTTTATTCAGTACACATACAGACAACTGAGAAGTGCTAAGAAACTAAACACTTGAAGAACACTCAACATGACCCTTCTCCCTTCTCACTCCATGGCAAAGGCCATGCAAATAGTGTCTTCTCAGTCTACTGAATCATACAAATTAAGTTGGCAGTCTGTAGCCAAGACCTCCTGCACTTCAGGAATCAAACCCAGAACCAAGCAGGGCCTAAGACTTTAGAAAACATCCAGTTTCTCCAGATATTTTGGTAGCTCATATCCACTACTTATTTGTGAAAGAACAATAGCTCTTCTTTAAAAGTTGCTTTCAGGCTACTTTGTTGGCAATGATATCCCTTTCCCAGTTTGATCAGTCATAATTACAGGATGGTTCCCAAATCCTAACACACCTTCTGAAATTCTGAGTCAAATTTGTAGATCTTTCCAGCTCAGTCAAACCAGATGCTAAGGTTACTGGTCATCATCTTCGAGACTTCTCCTTGCAATGTTCTAGCCCAGTCACAGTATCACAGTATCACCAAGGTTGGAAGAGACCTCAAAGATCATCGAGTCCAACCTGTCACCACAGACCTCATGACTAACCATGGCACCAAGTGCCACATCCAGTCCCCTCTTGAACACCTCCAGGGACGGTGACTCCACCACCTCCCTGGGCAGCACATTCCAGTGACGAACGACTTGCTCAGTGAAGAACTTTCTCCTCACCTCGAGGCTAAACTTCCCCTGGTGCAGCTTGAGACTGTGTCCTCTTGTTCTGGTCCCCACCAGACTCACATTCTTCCCAAGAAGCATCTTTTCACACTAATTTACAACAGCTGCACTTGAGTATTCCCAAGGTCATTTGAAAATTTAGCAGATCTGCAACACCATAAATAGTTTTCCTTGTCCTTGCATACTGTGTATTTATTAAAATCCACTAAATGCTTGTGCTGCCTTGCAGTATGGGGGTTTTCCCTGCTTACAAACAGTAAATCTGCTTGCAAGGAGTTTCACTTCATGGAAGAGTCTCACATCTCAGTTACAGGTGATACTCCCTAGAGTCAGAGACACTGGGACAATTCCCTTATGGTTGGTTTTCCCATCAGTAACAAATAAGCTGCAATATACTTAGTTTGTTAGAATGTCCAAGCACAGCATACAGATCTCATTTTAAAAGTAACATTTTCAAAGCAGACAAATAGCCTACATTATGGAGACAGTTGGAGTTATTCAGTCTGGAGAACAGAAGGCTCTGAGGAGACCTTATTATGGCCTTCCAGTATCTGAAGGGGGCCTACAAGAAAGCTGGTGAGGGACTTTTTAGGGTGTCAGGTGATGACAGTACTAGGGAGAATGGAGCAAAACTAGACGTGGGTAGAGACAGCTTGGATGTTAGGAAGAAGCTCTTCACCAAGAGCATGGTGAGGCACTGGAACAGGTTGCTCAGGGAGGTGGTGGACACCCCATCCCTGGAAGTTTTTAAAGCCAGGCCAGATGTGGCTCTGAGTAACCTGGTCTAGTGTGAGATGTCCCTGCCCATGGCAGGGGAGTTGGAACTGGATGATCCTTGAGGTACCTTCCAACCCTGAGAATTCTGTGATTAATGTAAGAAGGAAAACTAATGAATTATAGATTGTTATGTATTTGTCTAAGTTGGTGGCCATGTCTGGCACAAGCTACCCAGGATATCACAGCTCATCATGCAGTTCAAGGACATTCCAAACTGCAAAGAGAGATCTGTCCAGGAGAGCTTATCACATGGCCTTCACGGGGGAAGCACAAACTGGAAAGCACCGAACTACATGAAATCACACTGAAGCACAGAGATAATGCTGGATGAAAAATATTTTGTAAAAGTTGGTGAGTCAAGCCCAAGTCAAACCACATTTTTTCTTAATATGTGTTTTTCCAGCTGCAAAGTGGAGCTTTTCCAAAAGAGCTTGCCTTACAAAAACAGACAGCTCTGAAAGCTTCTGATACAATTTATGTCTCCAGGATTACAGATTTTACCCTCCTGTCATTAAACCATCACTTATTTAATCGGATGGGGGGGGGAGGGAATTAATGGATTTAATTTATCTTGGTTTGGGGATATGGGAGAAGACCCAAGCTACATGCTCAGCTTGAATGGGTGTGAGATGATTTATTAGATGGCTGCAGTAAACTGACATCCCCACTTGATTATTGGATGCTGCTGGCTAGACGTTTTTATACATTTGCACCCAAGTATTTAATGCTATTTAATAATCACATTTATTCCAGCAGTTATCAATATAGTGCTAAAAGCTTATGCTTAAGCATCTTTACTACCATTAAATCCAAATAAATCAGTGTGACAGCAGATACCACTGTCAATATGACACAAGGTAACACATTTTCCTTCTGGCTTTGTGTTACTAGAAACTGCCATTACAAATGTTCCCATGACAGGTCCCAAATTTCTAACTCTTCACCCATAAACACAACAGCTAAAATTCAGTGTGACTCAGAATTAATGCTATCCTTCTGTGTACCTGATACAGCATTACGTGGTCAGAAATTAGAAGCAACAAGGAGAAAAAAACCAAAACAACAACAAAACCCCCACCAAACTACTTTCAAGTTTAGATTTGCTCACAATCATTCCCCATAAAACAATAAAAGGCAGTAAGAGCAGAAGCAAAGCAGTAAAGCAGTGTTTTCAGACAGCAAGGCTAAGCCAAGAACAGCACACCACTTTCGGCAAGCACCAACAGCCATAGGCTAGTGATCTCACATAAGCACTCCCTCCTTCCATGATGTTTGAGGAACAAAGTTTACCAGAAAAGCCTCCACAGAAATGACAGTGGGACTCTACAGTCTTCACAAGAGACACACTGGAGTATTGGCACCAGCAATGCTTCCGGTATCTGCAAGTTTGGGTGTGGAAAAAATGTTCAAACTAATACCCAATAAGCCAGACTCAAGCCTCTGAACAGTGAGCTCCGCACATCTGCCTGAGATTCCTCAGGAATGGTGTTGTATCTGCCTATAAAACAAACACCATGGCATTTTTGTAACCACATAACCAGGAGAGGGAGGTAAGGATACAAATGTATTCAATTATTTATCCATTGCAGATGAGATACTTGATTCCAGCCAGTTCCCCCACTACCTCCACGCGCGTGCAGTACTGAAACAAAACAGAAAGTTTGATCCTACGCCTTAGAAGTGTTTCAGCAGATCCAGTGTGTCTGAAAAGGAAGAGCTTGCACCTGATGCAAGCGTCTGCAGCACTGAAACTGCATTTCTTAGCACAAAGAGTGCTACACCAGTGCAACACATCTGCCAAGGGTCAGGGCGCTCCACTACACCTATATCTGGGAATCCAGCATCTCTGAGAAGATACTGCAATCCAGAAGGAGTCACCCTACCATTCCAACACTTGGTGGGTGATCAAGAGCCTACCAGTCACAAGAAGCTGGTTTCTGGTGCCCAGCTTGGTTTACACAGTTTTGAGGAGACATGCACACCATCTGCCATTCTCGTGGTCTACACTACAGCTATTTCACCAACTACGGGACTTGGTACAGACATACAACTGCTCCCCGGCCAGCATGAAGCTATGGAACAGCTAAGATGACCACAGTTTAGACAGGATAAAACCCACAAGCCTGAGGCATGGGAAGGTTCAATTCCTTGGACCTCTTTACTAATAACATGCATAAAAACATGTAGCATGTAGACTGATCATGTACTACCCCAAAGCCACATGAGCTTCATCACTTTCTTTTCAGCTTCTGTTCACCCAAGTAGAGAAACATAGTTGACCCCTAGTCTGAAAAAAACAAATATATTAAAAAAATATGCCTTTCCTTCCAGGGCTACTGCTGTGTGGAAGATGACAAGGTTCACAGCTGCAGTCTGTCAAGTACAGAAAGCAAAAGGCAAAAGGGAGGCTTGCTCCGTCTGAGTAATTCCTCTGGCCTTGATCACCCTCTCCCTGGCCTTTTTTTTTTTTAATACTTTCACACAGCCTCCCATCTGCTTCTTTCTTTCTTTTCTAAGGGAAGAGTCCACTGTTAGCTATCTTGACAGCAAAACTGCTGTCCCAGGTCGCTGCTGGTGTCACATCCAATTGCATGAGAGGTCCTGAGGCTACTTCTCTTGACCCAAGAGGCGAATCTTGCAGAAAAAGAACCAAACGGTGGCAAATTGCTTATTTTCAAAGCAAATGAATAAATGCACACAGGTGAAGACTGAGCTGAAGTCTACCATGGCTAAGAATTAGAGAATAATCAGAACCACAATGGCCTGTATTTGGAAAGGTAACTTCTTATCAAACCAAGATCTGGTGATTAACTATGTTCTTTTGCCTTTAGAGGAAAAGCTGGTGTCCTGGGTCACTATCAGGAATGTTTATAGCCCCCAAATACCGGGATTCTCACCTAAGAAAGGATAAATATAATGTCATAAAAACAAGTTAGAACATGCTTAGGAAGAATGGAAAGATAAGCCAGTGCTTACAGAAGACAGAGCTTGGGAAGGAAACCCAAAGCCCTGATTTTTTTTGTTGTTCTCAGATGATCATAAAACTTAAATCAAAAAGCTTTACCACTGGCTGTCTACCCTGAGTTACTTTAAATCTTCAGAAAGCTGGAACCTTTGTAGCTCCTATCAGAGAAGCATATCTTTCAGTTTAATCCTCTGTGTGTGTTCTTAATGGGGACTGCTACATTAACACAGGAGTACATATAGCAACACACATACTACAGAGTAGGAATCTTCATTTATATAGATTAAATACACTATCAGACCTCTGGAAACACTTTGAAACACGTTGAGATATTCTTGTTTCTGTTTTCAGTAGAAATCAGGAAAAATCCAGAATTTTGGTTGCATGGTTTAGTTGATTAGGTGGGTTGGATAATAGGTTGGATGCGATGATCTTGAAGGTCTCTTCCAACCTGGTCTATTCTATTCTATTCTATTCTACTCTATTCTATTCACTTTTACCTGACCACACAGCTAAAAGAACAGGACAGAGAGAATCTGCCAGCCTGGTTAAATAGTCTGATCTGAAGAGCACTTCAGTGTAGAGTAGAGATGCAAATTATTTGCATTTAAAAAAATAAATGTATAACCCTTCTAGACTCTCAGTGAGAGGTTCTTGGGTTCAGCCACAGTGAAAAGGATTTTATAGCACTTGTCAAGCAGAAAGCATGCATTTAATAATGAATAAACACAGCAGATAAAGCTACAAGAACTCAGCAGCACAGAAGGTGAAGCAGGCTATGGTATTTCACAGCAAGTGTCGACAGAGGAGTATGCTCAGGCTGAAACAAATGGGCACTGCAGAATCCGCAGACGTGCACCATGTCTGGGCAAAAACACATTTAGCAACTGAACACCATCTTGATGCAAAAGGCAGCATGCTGGGCTCAGGAGATTTTATTTTATTGCCTCTCATTTCAGTTGCTCCACTGACCTTAAAATAAGAGTAGAACATAATAATCTTCAAAATACATATAATCTACATATAAGCTACTAGGCAATATATAAGAAACTGGCTCCAAGTCACAGACCTACCTAAAGCATCAATTTGTGCAACATTGTATGTATTGGTATACGTTCTCGGGAGGGGGATTATTAAACACACTTAAAAGCTCAGCACTCATTTTACAGATGAATTCTGCCCACAGGGACGGAAAAACATCAATACTGCCATTACAGATGCCTGAAAGCAACCTTACCACAAGGCAGTATGGTGATAACTGCAAACCACTGCGAAATTTTTACCTCCATGTAATGCTGGAACCAGCCCAGACAGATTTTCCATGCTGGAAGTTACTGTAACCCAGATAACTACATTTCCTCATGTCAGCGCATCCATAGTGCTCTAAGCATTAACCTAATGCCTCATCCAACTGGCTTGGCTCCACCATGTACCAACAGATTCACTGCTCTTCAGGCTGAGCAAGAAACTCTGGCCAGGGCAATCCACTCCACTCTTTGCCCTGCAAATGCCACTTGGGAGTGCTCTATCCTTGGACGACAAGAGACTGCAGCTATGAAACCAAAATTAGGTTTTGGTTACATCTTCAGCAGACACAGTTTAAGGTAACTGAACAGATGGGTTATTCACAAAGTCTACAAACGGAACAGATCGGTGTTAAATGGATTTCCACCACCCAACTTTAAATGACGTGACAAGATAAATTCTGTCTGACCACATATTTTTCATTTGCTCTCTTAGACAATGCCATCAGATTACCTAAAGGTCAATTATGAAAACATCTCTGCTCCCCAAAGGAGCAGACATGGACAAAACATCAATTAACTGGCTTACTCAGTGTCCTTCAAGATATCAGGCGGTAAGAACCACACCGTGCCAAACAACTCAGAAGGCTTCCAAAAGACGCATTTGGATTCTACATGTTTAAGCATTTTCTTAACATATTTTACTACATTTAATCTTAATTCAGGGAACTGGACTTTTAGGCTAATGCATAGCTTGAAAGAGTTCTCAGGGAGATGGGAGCAACATCCAGGTACTGCAGGAAGTCTCAGGTCAATTTTAAAACACTTCTGAAATGCTCTGTCGATTTGCTGCACTTAAGCCAAGGGTATTCCTACAGAAACAAAACCTGTGTAATTCCTGATGCTGCAACAACTTTCCTTTCAAAGGTAGCTGCAATGACATAAGTAAAAAAATAGGTGTATGAAGAGAACACCTTTTACCTAAATAGCTCAAATTTAGAATAGAATAGAATAGAATAGAATAGAATAGAATAGAATAGAATAGAATAGAATAGAATAGAATAGACCAGGCACTGGTTAGGCCACACCTTGAGTCCTGTGTCGAGTTCTGGGCCCCTCAGTTTAGGAAAGATGTTAAGTTGCTGGAAGGTGTCCATAGAAGGGCAACAAAGCTGGGGAGGGGTTTGGAGCACCAGCCCTGTGAGGAGAGGCTGAGGGAGCTGCGGTTGCTTAGCCTGGAGAAGAGGAGGCTCAAGGATGACCTTATTGCTCTCTACAACTACCTGAAGGGAGGTTGTAGCCAGGTGGGGGTTGGTCTCTTCTCTCAGACAACCTGTGACAGAACAAGAGGACACAGTCTCAGGCTGCACCAGGGGAGATTTAGGCTGGATATTAGGAAGAAGCTCTTCACAGAAAGAGTGGTTGGCCATTGGAATGGGCTGCCCAGGGAGGTGGTGGAGTCACCGTCACCTGAGGTGTTTAAGAGGAGACTGGATGGGTCATTTGGTGCCATGGTTTACTTTACTAAAGCCCAGTGAGATTGGTGAAGTATATATAATCAGACCCTTTGCCTGGTCAATAGAAAAGACATTTCAAGAGTACACAAAAAGAACTAAGGCAGCTTGCTTAATTCCTGCCAGGCTTCAAACTGAGTCTCATGTCTCTGCCAGTTCTTCCTCTTGATGTTCCAGGAAAAGCTGCTATTACCACTTCAGAAACAGTGACACAGGGAGGTGGAGAAAGTTACTCCTTTTTGCCAGTTCTGTCAGGCCATGTGTCCCCATTTGCATAAGCTGAGGGGGTTTTTTAAGTATTTTCAATAAAACTAAAGACTTAGCAGGTGAAGATGACTTAGGAAAACATTTATGAGCCTGTCCCCTCACAGAATGCATACAGTGACACAGCTGGTGACAGCAAGCAGTCCCTTCAATACAACTCCCTTATTCTCATTCTTTGGTGGGTTCAGTGAATGAAGCAGTACAGCTAGTGAATCTTTTCCTCCCACCATGTTCTGAAGTCAAGCAACACCATGCAGATTCATGCATCTGGCAAGAGAGAGAGGTCTAGCATTACAGAAGGAATTGTGCAAGCAGAGACAATTCTCCCCCCAGTGCAGCCCAAGCTCATCCAGCTCCCTGGAACTGGAGCACACAAGGTTACACAATGAACGGCCATGCTGTGAACTTCCTACGGCTGGGCTACTCCACAGCGAAGTTTTCTTTGCAGCCTATCTCACGCTACAAGCATGATAGATCCTTGTGTGAGGAGAAGTGATAAGTTACCATAACACTACACTGCAGTCCCTCTGAGGCTGAGAGCAGCTCTGTCTCCCCAGCAGCAGCACCCGGCAAGGCAGAGTAAATAATGTCCCCAGCGCTGTGTCAAGCACCATTCGCTGACCCCTTCCAAGCAAGCTTGATGCTGCTCCCGGCTGAGGAGATACCACTATCATCATGCAAGATGTCCCAGAGAGCAGAGGAAGGTTGGGAGCAGCTGCAGGGGTAAAAGGGAAGGCTGAGAAGCTGACTTGCCAATCAGAGAATCACATAATGGTAGGGAATGGTTGGGGGGGACCTCTGGAAACCCAGAGCAGGTTCACCTAGGGTAGGACACATAGGAACATATCCAGGCATGTTTTGAAAGTCTCCAGAGGAGACTCCATAGCCTCTCTGGGCATCAGCCTGCTCTACTGCTCCATAACCCTGACAGTAAAGAAATTTCTCCTCATGTTGAGGTGGAACTCCCTGTGTTCCAGTTTGTGTCCATAGCCCCTCATCCTATCACTGGGCACCAGTATAAAGAGACTGGTCCCTTCTTCTTGACACCCACCCATATGGTATTTGACACCACCATTAAGGTATCTGTAAACACTCATCATATCCCCTCTCAGCCTTCTCTTCTCCAGGCTAAACAAGCCTTTCTTCATAAGACAGATGTTCCAGTACCTTAATCATTCTCATAGCCCTCTGCTGTCCTCTCTAGTAGATCCCTGTCTCTCTTGAACTGGAGAGCCCTGGACAAAATCGTCCAGATGAGGCTTCCCTAGGGCAGAGTAGAGGGGCAAGGGAATCTCCTTCAACCTGCTGTACACACTTTTCTTAAAGCACCCCAGGATACCATTGGCTCTCTTGGCCACAAAGGCTCCTTGCCCTTTTCCAACGTTTCTTTCAATTACACATTTATGTCCTTCATGCCAGTCTTGACTGCAAATAATTGCCTGCAATATCTTCTTTATGGTGAGAGTAAACAAGAGAAGGACCACTCTAAAATAAACAATGGAAGAGAAAAATAGAAAAATAAACATGGTGGTGGGAGGGGGGAAATAGATAAATAATGTATTTTGGGAGGACTTAACCACTCAGGCTGAACAAAGAGCTACTAAGATTGCATTAAGGCTACATTGTGATGAATTAATACCATGCAAAAACCTGCAGGATTTCAATTTCACAGAATTTCACACACACACAGACAACAGCACATCCATCTAATAGTGCTACAGGAGATACTCTGAAAGGATAGCACTACACTGGAAATACCACAGCAAACCAACTCATCTTCAGGGTTTGTAAACTTTGCTATGTGTTTTCAAAATATTTAACAGGGAAAAATATCTCTCCAAAGCTTACAATAAGCACTAAGTTTGTATTATAAGCTCTGCCAGCTGACAAAGATCATAGTTTAACAATGAGAGCAAAAACACAGTGTGTTTTCTGTGTTGGCTTTAATCCTACAACCACCTAAAATCTTCCTAATTTGAATATGCAACTTTTAGGAGTTGAGACCTGCACCGTTAATAGTATTCAGTGCAGGCAAAAACCCAGCCACTGTTTAGAACTGAATGAAAACATACACCCCTGCTGTACCAGGCTGCTCCTAAGACTTTTCTTGGCATTTGGCTAAAGATTGCATACAAACTCTTCTCCAGACATCCAGCTTTCTCCAAACTTTAGGTGGCATAACTACATAGAAGCCTGAGAGTCAGCATTCAGCTTCCCCTGCAGTTTGCCTACATGGTGGTAGCTATGCAAGTAAATGATAGAAAAGTGGCTTTGAAATGATTGGTGAGGAAAATAGTACAGTTTATGTAAAATACATTTAAATTCATTGGCAGAGTCAAATCTCTTCGAAGATCTCTTCCCAGAGCAAAGGGAAAAGCATAAAAATTTGTAACAAGCATTGTATTCACAGCTGAAAGCCTTTTAAAGCCATTTTACAATCTTTTATTCTGCTCTGCCAGCTAACTGCTTCTAAATTGCCATTGTTTTGGGTTTACTTTTTGTCTTCTTTCAGCCCCGGCCTAGAGAGATGGAAAGAGCAAATGCAAGCGAGTTGTGTCGGTCATACTGTCTTGACTGCCCTCAGGACAAACAGAAATTTGCACAGCACTCTGTCGAGCTGCTAGCATTTGTTGGGGTGTTTGTTGGTGGGTTTTTTGTTTGCTTTTTTAACCAAAGAAAGCTGCTTTGAGAAAGGTGGAAAGAACCTAAAGCCAGATTATACTAATAGCTCCATATGCCCAGCATGAACCAAGCTGCTTCCCTGACACAAATAACATAGATCTAGAATAGATTTTGATGAAATCAGAGAAATTGGCTAGCAGAATAGGGTAAAATTGTATACAGAATAAGCTTATGACAGCCATCAGTATTTCTAGCATCACAGCATTATGTTCTGTCTATCATCCCCACATTTCTGGGGATACTGAGGTCTTTGGAAGATGTTTTATTATCTCTGTAAGGAAAGAATACAGAAAGTAGGGAATACACTGTTGGGAAACTGGGCATACTAGTATGAGGAGGGGTAGACTGAAAAGCAAACCCAAGTCCTGGCTAATGATGTACAGACAAGAAAGTTTCTGGGAACTTGCTGAAACACAGAAGTGGAAAGACAGCAAAGAGGGAGATACCAAGGTAGGAGAGAGAGAGCATAAATATACTCAGTACATGCAACAGCTATAGACACAGTGCAAATCAGTATCTTTCCCCCAAAAGAAGCAGGCTTTTCAGCACCTTGAAATGAGAGAACAGAAAGCCCAAAGCCCAAACAGCATGCTTTCCTGACACTTACAAGGTGCAGATGAGAAGAGTGGCACAGTCAAATGCTTGTTATACTTAAAATACATTTTCACGGTATACTCTAAATATATATTTTAGATGTGGGATAAGAATAAGAGGGCATAAATTATTACTGATCAATACATCAGCACCTAGCAGAGACAGTATTTCTTCAAATATTTACTAGCAACATTGTAAACATGAGAAGAGAAGATTATCAGCTAACACCAGCTGTAATAAAAATCCAAGCATCTGTACTGACCTACCTTCACTCCTGCTCACCTAAGGCTCCTCAAGTGCTACACTGGAGCAGAAGCTCACATACACACCTGTAAGACTGTCTCATTCTTGGCTTCCCCTTTATCAACAGTTTTATGTGAGTAGTTTCAGTCCTGCTAATGGTCTTGAAGGCAGAGAGGGAGAAGCCTTTTCATTCAAAGATTGACTCTGAACAAATAGCAGTGCTCCATCTCCCAATTCAGATCAGGGTCAAGAGCCATTCACTTCTGCAGATCAGAACCCAAGTGGAAAGGGCTCTGCAGCAGCTACATCACCTCCTTGTTTTCCTACCAGGCCCCAAAATATAACTTAGCTGAAATCCTCAATATTTCACAATGCCCTACAAAAGCAGTGGTTTGTCAGGTTTAGGCACAAGTGGAGGATTGCTGTTCAATCGGGAAACTGAGAATGTGTTCAGAGAAAGAGACATGTGCCTGAAGATTTTATTCCACAAAGACATGACTCCAGCAAGCACCTTTCAAGCACTCCAGAGCAAGAAATGGAAATGGCTTGCTTCACATGACCTCAGCCTCCTAGGCCCTGGTTATTAGAGTGCTTCCAGACACCCCCAACGGCACCACTGCCCACTTCACAGACAGCATGCTGCTGACCGCCACTGTAACTGCCGGAAGGGGAAAGGATTTATGTCTAATTACCCATCTGTCTGAAAAGCACAGAAACAAACACACCTGAAACGGCAAGGCAGGACAGAAATGCTAAGGGGGCAGAACACCCATACTCTCCCCTTCTGTTTTCACATTTTCAGAAGCCCATCCTGCTGTCACACAGGCCTTCTACAGTATGCAGGGATACAAATGCTACTTGTCACTCATGGGAACAGGCTGCACAACATCCAAGTAGGACCAGCTCCTTGCTTGCTCACAGGTTCTGTCATGCAAGTACCTTTCCATTAGCCTCCCAGGAAATACAGACCCTTTTAATTTGCATTTGTTCAAAGGGACAGGCATTCTTAGATTAATTTACAAAGCCCCCTGAAGAGTGATAGAGATACAGCAATGATCAAATACCTTTTGGCTGAGGAGGGAAGCCTTCCGTTTTGCTAAAACCCCTACTGACTGCTTTCCCAGAAGCTGCTGCCCTGGCCCCCATGGGGCCAGGCTCACCACCAGCAATGAGACTTTTTCTCCAAACTCTATACCCATCAGCAGAAACTTGTTTCTGTTTGCTCATGTTAAAAATCACATCCCACACCTCTTTGGACCTTACTCCAGTACTACAACTCCCCAAGCCAAGGCTGCTCTTTCCCTCATCAAGCAGGCCAATTAATTTGGTTAAGTCTGTTTCAGAAGTGTTGAGTTATCAGACTCTGGCTCTTGCAATTAAATTTATATCATAATAGCTTTGTCATCTTAAATTATCAAATTAGGGAAGCTAGCACTAGCAAAAAGATATCACTTGGAGTTGCCACAGAGTGGGTGTTGTGGACACAGGGACAGATTAGCCAGGAACACAGGCAGAAATCAGCTTGAGAAGTCTGGTAGCAGCGCAAAGCACAGTTAGCAGCAATTATCTTTAAAGAATAATTTTACATCCTAACTTGTAATTACTTTACATGGAATTAAATTACCACCACCATGAGAAAAAAAATATACAGAATTGTAGGTGATCCAATGTAAGTATTTTGATAATCAGACAATCCAGTGAAATTCACCAATTTTCCACCACAACGATGGTTGACAAGAGGGACTCCGAGCAACAAGAAGCATTTTTCACAGTATGCTGCATTAACTTTCCAATTAGCAGCCCTTGTGGCCTTTCTCAAGCTTACTGTGTCCTCCTCCACACCACTTACAGCAAAGTGAACCACATTCCCTGTGTGACAGCCCTTTTCTTAGAATGAATATCTTCATGCAGACAAAACAAGTAGTGAGGAAAACAAATAAAGGAGAAGGTTTTTGCATTTATATCGGTCTACCAAATAACACACATTCTGCTCCCTTCCAAGCCTTCTCTTTGTTAGGAAAAAAAAAATAAAGCCACCACTGGAGAAGAGTGAACTGAGACAAGAAGTTGACCTTATCACTCATTTCCTATTTTTTTCTTTCCAGCTTTTGGGAAATGATATGCAATAGCCAGTCTTCTGCCCCTTTTATAAACCCATTTCAATGCAAATCCTTGCTTAGCAAGGCTTCATTTAATAAATAATGGTGGCAGGGAGTCAAGCCCTCTGAAACCAAAAGTACATTAGCAAACTACTTTGGGACATTGTATATTCAGGAAAAGAAGTAGAAAGAGTGTGACAGTTAAAAAAAAAAAACAAAACAAAACAACAAAGTGTTTTTTAATTGGGTTATGAAAAATTGACAGAAGGAAGATCCCGTAGTGGATCCCTGCCTCCCACCACTCCTTTTTTTCCTGACAGCTGTGAAGAAAAACCCAGAAGCCAGCAAGAGAGAGATAATGTTTACATTTCCTTTTCCAGAACACAGATAAGGATATATATGCCCACAGGTGGGTGTGCACAGGCAAAGTACATGAGGCAGAACAAAGGCAGGTACTTGCAGGGAACCAAGAGTAGCTACCTTTTCTTACCTTTCCCTGCTTGTGCAAGTTGGCCAAAGCTAGAGAAAAGGAGAGCAAGCAAGCCTGATTTCTCCTGGTGTAATAGCTGCACTATCCTTCCAAAGCATGCAAAGAATACACAAGAAATCTTGCTTCAACCATGTGTCAGGGCAGAGATACACACAAAAGGACACAGAAGTTCCAGGACTGTCAAAAATCTACATTTTGCCTGGGTAGCCAGAGAATGAGGACTGTTTCCTTTTGGTCAAAGGCCAATTTAATTAAGTGAGTAGATTAGATCTTAGCCTTACTGCAGACAAACCTGAGGGAAAAGAGCCTCTGAGTTTATTATTATGCTAAAAAGTGTGTCAACATCGATATAAACACAAGACAAGGTTCTGTCCACAACTGATCCTTTGAGTAAAGGGAAGAGGAGAAGAAAAACTGGAAGTAGGAATTTGGAGTGGAAATTAAAGGGGAAAATGTAATTTCCAGCCCCACGAGTCCAAAGAAAAAGGAACCATTCCTCTCAGCCTGGGTGATTCCTTTGACAGCTAGTTTCCCTTCCCAGAGCTGGAAACATCTCAACAAAGAGGATTTCAACATCTGCATGTGCTATCACAGGACCAGAACACATAAGTCTGCAAACCTTCCCACTCCTTAAAAGTAACCTTATAGATCAGTGTACAAGGGAAAGGTAGATTTTAGTAAAACTTGCATGAAAATGAGTTAGGCCTTTTTTACACACTTCCTATTTTGGGATGATATTGCATGACTGTATTAATAGATTGTCCTTCCAGCAGTACTCTCGTTATTTCAGTTTTCTGTAGCAGTCTTATTGGCCGCAGTTCAATTGTTTTCTAAGAGGCACCTTGTAAGAGTATTAAAATACATTTTCACATGTAAGTGTTTCTTGATTACTCTACCTCACTTCATTTAGATTTCCTGACATGAGGAATGCACTAACACCTACTTCCTTTCATCTTCATAAACATACTTGAGATGTATGTCATAATAGTCAATGATGTTCTGGGCAGGGAAGAGGAAACACCATTATTTTAGGAGAATGTCCGTATTTAACATCATTATCACACACCAGCTGTCATGATACACCATGCAAGATTGCACACATTTTATGTAACGCTAACCTTGGACAACCCTGTGAGCTTCATGCTCTTAGTGATTTAATACAAGCATGGATTTTTTTAAAGCAAGACATTTGCACCTACACAGAGGGAGAAATTCATCTCTGCTCAAACAAAACATCATGGTTGGATCAAGACAAAGATGAGCAATGGAAAACAAGTGCCAGAGCTTTTAATCCCAAAATAGTTTTGGCAGTGCAAAATATTACTGCCTCTACCCAGAGGCTGCTCTGAACAGGCACAACATATCATACAAGCTTTTCTCAGCTGCTTCAGCACAGTCAGCTGGGTTGGTCAAGCACTACTCAGAAGCCACATGGACAGTGCACAAGATGGCGATAATTCCTTCTTTAAAAGTAAATAATAATATATATTTCTTAAATTAGAATTTTAGTCTTTATAAGTGAGTCTGTAGAAGCAGAATGTGAAATCTCAGATCATATGCATGGAACAAATATAAACCTGCTTGACAGGAGTCAACTACAAATTTTGATTTAAAAGCCCATGGAAACATATGTCCCAAAGAAAGTGACAAGGACATACAAATCACTTCCATTTGAATCCCTGTTGAGCATTGAGTACATTTTTGGGAGAGCCACCTGCCAAAGCAACTGTCCCACTTCCAGAAGTACCACCGTCATATTTTAACACAGAGAATACAAATTACCTGAGGCAGCAACATGACAGAGATTCCTCAATGGGATTTCCTAATAAAGCACTGTTGGCCACTACAGCTCATTACACTATTATTCTATGGCCTTAAGGTTAGGAAAGTATTTTAAAAAGCAAACAAACAAGCAAAAAAAAGCCCAACAAACCAACAATAAACCACACACACACACACAAACAACAAACAAACAAACACCACAAAACACAACACCAAAAAGCCACCCACCCCAAAATACAACAACAAGGTGGAAGAATAAAACCAACCAAAAAACCCAAACCAGACTGACCAAACAGCACAGTCATTTCCAATATTTCCTCATCTTTAGGGTCTAAAATAGCATGTTGGAATGGAAAACAAAACTCAAAGACTAGAAAGACTCTCTTTTACCTAGTAAAGAAAGAAAAATTTAGAGGAATCCTGAATTCTGGCCTGCCATGAACCACTCCTGAAAACTTCACTATTTCAGAAGGAGTTTGTCAGATGTAGCTAACATACTGCCTTTATCTTAGATTTTCAACAGCTCAGTCACTGCTACTAATTACAATAAATAGATAGATAAGAAGAAACTGCAATGGGAAATGTTCAGCAAAATGCTGTACAGATACCTTGGCCATTTTGAGGAGGGAAAAGGCACCACAAACACTAAAACTTAGAAGTGCAGTTTCCTACCAGGGTTTATCTGTAGGTCTAATCTGACAATCGCTGAAGCCCCTGGCAAAGAGAAAAAGAGAAGGGGGGAAAAAAAAAAAAAGAGAGAGAGAGAGAAAGAGCTAAAAAAAGCCAAGACAAAACACTGAAATCTTTCTCCTGGACAGGGCATTCAGCCTGAACCCCTATGGTACTCAGGGAAGGGAGTAGGAGTAAACTTTCTCTTTTTCTGACTACCTTTCCCTCCTCCCCACAAAGCCGACTCTATTATCATTACAACTGAGACTTCTACATACCCCCATCAGCTCAAGCTGAAACTAGAGAGAAGGTCAGAAGTTGCGGTGTGAGGAACGCAGCAGCCACTCAGCCTTAAGCCTTCCCCTCATAAGAAAGGCAGTTTAAACAAAACAGTCTCACAAAGCCAAAGCAATTCTCAACCGATTACAAAACAGGGTCGTCCTTATCTATTTTCTCAGTAAGACTACTGCAGTAGTTGTACTGTAGAGCCATACTAAACCTAAACACAATGGGGTCTTTACCTACAGCAGAACTCCACCTTTGGCTGAGGCCACACGAAGCCAGCTAGGACAGCCTGCCCAAGGGCTCTGCCAGAATTTGGCTGCCTGTACAAGACATGGCCTAGGACCGTGACCCAAAGAACCGGGAGAAGCCTTGACCAAAGTTTCTCATGTTGTTCCAGAGCGCTGGCACTCAGCCCTGACCTGAGCAAAACTGAGATCCTAAAGCACCTTAGGACAAGAAAAGACTTTATCCACCAATTTCACAAGTTTAAAACCAGGACCTTATTTCAAGCAACACCAGGGGGTTTGCACTGTTTTTTCTTTCATCTCAGATTCCAATTTCCATCTTAATTATCAGAGGAGTTTCCTATAGCAGAGTGACTTAAGTAAATGGTTATATCCCTATTCTCAGTACTCTGCACCTCGAATACACTATGAAGAGCAGGGCCAGAGGTCAAGTGTTTTTATAGATATCTGCCAAGTGCAGCCATTTTAAAATAATTTCCCACTCCTAAAGTGGTACTGATTGTGCTGGATTTTCCTACAAAGGAAGGATGAGAGATCATTGAATTAAAGCAGAGATTTGGGTGCCAGGATTCAGTGACAACCTCTGCAATCAACCTCTAAAACCGTGAGCACATTCCACCACCGCTCTGAGGCTAGGTAAATTGAGAGCAACTGGTATTTTATCCTTATTAAGTGCTGGACCCAAGATGTGCTACCTAATTTTCTTGTAAACACCCAACTACTAGTAAAATTTAACTCACAATCTTGAAACAATTCATTGCCACATGTGCACTAAAGATCAGAAGATTAACATTTCAAAACCAAGCTCTCAGGAGTGGAGGAGAACTGGCATGAAGGCTGTCTATGAAAATCACATTTGAGTCCTTTGGTGCATACACTTAAGGTTACAGGCTTTAATTACTGAATTGCTTTTGCTGCCAACACTCCACTCAACATCCAGTTTGACATGCTCACCCAAGGCATAGTAATTCAGTGTTCAGTTTTACCCACCCTGGTCAGAACGCAGCCATATGTACCATTTGCTGAATACTGTTAAGTCCCAGCTTAGAGTATAAAAATTCTTACTTTCGTTGGCAGCTTTCCTGTGGCATTTACTATTAAGCAGCTGCATGTTTCTGAAGCAAGGTTAATTATTTGTGTGGTAGTTTCAGTTTATATTTTGTACATATCCACTGCCTTCCATTGTAGAGTGTAGTTTTTGGTTGTAAATACAGCTTCACTTGCTTCTAAGTAAGTTGGTCTGACTAAAAGTTAATGCTGGAGAGAAACTTCAACCCACCACAATTTGCACCATCGCTCTTTTGAGAAGGTATATCTTCTCTGCTTCACAGGTAAGAAATAAGACTGTAAAGACAGAGTAAGACAAAGAAGTGTCCACTATTTTGAGGTACCCAGCTTAAGATGTCACCAGTGTCATTTTTATCAGAGCACTCTGCATTTCAGAGAACTGATTGTGGTTCCTCAAAAGGAACCACAATCTCCATTGGCCTGTGCCACAGCAGACAACGCTCAACAGTTCAGAGAAGAAAAAACAAACAAAAAAACCAACTAACCAGAACAAAACTAACAAAAAACCCACAGAAAGATACACATATGCAATGAGACAAACACTGTAAAAAAATGGCATTAGTGATTTGTACTGGCATGAACAGGGCAGTTTCCTTCTGTGGATGAAGAAAACAAAATCCAGGCGCAGCAGTCAATTTCTCTACCATCAACACATTCTTTATTTCTTATTTTTCACACTATAAATCCCCTGCATTTTTGCATCAAAGAACAAATGCCTCTACCAGACAACATGCCCTTCGGGGATTCATCCCCTTGAAAGGTTTATCCTGTTCACTGAAGACAACATGCAGGCACACAGGAAGTGCTCACTAGCTTGTGAACCTCTTAGAATGGGTTCTTTCCCTTTCAGCACCTCTTGAGTCATAAAAGGTCAAAGTCCCACACCTGAGAGCTTAGAAGATTAAAGAGAGAAAAAAACATCTGAGTTATCACATTCCAGTATTTTACTGCTGAGTAGTACATCCCTCAGAAACTTCACAGACAAAGCAGATCAGAATTTCAGCATTTCCACAATATATTTCACTATTGATAACAGTAATGATTCTGTGTATATCAAAGTGTCAATCACATGTTACCACTCTGCTGGAAGCGTTAGGCTTTCAAATAAATAGACACAATAAAACCAACATTCTCATACTCCATCTCTCTTCACCTATAGAAGAATTCAAGGTAGTATACAAGCATACCAGCTCATTAACACAGGCCAGAGAAACTATTGTGGAGAAAACAGAAAAGCATACTTAAGTGAGATTAATTTCACACTTTTCCTCCACTACAGTTTTAGGAACAACAATGGAGGATCCCATGCATTCAACTTTTATTTTTTAAATGCAGATGTATGATTTGATAAAGAATATCACAAAGTACAAATAAACATTTGAGTTCAAAACCCACAATAGTTCTATTGTTACTCTTCCAACCTGATCTCCTTCTATGATCAGGTAACCGCCTGGTGGATGTGGGGAAGGCTGTGGATGTAGTCTAACTGGACTTCAGCAAGGCCTTTGACACTGTCCCCCACAGCAAAGTCCTGGCCAAGCTGTCAGCCCGTGGCTTGGACAGCAGCACTCTGCGCTGGGTTAGGAACTGGCTGGAGGGCTGAGACCAGAGAGTGGTGGCGAATGGTGCCACATCCAGCTGGAAGCCAGTCATTAGTGGTGTGCCCCAGGGATCAGCATTAGGCCCCATCCTGTTCAACATCTTTACTGATGATCTAGACAAGAGGACTTAGGAAAGATGCTGACTTGCTGGAATGTGTCCAGACAAGGGCAACAAAGCTGGGGAGGGGTCTGGAGCACAAGCCCTATGAGGAGAGGCTAAGGGAGCTGTGGTTGCTTAACCTGGAGAAGAGGAGGCTCAGAGGAGACCTTATTGCTGTCTACAACTACCTGAAGGGAGGTTGTAGCCAGGTGGGGGTTGGTCTCTTCTCCCAGGCAACCAGCACCAGAACAAGAGGACACAGTCTCAAGCTGCACCAGGGGAGGTTCAGGCTGGATGTTAGGAAGAAGCTCTTCACAGAGTGATTGGCCATTGGAATGGACTGCCCAGTGAGGTGGTGAAGTCACCATCATTGGAGGTGTTCAGGAGGAGACTTGATAGGGTGCTTGGTGCCATGGTTTAGTTGATCAGATGGTGCTGGGTGATGGGTTGGACTCGATGATCTCAAGGGTCTTTTCCAACCTGCTAAATTCTATTCTATTCATTGTGCAACAGCTTCAGAAGATCCTCAAAAGATACACAATTCTACAAACAATTTTGCATTTCTTATCCACTAAAATCCATATGGCTGCAAACTGAAAACCTAACCAGCAAAGGCAGCAAATTATTTTAGAACAGGTTCTAATAATAGCATGCTCCAGCACCAGTCCACAACACAAAGCCCTAACTCTGAAGAGCAACTCAGTGCTAAACATGCGTGTACATGTGAATGCCTGAACATCAACTTGCTGTGCAAGATCAAGACAAAGTAGGAAAATAAGTTTTATGTACACCATATACCACACATCAAGTTCAAAGAATCCTTCCAGAGAATTAATGCCTCCTGAACAGATAGAGGCTTTTCTTTCACATACTCACCAATATCCTGTTATCCACTTTATCCCCCTTGATTTCCAGCTTCACTTTCTTCTTGACCGAAATTTTGATTTTCCTCCCAATAACATCCCTGACGCTTTCTGAAGTAAAAGAAAACACCTTAGTTAAAGACCTTCAGCACCAGTGTGAGAACAAAACTGCTTGCACTCGTCCACATGCACCAGTACTAAACCAACATAACACAAGGAAAACTTTTGTAATCATGTCACCTCCACAACAATGTCTACCATGCCAGGACTATCAATTTCATATGCCAGGATTCTAAACACAATTTGATACCTCTTTCCAGCAGTACGTATACATCAAAAACATTCTCAAGACAAGCCCCAGCACTGCTTAGCTCTACTCTGGGAAAGCACAAATTCCTCACTTGGTATTATCTGTACCTGAGAAGCTTGCTAAAGCAAATTATCTTCTTGCATTGCAAAAAAAAACCCAAACAAACAAAACAAAAACCAACCCTGCTTGTTCTTAATATCAGGGAAGCTAAATGGGTCAGATAACAGAAAGGCAAGCATTTGCACATTTTGCATTCTGCACACTTAATTTGCAAAGTAAACCAAGCTGACTTCTAGACACTAATGTAGTGGATGTACTGGAAAGCAACATTGGTCTCAGTCCAAGTCCCAATGACAATGTATCCACCTCCCAGTGCTAACACCAAAGTTAAATTAATTATCATAGTGTTTCAATATGTATATGCATACACATGCATGCCTTCCCTGCCAAGCACCAAAGGCACCAGCTTTCCCCCTAAATGTTTGTAGCCTGGCCTGAAGGGAATGTAGACACAGGAAACCATGTCAGAAAGCTTATACAACTACTGACACTGATGTAACTTGGAGATAACAGAGAAGTTCATCTAGAAGAGCCAATTTGGCACCTTCTGTAACTCTGACTCCCCAGCCCCCACTGAAAAGGGATGAGAAAGAATCTTTTCAACACATTAACCTATTTCCAGCACTACAAGTGTCCTCTTTTAAAGGCCACTCTCCACCCTCCCCAGACACACACACTTTGCCCTCCTGCACGCTGAAGTTTAAGGGCTAAAATCCAATGGTCTCTTCCCAAGGCTTTTAATTATAGTGCTCTGTATAGCACTTTTCTGCACAGTTTTCATCCAGTACTCAGAGTGTGTTAGTGCAAACAACCCACCATTTATTAAGCCTGGATGTTTAGCTCAGGCCACAGCATTCTGCCTGCAGGGCAGGAGGAAGTGCAAGTCAGAAACGCGCCTGGTTGGAGAGACTCTCCACCAGAAAGAGCTCTTTCTGCAGAATCGGCATGTTTTCCCCAGGGATTTTAATTTTCCTATCAGGAAACAAAAGCTCCTCGGTAGCAGCAGCTTGCCCAGCAAGAACTCTGTCCCAAGCCGCAGCAGCCCCGTGGCAGCCAGCCAGCACAGCCAGCTCCCTGGGCAACCACTTGGTCAGAAGCCAAGCTGCGAGCTTCCCTGAGCAGCCAGGTAAGCAGAGCCCAGGCGAAAGTTCAGCCCCATCCTCCTTATGTCAGCTGTTCCCCTGAGGCTTCCTCTCCCATAGGTAATGCCTAATCCTGGTCTTTCTGCCCCTGCCTGGGGATCCAGAAGCAAGATATCCACACTGTCTTTTCCATGAAGTTCTGCCTCTTTGCAGAAGGAAAGGCATTGCTGCTGTCCCTGCTACTTTACCTCCACCTCCAGCCTCTGCCTTTTGGTTTCTCCTCTCCCACAAACAGCTCAAATTGCTTGTGTCTAGCAAGGTACTTCCTCACAAGGCATGAGCATGGTGAGACTTGCTTCCCTTTGTTGTCCCACACAGCAGCAGTGAGAGTGACTGCAAGCCCTCAGCTCCAACAGACTTACTGTAACAAGCCATAGGGAAAAAAATGGCCTGAGACTCAAGACTCCCAAAAGTGCTAGCATGGCAGATCCCTCCAAGGCTCTGTCTTTCACAGAGGGCTAGGAAATACTTCTTCAAAGAGTTAACACATTGATTTCATAGATATTCCCCACATGACTGAGGACACTTCCTTACACATTGGGTGGCAAGTAGACTTGATGGGTTTTCAAACACAGAGATGGAAACGTAATATTAAGGTTTGTATTTTAAAGTGCATATCCATTTCTGCTGCTGGAGTCTTCAGGTACCTGCACCTTGGAGAAGTAGATCCAGGTAACCAACAGTAACAGAGGGGTTTTTGAGCACTATGACCCACAAGACCCAAAAGTCACAGAGAACAAAAACTGAAGCTCAACCATGCTCACTCCCAGCTTAATCTCCACCCTCTGATCACTAAGTGTTAAGACACATCCTTTCATCCTGTTCTCAAAACAGGGGGTTACTACAAACACTCTATTTAAAATGTTAAATTTTAACATGCAAACCCCAAAATACTAACAGAAATCAAACCAACCCCCAGAAGAGCCCCTGCCAAAGCAAACTGGGTAGGTATAGGGTCCCAGATCTGGGGGGCTAATTCTTAAAATTGTCCAACACCAACAGAGAAGGGAATCCATGAAGATGCTTTCTTTGCTCTTTCCCATAATATGCACCACATCTCACCACTTATTAGCACCTCAAATATGCCTGGACATTTTAAAAAAGGAAAACTTCATAGTTCTGACAATGGCTACTCCTAGCACACTTCCCGTCCCTTCACTTCTTAGTAGTAAGCTACAGACTAAACCAAACCACACAGTTTGCATACTTCAAGGACTGTAAATAGAGCTATTTGTCTGCACAAAAGAAACAAACAAACATACAAGCAAATCTGCAACATATGTAACCATCCATCTACTTTTTTACCAGTATTTTATAAACACTAAAACCAGTTGCCACCTGTAGTGCTGACTGATGAAACTGAAGGAAATGCAACAGTGTGAATGAATGAGGTAAGGCTTGCAGGACTGCATTCGATGCAACACGTATGTTGTTGCCTGACAAATTTCTGTTTCCATCTGTCATTAAAGCAACACTTTAAATTACTGTTCTCACGTTGATGAGATCTTTAGATCTCTCTTCACTAGGCAAAATTGCGCCCAAATATGGAAATATGATCTCAGCAAGGTGACTGAGAATCAGATCTAGAGCATCAGACCTGTTGATGACACTGGTTACCAACGTGCTGCGTTAATGATCCATTTATCGAAAGCTCCCCAGCCGCGATGACGGCATCTGCAGGATCTTCACCGTCACTTATGATTTCCTAAGCGTACACCATGCAACACGGGGGGCGTGCGCATGTGGCCATAAAACTTTAATTACAAATACCCTCGCTCCCTCGTACGTACATAGGAAAAATAATCTTAAACTGTACAAAGTCCAGGGGAAAAATGAAAAATAACGACAAGAGCCACAGCCCGGAGCCTGAGTCCAGGCCGCCAGACTGAGGCGCTCGGCGCAGGTACCCCGGCCAGGAGGCGCTGCGGAAGGCAGGGGCGAGCCGGGGCATCTACACTGAGCGCCTGCCGGCCCTCGCACACCTCTCGGCCCTGCTCGTCGGCAGATATCGGCACAGAGGGCGCCGGGCCGGGGCTGCCGGCTACCACCCGCCGCGGGGCTGGGGGCGGCGAAGAAGCCCGCATTGCCCACGGCCAATACATGGGTAAAGCCCCTGCCCACGGTCGCCTCGCTGCTCCTTGCCGCAGGCTGGCAGCCCCCGCCCGCCCATTCCCCACGGGCAGCAGCGGAGCCAAGCGCCGGCGGCGCGGCCTCGCCGCCCCCCGCCCCCTCCTCAGAGTCCGTCCGACCCTGCTCCGGCATCCATAGGGCCCCCTCAGCTTCCCCAGCCAGCTCCTGTGGAGCTCACTCCGGCTCCACTGACATCCCCTCCCTCCCGTCGCCGCGATCCTGTCCCTAGGTCCCTCTGCAGTCCTCCTCAGTGTCACCGCTGCAGCCCGGGGTCGCGCACGGCGGCCTCCAAACTTGCCCCCCACCCCTGCAACATCTTCCCCGGGACCCCCTTCTGTCCACCTCCCATCCCCACCGCCGTGCCCTCTCTCTTACCGATCAACTCTTTGGGGACATCGGAGCTTTCCTCGGCCATGGTGGCGCTGCCCGGTGCCCGAAGGTGCCCGGGGGTGCCCGGTGGCGGGGCTGCTTCAGCGACGGGCCGTCCCTGCACCGGGCACGGTGGGCATGCAACCAGCACAGCGGGGCGGAGAAGGGCCGGCCGTGCGTCTCTCTGCTGCGTGTGTGCGGGGTGTGTGTGTGCGGTGAGCACGGACGGAGGGAAGGGGCTTCTCCCGCCCCACGGAGCCCGCTCCTCCCGCGCTACATGACGCCCCCGGCTGTCGGCGCGGCCAGGAGGGGCATTTCCAGGGGAGGAAGAGCCCGCAGGCAGCCGTCAGACGCGGCGCCCCCTCACACGGCCAGCCTCTCCGCGCCGCCCGGCTTCCCCCCCCGCCCGGCACCAGCGGCTCAAACGCGGGCGGGAGGAGGCGGCGGCTGCCCCCGCCCCGGGAGGGCTGGCGCCCGCGCCCCGGTCCAGCCTCCTCACCTCGCGAGAGCCGCCGGGAGCCACCCGCCCGCGCACACCGAGCGCCCGGCGGCAGAGGAGGAGGAGGTGGAGGCGGCCGCCGGGAGCATCGCTCTCAGGAAGCCATCGCTCCCGCCCCGCCGTGGAGAGGGAGAGGGAGGAAAGCAGAGAGATGGGAAATCCAGCGCGGGGAGGCTAGCCCCTCCTTTTCCCGATCGGCCCCCAGCGCTGCGGCGGGCCCGGGAGGGCGGCGGCGGGGGCCATCTGCCGGCGGCGGCGAGTGGCGCGGCGCGGCCCGGCCCCCTCCGCCGCCGCAGGCCGCGGCCGCCACCGGGATGTGTGGCAGCATCACCGTCCTTCCTCAGCAGGCACTGCCTCTCACTGATGCACCTTCAGGGTTTGCACCACGGGAATCCTCAGGATTCGTTTCGGCTATAAGGGTGTGTGGTGTGGAGGGGGTGGTGGTCAATCCTCGCCGCCTGGGAAAGGGATTGCCCAGGCTGGATCACGTCAAATCCTGGAAGAGGGTAACCTTTGATCCAGAATTCATCTGCCTCTCCCTCCCTCCCCCACCTTATCTCCATAGGGACGGCAGCCTCTTCAGCACCTTTTCTGCGAGAACGCCGTCGCTTAGAGATGGCTTAGCAAGCTACTTGGGCAGGGAGAGGAGGAAAGATTCTGAGCTTGTGCTAGGTGGAAGAGACTCAAACATGCCTCATTTCCCAGGACAGAAGTCCACGGATTGCGGCGTTTTGCTTGTTGCACTTTACTGCTGAGAATTTTTGTCCTCTGTTAACGGCCACGTTAAGGAAAGACGGCACGCGAGGTGCCTAATTGCGCCTGTAAACATAAGGACAGAAAGACGTTTATTGGGGGAGAGCGAAGGAAGAGGCTCGGCAGCTTTGGAAATCCTTTGGCTGCTTCTGGTAGCATGCCTAGTTTTAATGAAAGGGATCATTTTCACTGCAGCAGGACTGTGATTGGTAGCTCTCCTTCCTGAAAAGGTGGATTATTGCATAAACTTCCTATTTCAAGCACTCTACAAGTGAGTGAAGGATCTGGGAGATCAAATTTCTGTCTAATTAAGAACCCCAAAAGAGGTTCAGTGAGGGCAAGAGCCTAAATCCAAGAAGAGTTAAGCTGCTGATACAGTACTACACTGCTGTACTCTCTGTCTCAGGGACTACTGCACAACCTGGTCTTCAGAAGAAACACAATTAACAGTTTGAAATTGGTGGGACTTGTCAAATGATTTTATTATGATTCCCCATGACATCAACCAGCTCTAAATAACATCAGAGATGATTTCCCCAGTGCAGACAGGATCACTATAGGAATGGCTACAATTTGGTCTCATTCCATTTTTCTGTTTACATGTAATGAATGAAGACATCCTGTAAAGAAAATAAACAACAACAAAAAAGAATCCATTAGTAAAAGAACATAGTAAAGAAGCTGTGTACTTTTAATAGATAGCAATATCAATCAAAGCTTGCCTGGACATGTATGTGTATATCCAAATTTCACTACATTCCTTTTCCGCTGATGGTCTTCTGCTCCATTTTCCTCGCTGTGTCTGCACCCTTCTCTGATGGGTGTAGAACACGTGCTGACCTCTTCCTTTCCTTCCTGCCAATCTTTCCTCATAGCCCAGCAGAAAACTGTATTTTTTACTTGCTGTGTACACACAAGCTAACTTCCACCAAGGAAAATGGGTGTCTTGTGGCAGGAAACAACAAACAGAAGTTCATGTTTTTTCTAATGCTCAGGAGAGAAAAATCAGACCATTATGTCTACATAAGCAAAGCCATGTAATTTCATGCAGTTACCTCCACACTAAAGTAACTCATGCCCTCTGTTCAGCTAATACCTAGAGAAAGGTATCTTCTCTTCCATCACTTCATGTGCTCTGCAAAAAATGCACATTTTCAGACCTGTGATTGCTTATACATGAAGCATGACTGTTTCTCACACTGCCACGTTTCTATCTGAAGCAGTATTTGAAGCTATTTGGCTGCTATAAAACACAGACCCTTGAGCATGCATCAGCTGCAAAAATGGTGTGTTCCTTCCAGGCCTGTTTGCCTACCTACAGCACTGGGGTACTGGTAGCATCTCCTCTATCTTGGCTTCCTGCCCCATGAGATAGGCAGCATGGAGAGTCCAGGATGTGTTAAAAAAAAAAAAAAAAGGACTGAATTGTGGCATCAGGCAGGGCTTTTTTCCCTTTGTTTTGATTTGCTTTAATCACCAGTGCTACAGGCTGATGAAGTAGCAGAGCCAAGGCTGCTGTGTAATTCCTGCTTTGGTGCCTAGGATGCTGGGCCTGGTTCAAGTTAGAGGAGAGGTACAGACTAAATGCAGGTGGATTTGTGCTCCAAAGGCCAGGTTCTAACAGCAAATTACTCTCCATTCCTTGTTCCCTGGACAAGAGGCAGAGCATGATTGCTCAGGCAGGCTGCTGCTTCCTGCTCTTCCAACTATAGTGATGCCTAGATATTGGTGCTATCGGTCTGGCCTGCGAAAAGAAGGATGTTTCCAATCCTGAGGGTCCACCTCCCAGTGCAGAGGGAACTGGACGACCTTCCCAGATATCCCAAACAATCAACTCCCAGATCCTCCCAAATGGAGACTCTTCAACAGTTTACAGGCAAAGCCATGGAGAGTTTTCTGGCTTTATAGGGTGTGATTTTCACCCTTTCCTGTGGAACCTCACTCTCTGTCAGTTCAACAGCAATGCAGTTGTCACAGACATCTTCTCCAGAGGCAGGGGCACTTGAGGAATTTCAGCCCCCTACAGGAAGTCATCCATGCCCATTGGTGGCTCCTTACCACTTCCCATATTGTACCAGTGTGAGAAATTGTTATACTGTGTTGTAACCTGAACAGGTGAAGTGGGTCAGAACAAGCATCAGTCCTTGCTGTGTCTGCCACAGGGCCTCCTAATCTCATATTACCTGTATTGGTGTGAATGATCACAACTTGGACACCCTAGCTAGGATCATATCCCAGACATAGCGTATCACATGTGCAGCAGGCAGGTGGAAAATGGAAAGAAGCTACATTGTCTTCTGCCAGAGCAGAAGATAAATGAAGTAATTTTATAAGTCATTCAAAGGGTAACTGATTTGCCTGCCACAGCATGGTATTATAGAGGTATTTTTTTCTCTGAAGACTACTCTGTTGTCGTTTCTGGCATGACAGAAATGCTGATGAGAGTAGTGGGCTGGATCATGTGTGAGTTAGATGACTGCAGGGAGTGTTGTGGCATCCACTGCTTCTATTTAACCAACAGAAATAGAGCAGGGTGGGAACTAGGAGCTTCAGAAGACATTGATCAGGGAGAGGTTTGATACAAAGAGGGATGTGGGGGCAAAAATTCCTCAAAAATGCAGCTTTCATGCATCAGGTTAACCATTAATTGTACAAAATAACTTCTGAGGAATTTCTGACCTTTCACAGGTCTATACTATTATCATGGCACCTCACACCCTGAATTGACATCAGGTATAACATGTTCTTGTTTTCCAGACTCTTTCCCTTGTCCTCCTTTTCAGCCTAAATCCTGTCTTTCCCTGCAGATAAGGCAGGTGTCAATATGAGTTCATACCAAGCTGAGCACTGTCATAAAGTAGGGTGTTCATAGTCTTAACTCCTGTATGTCCTCCCTGCCAATTTCTCTACCACTTGGATTATGGCTTTGGCACTGGAGAATCTCAGTCTTTTTTTCCCGAGGAGCAATAGTGTGATGTCATTAATGTTATGTGATCAATAGCATGATCCTACTGCTGCTAAAGCCAGTGGAAAGATCTCAGTTGCCGACAGCAGGTGTCAGACCAACATTGACATCACACCCTGCAGTCATCCTGCTGCAGAGCAGTATGGTAGGAGGAACCAGATGACCCATCCTGATATGCAAAGCTGCTTTGCATTGTGCATCAAAAGCTCAGAACGTCTCATGAAAAACAGGGCATAAAACAGCTCTAAATATAACTGACATGACCCAGACTTACTAGTTGCATTTCTAAGAACAAATCAAAGGGATGACTTAGAATACATAGAATACATAGAATAAACCAGGTTGGAAGAGACCTTCAAGATCATCGCGTCCAACCAACTTCTTCCCCTGCCATACCTGTGCAACTCCACAGATACTGCTTACTGCCCTGGTTGAATGCAGACAGAACTGGGCTGTGCTGTCTCATAAACCAGCCAGCCACACACCTCCAAGAGAGGTACGGTTTAAGGGAGTGTTACTTTTCAGTCACTGCAATTACTAGGGGTATTTTAGAGACCAAGGGGCAGCTTACCTGCCAATCTATGGAAACACTGGAAACAAAATTAAGACATGCATTTCCAATTATGACTAGACTCAGAAGTTCATGAAGCTCACCCACATATGCCAGTTTTATTTCCACTCAGCCTAAAAATAATGTATAGCACTTCCAGTTACGAGGTCTCTCCATTTTTTGTTTGATTTGTGGTAATTTTTACCCAATAAATATCTTTGTGCTCATTGTCTATGTGGTGACACTATTAAATGTGATATTTGGGCCCCTCACATCACTCACATCTGTTCAGAAGCCTGTAGGTGTTCCAGGACTTAGGGATGTTTTGATATGAAACATTAACTAGAAAAAAAGCAGAAAGCAAGTAGCTAGCTAACTGCACAATAATAAATATGTCTAATATTGCTGGAATATCTGCTTTGGATTTCACCACTTGAGACAAAATTGGAAGAGAAAAATCTGTGACCTTCATCAGTCACTGGTTTGGCAAAGGAAATGGCATACTTGGAAGTAGTCTGTTGTCACCGGTGACTGAGTCTTGTCAAGCCCCTTACTCTGGTTTGCTGTATGCTCTTATGATTATTTCAGTACCCTGCACACAAAAACTCTTATTTTGTCTCCATTTTAAGTAGGCTGACTATAAATGCAGCAGCCAAGATATATATTTTGATAAGGCATACTTTGATGGTTGTGTTAAGAAGAGAATTACAAAGAGCAGCTGACGCCTCATTAAAATCTTTATAAGAAAAATCTATTCAGAATAATTCTGGTTACTCTACTGTATTATTATATCATCTATTTCCATATTCCTTTTCCCTCATTCGTTTTTTTGCAGGCATATTTGCATAAAACCAGAATTGTTGTTTCTTAAGAGCTCATCTGCTTCAGCTACTTAGCTCTCACGTGAAAGCATAATCCTCTACATATCCCACTACATTTGGTTAGACACTGTTGTAATTTTTATGACTCCAGATGTGGAACTAGAGAGCAAAAGCAGACAGTTCCCAAACACACAGCCTAAAGTGGCATCCTAGTTTCCTCTGCTTTGCACCAAGCATTACCAGTGACGTGGAATACACTTAGCAAGATACTGAAGGGAAATGTAACATTTAAAAGCATTTAAAACATATATGCGAGTGTTGCAGTTCCTTGGTTCACCTGTCACTAAGTCTCAAGCTGCAGAGTTTTTAGGGTCTCTGAAATACTCTTCTTCCTCCACTTAAGGCTCTCATCATGTCCAGTGTCTCAGCAAGCATCTTTTTGTTACCACTGACTCCAACTTAATCAAAAAACATGCCTTGATTTGGTTTCTGTCATCCCTATGAGATTGGCTATCCCCTGGAACCAAGGTAGTGAAACATGCTCCACAGATTTTATTTGTACTGTCTGAAGTAACTGAAAAAGAAGACAGATTTTCTTTGTGACTAGTGAAGTGAATAAAATGAACCTGTACAAAAATAAATCTGGAGTAGCTGTGACCTAATTTTCAAACTGAACATGATTCTTTCTTTCCTTTTTCATAGTTTGAGCTTCTCTCTCAGCCTTTACTATTCTTACTTCTTCCCCACCAGAAACTACTAGCAGCCTTTCCATCAATACCAATACCTTCCATTCAACCTAGCAATATCTGATGAACAAAAAATATGTTCTCAAAATAGATCTGAAAAACGTGTCTCAGAAGTAGAACATTCTGGAGAGGTCACTGACCATGTAGTCTGTCAACAAGCACTTTTAAGAGAGTGTGCTAAGCCTAAATGGCAAGACATAAATCTCCAGCTCACAACGTGATAGCCTGAGACAGGGGAAGAGAGGATGAGAAGTGTGGAGAAAAACTTATCTTGGACTGTACTGCCTTGGCAGCAGAAAAAGATGAACATATATATGGTGAATAAAGAGAAGACTGGCAGGAATTACAGGTGAATTTTAAATTTCAAATAGCTTTCTATCTGCACTAACCTACCAGCCTTGAATTTCAGCCATCTTTAGGAAAACACTGATATGGCTGGGACATAGAACTATAGGAGTCTTCTACTTTCACACAGCAGATATGAACTCTGATATGATCTGTGGCAGTAATATTTTGTACAGTACCTTCTGCTCCCTCTGCACAAGCTTTCTCGTGAACAATACAGTCAGAGAACCTGCACCCTTTTAAGCTGATAAAACATTTACAGACCTTTGGCAGAATGATGCTCAATATCAACCATGTGTTGGTCTCTTTTTTTTTTTTGACAGATCAGAGTACTCTTATGCTTGGTCCAGTACTATTTTGGGGCATTCATGTTTTTGCAGTCAAGATTGCACCTACCTTGTGAAATCCATGCTTGTTGCCTCTGGCTTCAGGAGAGCTCCATGTGAAGATGAGACCACAAAATCATAGAATCATCAAATGGTTTGAGTTTGGCAGAGACCTTAAAGATCATCTAGTTCCAACCCTCTTGCCGTGGGCAAGAACACAGTTCACTAAATCAGGTTGTTCAAAGCTACATCCCACTTCACCTTTGAACACTTCCAGGAATGAGGCATCTACAGCCTCTCTGGGCAATATTTTTCAGTGCCTCACCACCCTCACAGTGAAGAACTTCTTCTTAATACCTAATCTAAATCTACCCTCTTCAATTTTAAAGACATTACCCTTTTGTGGTGGGTCGAAATCCCCCTCCTCCTCTCCAACACTTTCTTGTTGCTTTCTCCAGATTTTCTGTCAGCCTGCTTTAAGTCCTGGAAGGCTGCTATCAAGTCTCCCCAGAGCCTACTCTTCTCCAGGTTGAATAACTCCAATTCTTTCAACCTGTCCTCACAGAAAAGGTGATCACCTTTGTGGCCCTCCTCTGGACTCACTGCAACAGGCCCATGTCCTTCTGCTGAGGACTCCATAGCAAAGTACTGCAGATGGGAGTCTCAATGAAGCAGAATAAAGAAGGAGAATTGCCTTCTGATCACACTTCTTTTGATCCAGCCTGGGACATTTGCTTTCTGGGCAGGAAGTGCACACTGCCAGGTCATGTTGAGCTTCTCATTAACCAGCCCCTCCAAGTTCTTCTCCTCAGGGTTGCTCTCAATCCATTCTCCAACCAGCTTGTATTTGTGCTTGGGATTGCTCCAGTCTAGTGCAGGACCTTGCACTTAGCCTTTTTGAATTTCATGAGCATAGGCCCACCTCTCCATCCTCTCTGATATGTCAACTGCACCACACAACTTGATGTTGTTGGCAAAGATGATGAGGGTGCACTTGATCCCACTGTCCATGTTGCCAACAAAGATGTGAAACAGTACCAGTCCCAGTACTGACTGCTAAGGAACACCACTTGTCACTTGCCTCCACTTGGACACTGAGGCATTGACCACAGCTCTTTGAGTGCCAGCATCCAGCAAGTTCCTTATGTACCACATGATCCATCTGCTTAATCCACATCTCTTCATTCTCAAGATACTTCTAGAGGATCTCCTTGCCATTTCCATAGTGTTCAGAATTGTCCTAGATGTTTTGTTCAGTACAGTAAGGAACATCAGGCATCCCTGAACAACTCAGGAAAGTTTGATGAATAACTTGCAGAGGAATTAGCAAGTGGGGAGAGCAACATGAGCGAGCAGCAAGAACATTCTAGCTGCTCGTGCCTAATATAAACTAGCATCAGATGTGATACTGCAATGTAATAGGAATTTGCTGGCAAAATAATATTGCCATTTCCGGGGCTGGCTATAACAGGATGTTATCATAAGGGTTGACTAACACAGCAAAGCTGAAGTCACACCAGTTTTTCTGGATCCTTATATAGCACCAATGATTTGGAGCAAATTATTTTCAAAAGCTCTGCTTTTCAGGTTCTAATCATCATTTTTCAAACCTGATAAAAAACACACCTATGCAACAGAACTACCACCAAAATGCACAACCTCCTTTCATTAGTGTACATGCATGTGTTCTGAGTAGATTTGCCTCCACATATGGTCAGTTACTTAGCCTTACTGAAAAATACTATCTTTAGGCTATTAATTTCAAGCCCTATCTCTAATTCTTAACATGGCTGGCATTTCAGGGCAAATGCCCCCACTGAAGGGGGGAGCTAAAATGTCCTGGTTTGCTGAAGGGGAAAGGAATGGTTCTTGCCATTGATCTTAGCCCTCAGGGTACCAACTGACCAGCCTCACTTTTCACTCCAGTTAGGTGTTCTGCTCTTCAGCAAAGGAGAGGTAAAATTCACGTAAGTAGCTTTTAAAAAAGAAGGAGAAGCATCTCCACATCACATATGTGATAAGAAAGGCTGTGTTTCTATTAGAAAATTGAATGGCCCAGTGATATTGCTGAGTGCTGAGAATAATGAGCATGGGGTGGCTTGTATCTGTGCTAATGGAATCCCTTAGCCTTCAAAGGGGTACATAGAGCACCTTAGTCACTCTGCAGTAATAGAGAGTTGTTTGCTAAGTGGCACTGGGCAGGCTCAAATCAAGAAATGGCTTTTTAGTGCAGATGTTTGCTTTCCAGGGGCTGAGTGTGGTTCCTGGCAGAGCTTATTTCTGGAGCATAGACTTAGCTGAAGCATTCTTTATGTCTCCTCCCCTGCATGGTGAAGAGAGTTGTTTGCTAGGTGGCACTTGGCAGGCTCAAACTAGGGAATTGCTTTTTAGTGCAGCTGTTTGCTTTCCAGGGGCTGAGTATGGTTCCTGGCACAGCTTATTTCTGGAGCACAGAGTTAGCTGAAGCATTCTCTGTCTCTTCTCCCCTGCACAGTGAGGAGTACTCAGAAGATTTCTCCACCATAATGAAATCACTGGATGTTTTGCTGCAGAGGCAGTGGCTTCAAGGCAGCAGTGCCAAACGAGCATTTTGAGAACAGTAGAAGGAAAAACACTTTTAAAATTCCTGAGATAAGCCACAAATATGAGGAGGTTGCAGAAGGAAATCCTGCCTTCCATGGTAAGCCATCAGCAAAACCAGATTAAGAGGTTTCTGCTCACTCTGTTGCCACATTTCATAGTCGCGTGACTGGGTGTACTGGTTCTGGCTGGAACAGAGTTGATTTCCTTCATAGCAGCCTGTACGGTGCTACTTAGTAGTTTTGTTGAAAACAGTTGTTGGTAATAACATAAGGATGTTGTGAGCAGTGCATACACAGCATAAAGGCTTCCTCTGCTTTTCACACTGCCCTGCAAGTGAGTGGGCTGAGAGTGGGCAAGAGATTTGCAGAGGACAGAGACAGGACAGCTGACTCCAGCTGACCAAAGGGACATCCCATACCATATGACCTTGTGCTTAGCAACAAAAGCTGAGGGGGAGTTTTCCAGGGCTGCTGTTGTTTGGGAACTGACTGGTCATCGGTCAGCTGGTGGTACAGAGCAATTGTGTGGAGTTTTGTCACTTGTTTTTCTTAGCTTCCATGTTTTTCTTTTGTTTTTGTCTTTCCTTTGTTTTAATTTATTAAACTGTATTTAGCTCAACCCATGAATCTTCTCACTTCTGCCCCTTCCTATTCTACCCCAATCCCACAGCATAGTGGGGCTGAGCTGTCTGCTGGAGTTAACCCACAACACTGGGCTGTTAGCACTCTTTGCAGGACCACTGTGACAAGATCCAAATGAAAAACAAGTCAGAATATCATGATACTGACATAATAGTCACAAAGGGCAGATGCCCCAAGAAAAACCCACAGGGAATGCTTTAGACAACTCTTTCATTTCTCTAACTTCAAATCACCATTGAAAAGGCCACACACTTGCCAAATGTATTGATTATTAGAAAATAATTACTCACATACTTACTGAGAAAAGTCATCTATCTCTGAAGCACAAGTTTATGAATAACTATCTGCAGTTTCTAATCTTCAGCTACATTTTGATCTCAGTTACAGATGCTCCCAGCTAGGGAAGCAGAAACACGACCACATTATTTAGACCAGGAAATAAAGAGGTCAATAGGGAACTCTGTGGCTGGCTGTAACATTCACAATTTGTGAGCTGCACTTTTCAGCCAGTGATATAGGTCAAATGTGTAATTTCTGCTCCCCCTCTGGATTATTTACATAATAAACTAGCACAAGAACAGCCTATTTCGCAATCAGCTCCAAGTCTGCTTTTAGCATACAAGTGCCAGTTCTCATCAAGTTCAAGTGATGTAATGATCTCTGAAAACAATTATGAAGTGCTTGCTTCCCCAGTGGACTCAAAATCTACTCAGGAATTGGATTAGAGAATTTTGGAAACATTTTCCCCAGTTGTCAGCCTTGGCTGTCATTTTCTGTAATGCAGTTTCTCAAAGCACAAATACATCCGTTTATTATCACTACGTGCAGTAAAACAAAGCTGTGTCAGGGATGAGTTTGTATGTCACTTTTTTTCATCTTCATTTCCACAGATAGGATCCAGTAGCATTTAGCAATCTTCTGTCTCCCCCTAAGTGGTTAATTTACTGTTCAGGACAGTACTGTTCTTTCTTCCCTGCCTCACTGCACATGTGCTCATCTTTTTCTTTCTTCTTTCTTCTTCTTTTTATTTTTTTTTTCCCCTGCAACTTGATGCTTTTGGTTCCTTTCACTGTGTATTATCTGCTGATGGCAATAATCTCAGCTCTTCCGCTGACAGCAAAATTATGAGGTGCTCAGTACACGATGACAATTTTCCTTCCCTCATTCTAATTCATTTGCGCCGCCATCAAGGAATCAGCGTCATCTTTTCAATGCATTAACAGCTCGCTGCTGATAGAAAGCATTAGCTCCCCATTCTTCAGCAAGAGGTCAAAAATGATTTTTGTTTTGTAATAACCCATTAGATTTTGTGCTTTGGAAAATTCCATTGCTCTCCAACGTCAAACACCTAGGCCATGGCCTCCGCTGGCACACAGTGTAGAGAAGGTTTGCTATGGCATACCAAGTCACACAGGCAGCCAAGAGTCCTTCCTAGGAATGACCATGGCCTGCCACTGGCCTTGCCTGGTTGACTTATTGTTCTCTACAACTACCTGAAGGGAGGCTGTAGACAGGTGGGGGTTGGTGTCATCTCCCAGGCAATCAGCACCAGAACAAGAGGACACAATCTCAAGCTGCGTCAGGGGAAGTTTAGGCTTGAGGTGAGGAGAAAGTTCTTCACAGAAAGTGTTGTTGGCCATTGGAATGTGCTGCCCAGGGAGGTGGTGGAGTCCCCGTCCCTGGAAACGTTCAAGAGGGGATTGGATGTGGCACTTGAAGCCATAGTTTAGTTAGTCACGAGGTGTTGGGTGATAGGTTGGACTTGATGATCTCTGAGGTCTTTTCCAACCTTGTTGATTCTATGATTCTGAGATTCTATTATTCCTTGTTGGTTGGTTTGTTGTTGTTGTTGTTTTCCTACTTTTAAGAAAGCCTCTTTGTTTCAGTGTGCACACAGAGCCTTCTGGTATAATTTTCCTTTAAAAAATTTATATGCAAATGTTGCTGTATGCTTTTTTGAAGCATGTTACCAGACACATCTACATAAAATCCTATCAGACACAGCACCTGCCTGATGTGATGCAAATAGCAAAGGCCACCTCTGTAACTTCCATCAGGTGTTCACATTGACTTTCTACATTCCTACATGGCCAGTAAAAATATATTACATACCTCAATAGAAAAAAAAATAAAAATCCCTGGACATTTTCTGTATGCATGGCATGGATTTGTTGAGTTTTCTGTACAGGTGAGCTTGTCTGGGCAGACAAATGAGTTTTCTTATTCCCAGGTAGGTTCATAGAAGGAAACCTTGGTCAATGCTACACATATGCTCATTTACATTTAGCATAACAGAAGCTTAAAATCTTTGCCAGACAACGACACTAAATCATTTGGTGAGCACAGTTGTGTTTCTGATGGGTGTACAGGCAGATTACAAATATGACCTTAAATAAATGGGGTGGCAGATGGAGGGGTCTGTAGAGAGCGAGGGGCTGTGCTAAGCCTCACCAAGGTCCCCAGGCGTCGGAGGAGAGCCATGCTGACCAGTTCTATTCAAGGCAGCATGAAGCTGGCAATGCTGTTCCTCGTGCTGCAAGCAGACAGATGGTCCCACTTTCACTACCTCACTTTCAACTGTGACACATTTAAATACAAAGGGTAAAACTTGCAATACCTCAACCCCAAATATATGGAGAATGAGTGCTATAAATAACTTTGTTTAAAATATCCCATACAGTTAATATGCAGTGCAGTATTCATACTGCAATACTTGCAGGTAGGGCTGGGAGGAAGGAGAGACACCGAACTATGGTTGTGGGTGAAAATAGAAGTTGAAGAGCTAATTCAGTATCCACCTCAGCACAGTCAGAGCCCTGGAGAGGAAATGAGCAGGACTCCTGGGCTCTGCAGCATCAATGGCAGGACACCCGAAGGACAGGATTTGGAGAAGAGAAACCTGTTTGTTTGGGGGGGAAGAGATAGATGTCAGAAAAAAACCCCCAATGTTTTTTAAATGTTGAGGAGATTCAGCCTGCTTCCACCCCAGCTGCAAACAGAGCAGCCACAGTTGCTATCATCCCCGGGAGCACTGAGCCAATTCTCAGGGGGAGTCTGGGCACCTCCTCCCCTTGGCTGAGTAGGAACAGCCTGACACAAACTGGGCTGGCTATGCTTTTCCAGGGGCACTGTTGTAGGCACATTTCCCAGCAAGATAGCTGCTTTGTGAACCTTTGGTTTATTGCTGCTGCTCTGGGAGTAGCCAAATCTGTTTCCAGTTTTACATCAGATTGAATTTGAAATTAATGTTCTTTAATAAGCAGCAAAATGTGTGTTGTCAGCATCTCAGTGTGAACACAAATATTATTAGACCTTTGGCAGAGCTTATTTGTGCTTTACCTGCACATAAGAGTGCTCTTTGTATCTTGTCCCATGGCTGTCCTGGATTGTTTGATTTGTTTATTTAGCTGTGACTCAGCAAAAAGGAGGGGAAAACTGCCACAAACACAAAGACTTTACTCCTCCTTGCTCTTCCTAAGTTGCACACACCCGATCGACTCATTTCCTTTCTCAGCAAAGGAATTAGGCCCCTGTGATGCTGTATTTCCAAAACAAGAATGTTCAGCCACAAAACCTTCACCTCTGTGTCAGGGAAGAAGTGCCAGACATCCTTGCCACATGCAGAAAGGGGACCAGCCCAGGCTAGCACATGGCATACACCAGGGAGATGCAGGTACATGCCAGTGGATTTAATGCAACACACATCAGAGCATTGAGTGCAATACGTGCCAAAGCTACTGAGCTGCGAGGCAGCAGGAGATGATCACGCCTCCAAGCACAGACACTGTGGCCAGATAGGGTTAGAGAGAAGTGGGAGCTGCCCAGTGAAGTCTTTTGAGATTCCAATAACATTAACAGCAAGTGATCTCTCCTGCAGCAACCCCATGCTTCACCAGACTTAGGATTTTCCCTGTTGGTTTTTTTTTCCCCCAAGGGTATTAAATGATGCTTTGCTTCTGTTTCCCTTGGAAGATCCACCTAGTTTTTACTAATTTCCTTTCTTAAGTGCAGCTCTGCTGTCCACAGAGACCCTTCTCAGAGCTTGCAACATTTACTGTCTGACAATGATTTCCACATGAAATAGGCTTGGTTTGCAAGAGAAAGTGTTTTCTTGAGCTGCCAACTTCATCAAGTCTCCAACAGTTGAGCTGGCTTTCTTCCATCTTAGGCATCATCACCAGTAATCAGGGGTCCTGCCAACAAGATCCAGACTCTGGCTGCGTCTGTGTGACCATGTAGCCATCAGCAAACGCTATCAGTGACAGCTTGCTGGATCTCATGAGGTTCAACATAGCCAAGTGCAAGGTTTTACACCTGGCTTGAGGCAATCCTCAGTATCTTGCTTTAGCAGGGGGGTTGGACTAGATGATCTCCAAAGGTCCCTGGCAAGCCCTACTGTTCTGTGATTCTGTGTATTAATACAGGCTGGAGGATATTGTGATTGCGAGCAGCCTTATGGAGAAGGACTTGGGGGTACAGGTGGATGAGAAGCTGGACAGGACCCAACATTGTGTGCTTGCAGTCCAGTAGTTCAATCACATCCTAGGCTGCATCAAAAGAAGTGTGACAAGCAGGTCAAGGGAGGGGATTCTGCCACTCTACTCTGCTTTTCTGAGACCTCCCCCGGAGTACTGCATCCAGATCTAGAGCCCTCAGCACAAAGCCATTAATCTTTTGAAGCCGGTTCAAAGGAGGACCACAAGAACAATCCAAGGGCTGGAGAACTTCTCCTATAAGGACAGGCTGAGAGAATTGGGGTTGTTCAGATTGGAGAAGAGAAGGCTGCAGGGGGGCCTTATAGCAGCCTTTTAAAGAGAGCCTGTAAGAAAGTTGGGCACAATCTGTTTAGCAAGCCTGTTGTGACAGGATGAGGGGTGATGGTTTTAAATGAAAAGAGGAAATATTTAGACTAAACAAAGGGAAAAAAATTTTACAATGAGAATGGTGAAACACTGGATCAGGTTGTCCAGGGAGGTAGATGCCCCATCCCTGGAACCCTTCAAGGTCAGGTTGGATGGGGCTCTGAGTAACTTATCTAGTTACAGATGTCCTTGCTCACTGTCAGGGGGTTGGATTAGATGACCTTTAATGGCCCCAAACCATTCTATGATTCTATGAACTGGTGGCTCTGGTACAGCCACATGGGGGAACTGATTGTGATGAAGCTAGCAGAGCTGGTGGCCATGCTATCTGCAGAAGGGTGCTAAGAGGTGTGAAAAGGACTGAAGTCAGGAGATACCAACTCAGTAAAATACACTGCCCTTAGTCAATTTGTATCATGGGGATGCACTAAGAGAGTATTTTGCTGTGGACTGGACAGAAGGAATTTTCTCCCCTTTCCATTTTTTCCAGCCCTGGCAATAATACCTAAAGGGAGGCAAACGTGCTTTCATCCTCCCCTCTCCAGGAAGAAATACAACACCATGGAGCATAAATCCATGCATGTTCACGTATGATCTTGTTCACAGAAAAAAAAAAAAATCCATTAAATACCACTGTGTTATTTGTATTTTCCCTCTTTGGCAATCCAGTGCTCTTCTCTCCCGCTGGCACTTGGGGTAAGTTCTTGCATGCAGAATGACCACTCAGAGCAAATGAAGTTCACACAGGGAACCCAGAGGAAACTCGCTGTCCATTAGCTGTGGTAAAAGGGAAAAATGCCTTTGCCATAATTCAGCTGGACTATTCATGCAGTTAGGATTTCTGGAGATAAAAATGCTGTTTATACAGCATCAGTTGGCAAGAAGGTGTTCTATTATTAAAGCACTGTTGAAAAATCTGACTCTTTGTCAGGCATTTAAATGGTGCTGAGCTTTTTGAAAGCCTGTCTTTCCTTTTTGGTTTGTTTTTTTTTCTCTCACTCTTTTTTTTTTCTTCCTCTGTCATTTGCTATTCAGAAGTGTTAAGTGTTTCTGGATGTGTCTCTAGAGCTTTCTCTCTCTCTCTCTCTCTCTCTCTCTCTCTCTCTCTCTCTCTTTTTTTTCCCCCTGATTTTTTTTTTTTTCACATCTTTGTTATATAGAAACATGTTGGGGAGAGTACAACTTTTTAACAAATCTCATAAAAACTGAAATATTGCAGAAGAATAATAATGGAATTGAGTGGTTATTTAATCCATTAGCCATTAAAGTGCAGCTGTGTGTCTAATACTGAAGAGCAAGTGTGTGGTCTCCTTACAGGATGAAAGGAGAAGGCTTTGCAGATCAGGTTTGCGCTTGTTCTTTGCGTTTACCGCTTTTCATTTCCTCTTTCCCTAACTGCCATTGCCCCTAGAAGAGCTGTAAACTTTGCTGCAGCTCTGCTTGAGACCAGTGTAGCAACCCTTAGTTTTCATTCTTGGTGAGGATTGCCACCTTGTGGCCAGAAAGTGCTAAAGACAAAATAATCCTACAGCATTTTGAATCGCCTGGCCATTCCCTATAGGGCAGATTTCCTTAACCATCATTTATTTAGCTCTTTAAAGTCACAGAAATATCAGCATAAGTGTGGGTTTGGCTCTTACACTTATGTTTTTATCTGGTTGCGAATGATTAAACTCCCAGTCTTCTAGGGAGAGAAAATACCTTTGGAGGCTTTGCTCCTTCAGAAGTCAGATAGGAGTTTTCTGCTCCAACCAGGATACCCTGTAAGGGATAGCTCAAGGATGACAGAATCATAGAATTGCCTGGTTGGAAAATACCTTAAGATCAACTCTAACCATAACCTAGCACCTTCCTGTACACGACTGTTAGACCATGTCCCTAAGCACCTCATCCAAACGTCCTTTAAACACCTCCAGGGATGGTGACTCCGCTGCTATCATCTCACTGCAAGACTTCACTCCCAGGCCTTTGCCAGAATTTGAGGAATAATTTTTCTCCTCTGGAAGCACTTGCAAGACCTGTGTGAGCACAAGTATTAGTACAATCTCACAGGGGTAATTGCTGAATATTAGCCATAGGTCCCCATCTCCTTATCATCTCCTTTCAGGACAGACCTCAGCCTAGCAAGCAGAAGAAATGCATGAACAGGCCACCATAATTTGAAGACAGGATGAGTTTTGGGTACTTCAGGATGTTGTTTGTGCTCCTGCCATAAAACTTACATATAAACTTTGAGATTTGTTTAAAACCTCTGGTTCCTTAGTTGTTGTATCAGCAAAATCCAGGACTCTAAACATCTCTATAACCCAAGGAAGTGGGAGTTTAATGGGCTTGAAACACTCCTCACTCCAACCCAGTGTTTACTTCTACCTGGAGATTTATTTTTATTGTTTAAATTGCACTGACACCTAGGAACTCAGTGTTCTGGGGTTTGTACTAACAAAATACTCAAAGGGTAGTTAGCCATCTACTCAAATTCTCAGTGTCTGTGTAGCAGACAAGAAGCACCAGGAAGGCAAACCAGATTAAAGACAGAGCTGGGAAGACAAGATAATAGAGTAAAAGGGGGGTGTGGGGGGATGTGTGGTGAGAAATAGATATTCCTGCTCATTCACTGACTTTAGGTGATACCAGATGAAAACGATTTGTACATCAGCATGGGAAAGGTGAATTTTAAGCAGAGATACCAGAGAGGGTATGCCTAACTTCTTCGTATTTTGACTGAAAACTTCCTCCCTACTAAAAAAAGAACCAAAATAATAGTGACAAAGGAAATACAAAGCATCTTTCAGCTCACTGGGCTAGGTTAGAGGCTTGCAATGAAAGTGTTAACTGACTTGAGGTCAGTCTGTTTTGCTGACCCTGATGTGAGCATGGAGTTGGAACAGGTGACCTCCAGAAGTGCCTTCCAACCTCATTTTTTCCTATCATTTTCCACGTTACAGTTATCTCAGCAAGCTATGTGACATGTCAAACCAAGCCTCAGACCACAAAGCATTTAATAAAAATATTATCAGGATCTTCACTTTGAAGAGAAGCTCAGGCCTACCTCACAGTTTATTTACATTGTGATGCAAATGCTCCCACTCAACTGGAGACACAGGATGCTTCCTTTTGCAGTTTTATTAGAAATATCTGGGATGCGATTTTCAGTTTCTGCTTTTGAAGCCTGGAAGTTTCAGAATTTCAGGAGAAACTGGATGTGCCTATGGAATGATGGCAAACTGTTTTTGAAATATGACTTTGCAGACTTGAATTTCTTTATTTCCCGGATGACCACTGATGTGTCTTCACAATAGTGCACTGAATTGAAGTCTTGGCTTCTCTGCAATGGTTCCTTCAATAACCCTAGAAGATTGTTTTTATACAGTCATTTGTTTTGGAAAGGAGAAGAAACAATGCCCAGAAATGTTTCATCAGGCATGGGATTTTTTTCTAAGGCAGTCAGCAAGTAAAAGCATCTGAGTCATGAGCAAGCAGAACGGAGATTTTGTGTCAGACTGTAGAGTAATTTGAACCTCTTTCTCTCCTACCAGATCTATTGTGCAACCTCAGTTTAAGAATACACTGATCTGAATGCAGGTTTACAACTCTCTTTGGCTTTGAGTCGTGCCATTAGGGCCTCAATCAGCTTTACAAAGCTAGACATCATGAAGTCTTATGACTGCGCTGGGACCTCATACAATATTAGCTGCAGTAGCTGTGGAGCCTTTGTTTACGTCTGTTCCAAGAGGTGAGCTGTACCTTCTGACAGGATTATTAAAAGCTATAATTTATCTTAAGGGGCAGTGGAAGGTAAATAATAACTCATCTTTAAAAGTCTTATTAGTAGTCTAAGTGCTACCTGGTTTACTGGTGTAAGGTAACCAGTTACATCATAGTTATATGAGATATCTAACCATTCCTTATCTATGAGATATTAATAAAAATGATTGAAGCATAGTAACAATCACTTTTAGCTAAATAAGCAATCAGACTCCTAATAAATAAATTGACCTCCAGACAGTTGGGTTTGAAGACTGAAAAATGGAGTGTGAGCTTCCTTTGTGGTACGACAATATATATACCACAGTGCTTGCAAAAACACAGCTATACAAAAGAAGGACATAAAGTTCTGGACTGTATAGTGTTGTGAAGCTCCTGGAGTGCTGGATTTGGTGATGGTGCCACAGCTGCCAAGAAATATCTTCAAAGAGAAAGATGCAGAGTAACAAAATTACAGCTGGGGCTATGGAAAACAACTATGTATTATCAACACATATTTAAAAATAATAAGAATCTTCCCCTACAGAGAAACAATATTAAGGAAAATACAGAGTGGAGATAAACCCAAGAAATAGGAGACTAAATTAATAGAAGAGATGATTAAAAGGGCTGTCAGAAATTGTACTTTAAATGAGTGAGGAAGGGAACAGGCTTCAAAGGAAAAGCTAGAAAGCAGCTCAGTAAATTTGAGAATGAACCTCACTTAAGGAGGATACTTGTTCTTGATTAAGAGGCTTTTATAGTGAAACCTGCTTATCTAGTTAAAGCATAGGTACAATATAATTGTAATAAAGTGTTCCAAAGATTTTTAATAGTCATAAATCTGCAGTGTAGTTTTTGTGTTTACTTGGGTGCATCTTTGCAAGAAAGAAGACTGCAGTGGTGGGAGCTTCCAGAGGAGCTCCACTGTCACAGCAGCTCCCATTTTAGGCACCCCCGTTGCAGAAACATAATCTTATCCATCCTGAGTTTATCCATCTGAAAGGATTTTAGCAGTTGGTTTAGCTTTCACACCTGTGAAAGTCTGGATAGCCTGAAAGCCTGACTTAATGAGCTGGCTTTACTGCACTGGGTAGCTGTCTGCAAGTGAAACCAAGGAAGTTTAGGAACAGATTAAGGAAACAACAGAGCTGTGCTTTGAGTACAATATTTATTTATTGACCCATAAGTGGTGCAGCTGTATTTTCAGTGTTTGATGGGAAAATGCTAAGATAAATATTTCAAGAGGTATGACTGCTATCTCTCCTGCTGTTATTCCGGGCCAGCAATCTGAAAGCTTTGTTGTCAGAGGTGAGCTTCCTGCAGCGTTTCTGACTCAAATCTATGTATGCAAGTGGAAAACACTGTATTATTTCCAAATGCTAAATGCTTGATGCTTTGTGGCAGGTCCTGTGGGACAGTTGAGCATAGAACAAGCTACCATAGCCACCTATAAAACCTTCTTGCTGTACAATGTCATGGCAAGTTTATTGGTAGTGTAATCCAAACTCTTACCGATCTAAAATAATTAGTCAATCTAAAATATTTAGTCAATATGTGACCATCCACTTGAGATTCATGGAAGGATTAATCCCATTAATTTTAGAAGAAAATGCCCACAGGCCAACAAGTAAAATGCAAGGGGGACGAAATTAATTAAGAACACATACTGAACTTTATATAATTAAAAAAGAAAATATTGTGTCCCCAAACACAACATTTATGCCTGATCCCTTTGTCATCCTTTTTAAAGGGTGTATGAAGTTTCCACCATGTTTTAAATTCACATGAAGAAGCCTATCATCCCATCTTACTGGTTTTTACCCTTCCAATGAATAAAGAGTTGCAAGAGGCAGCCCATTTAGCAATGAAAATAGCTGGAAGCTTATTTTCCACATATTTTTAAAAATACACAGTGAGGTTATGGCCTCACTGAAATGTGCAGCTGGAAAAGGGCATGAGGGGGAGGTGGAAGCTGCAGCTGGAAGCAACTTCTCAGTTGTCACACCCTGGCCTGGCCAAGACTGCTTTGGCCTCAGAGCAAAATGTCATTTGAGACCATGTGTAGAAAAGGGTGCATTCTGATCACTCCTTTCCTTATAAGAAGCTCTAAACAGACTACTAATAGCAGCCTGGATAGTTCACTGATGCTATTACTCTGGAGAAATTATTTATAGATGCCACACTCCTCAAAGACCATCAAGCCTAGGCTTGTCCACACTCTTGGAATGGTCAGTTCTTGGATGGGGGCTGGAATAACGCTTTTTAACCTCAACTGGTTAACTGCCACAGCAGCTATCTGAAACATTTGCAGAGCAATAGCAATATCCAGCCTACTGACAATTGTCAAAGCTGCCATTTCACCAGGTGGCAGAGCAACTCATAGTGTTATGCCAGTTTGTTTTTTACCTACTCAAGCACAGGTGCAAACACATAGCTTTACAGCTAAAGTAGGGTACATGTTTTCCACACAAACACTTCAGGAATATCCTAAGTAGGGGACACACATCCAAGCTATTTCCTTGACTTTTGATGACAAAGTCAAAAGTATCTTCTGACTTGTGAGGGGCAGTACCTGATTGCAGGGGGTTGGAAAGACAGAAGAAAAGCACTTCTTTGCCAGCACACCCAGGGACTGAAGATCTGCAGCCTGCATTTCAGTACCCCTCCCTGGTATGGGAACAAGACATCAAGCCCTCACTGTAGCTCAGCAATGTCAGTATGTACAGAAAGCAAACTGGATGTCCTATGCCAACCATATGTCACCTATGAACAGAAAGCAAACTCTCTAGGTAGCTTCTGATTTTGAACATCTGCAATCATAACTATTTCAGCAGGGAATGAAGTTTTTAAGGACAGAAATCACCATCAGATCTGACATGATGGATAACACAGAGCATGTGTAGATGTGGTGTAGACATGATGCAACACATAGATGTGGTGACTAAATGTAGATGTGGTGCTTAGTGACAATGTTTTGTGGTGGACTTGGCAGTATTCTGTTAATGGCTGGACTTGATCTTAAAGGTTTTTCCAACCTAAATGATTCTGATTCTGTGATCCCACTCCATCCTGTTCTTATACTAAGCTAGTGCAGGTTAGAGTGGTTCAGCTCTAAATTGGACCTTATTACCAAACCCTGAAGACCAAATGCATTTACTAGCATTTCTTAGGCAAAACCCAACACCAAATATTTGCATTTAAAAGTAAACTGAAACATATTCCATTCAAGAAAATGATGAATTAAAATTTAGGAGGAACTGGTCAGTAGGTGGCACAAGAACAGCACAGGACTACATTGCAGTATGAGAGCTGTGGGTCCCTGGTTGTGTCATGAGCCACCAATGCTTTTTTTCCCCTCTCTACAGTATTTATAAACCCTGTTACCCTGTGTTTTAACTATCTGAATCATTGCACTGAAGCATACAGAGTAGGTGGCTTAAGTGGAAGCTGATCTTGAAATGATAGTTACTCCATCACTGAGTACACTCTACTTGTGACATCCACTAATATCACTATATCTTATCAAGAACATTCAAGTGTTAAATAAGATTGAATTCCACTGTACATCAAAATAGGCATCTGACATGCCAAAGTACAATGCTCTGACATTCAGCTTGCAGTTTGCTAACTTGAAAAATTATTGTTTATATTGCAGCCAGAGCCTGTAACAGAAGCGGGGGAACATAGCCCCGTGACAGACACCTCTGCTTATGGAAAAGGTTCATTAACTCTTTATCAGCAGCATGTTAGGGGAAAAAAACCCTAGTAGGGTCACATGTCAGGGCTTCAGGCAGCAATTTATGGCCATCACTATCTGCAAGAGGTTTCTGTCTTTATAAGAGGAATAGCAGCAGCCACTTTGCACTGGGTGGACAATGACAAGCAGCAGATTGAGAAGTTATATTTAAGCTTGGAAAGCCTGCAGTGACTGAAGGTTGTTGCCTTCATTGGTTGTTGCCAAGGATTTTCTTACTGCATGGAGTCACAGGAGCAACATGACTGGGTGCAAACTGCCTCAGAGGTTCCTGTTTCTGCTGTGCAACTGCATGTCTCTTCTTCACCACCAAAATTTTCAAAGTCAAATGAAGAGAGACACTTGCACCGGGTGCCCTGCCTTGTGACTGTGGCATGTCATCATTCATTTACACAAAATGAGTCGGAAGAAAATGGAAAGGGGAGGTGGTGTTGAAAATGACGTGCATAATTAAGCTTTCCTGAACGTCTCCTTTGCACTTGGGTGCCAGATGACTGCATACAATTCACCCAGACTGTTATGAAGAAAATAATAATTACTTGGAACCAATCAAGTGTAAAAATGATGACTTCTGCCTACTCTAAGGTAACAAAAAAAAAAATCTATTTATAAACACCTTATTTAGCTCAGGTGTGTTTGTGTTTAAAAACAAACAAACACAAAAAGGAAGAAGGCCAAACATCAAAAAATGAAGAAAACAAGCTATCATCAGCACAAATATACTAGTCATCATAATGTATTTTCCATAAACCAGAAAAGTTGAATGCTGGGTAGCCAATCTCTTACATTATTCCTATTTATTTGTCCCTGCAATTCTAAAAAGACAATTATAAGCACCATTTAAGCATAAAGTATACCAAAGCTGTCATACCTTCCTCATTTGGGATCTAATTTCTATTTCCAGCCCACACATACCTGCTGTTCTATCTCATTTATTGCTGTAAATTATGTGCATCAGAGTCATTGCAAGTAACTGATGCCATTGAGATCACAGCTGTGCTGAATTCTAATCAAAAAGTGTCTCTTCACCACTTGAAGTCTTCTCCACTCGTATTGCCTTTTTCCTCAAGTAAAATAGGGCAGAAAGCCTAATTCTGAGAGACAATGTTTTAAAGACTGGAAATATGCTGAGATTGCCAAGGCAGCTGGAGACTGGACATGCTGATCCAGGAATCCCTTTCAGTCTGGTACAGTGATGCTTTCAGCAGACCCAAAGCATTGTGTGGTGAGTCCTTCTTGACAGAAACAGAAATAGATGACTGTGCCCATTGAAATACCAAAGCTTTCAGTTGAGTAAATAACCTGGGTCAGCCACTCCCTGTTATGCTAGCAGTGCTGTCCACTACAGTACGTGGCTAAGTCACTCTGACCAGTCTCAAAATGAAGTTCTTGCACAATGACTCAAGATTCAAAGCAGTTTCTTCATGTTTTCCAAAGTGTTTCTTCACCACCCATTACTTTTATTTCTGATCAGCTCCAAATAAATTTTCTAACATGACTATTGTCTGGCAAAATGTGATAGGGGCTCTGTGGAATTTCATGTCTTCCCTTGATGGTGATTTGTCATTTTGAATTCCCAGACTGTTTGGAGTTGTCATACTGAATCCTATGTGAATTCCCACTGTAGATGAGCTATGCACGGTCTTTAACACAGGCATCAGGGCCAACGTTTTAATGTTTCCAACAGGGATTCAAAGTACTATTAGTCCAGATTGGGATGAATCCAACAAAATTTAGAGTGAAGATCAAATGCATTTGCTGAGTTTTATCATTATAAATGAGAGGTCAAGATTTACCTGCCTGCATCAGACACAAAAAATCCACAACAATGGCCCTTTGGATGACCCTACTGTGAGATTCAAATGGTAAGGGAACCTGAAACCCCACCCAGCCACTCCTCTCCAGTTACACTGGTGCATGTGGCAGGGCTTGCTGCCTTCCTGTCCAGCCTTCAGTGGTCTCATGGGGAACCTGCCATAGGGGAAGACTTCAGAGGCACACACTGCCTATGTGTTTGCAACTCAGCTCATATGCTCCAGACATGCTGCTTAGATTTGCTCTTGCCTGGTAAAGGATGTACTGGGGGCTGTCTGTACAGTAACCTATTTCTTGTGATCTAGAAAAAACTTAAGAAAACCCACAAATGTTTTTGCTGAGGCAAAGCTTACAGGTGTGAGATGAGGGGCCTAAACTGTCAACTCATTGGTGGAGAGGCCATTGTATCCAGTTACAAAACAAGTGCCTCAGCAGTGACAGGGAATCCCCCATGGCATTCTGAGGATCACTGTAATATCAGAAGTGAAATTAGAATTTAAATAAGAGGTACTGACCACCCCTGCCAGTGCAGTATGGACATACTAAAGCTTTATTGTGCTCAAATGCTGTCAGCACTCAACTCCTCATGTTGCAGCAGGGGGGCTGAGGTTTTAAACATAGGCCATGGGCTTGTCACCAGAGTGCACATAAATTCCTGTAGAGCATCCTACTGCCCGTGCGTCTCTTCTTGCTCCACG